>NC_069682.1:13179651-13482681 GCF_023699985.2 Odocoileus virginianus | reverse complement strand
TCCTCCAATCCAAATGACAGGCAGGAGATAATATCAACATGATGCAGACAACATTAAAAAATGTTTTACCCTCTGACAGCACAAAATAGATGGGCAGAGCAGGAGATCATCCCTGGTCAAGTCCAGAAGGAATGAGAAATTACCAAGCGTTATGCTACTTACCCAAAGATCCCTACATCAAAGTCAAAGATAATGAGTACTGATGGTCAGCTAGTTCCATGGTCCTTTTAGAGGGATCATCCACTATCAGACAGAGGCCGGCAGAAAGTAATCCATAAATAGTGAAGCAGAACAAAGATGGGTGGTCTTTGTGGAGTTAGATATACCCACTGGAGGGAAATGGAACTGGTTTAAAATTATACTAACTATTGGCAGGCAGGCCAGTTAGGAGGAGGTTAAACACAACACACATCTCCAACCCCCAGGAGGAAGCTCGCTGCTCTGCTAGGAAGGATCTGCCAAGTTCTCCACTTCAAAGAGAGCTCCGAAGGGGTGCCGGCGAAAGGAAGAATTTGGATGAACATGTGAAAATGTTTACATGGATCTAGGAGAAAAGATTGAACAAATTCACACGGACTAGAAAATTGCCTTGAGTACTACAAAAAGAAATATGAGTAAAAAAAAAAGGAAAATAATTTATTAAGAAATCAAGGTGATGAAGGCACAACTTTGACCACTAGAGTGTTACTTGGCATTAGTTCTAACCCCCCATTCTGTAAATTTTCTGTGCTTGCTGAGTGATGATGGAAAAAAAAAAAATCACAAGTAGGCCATGCCCATAAAATAGGTCTCTTTGCAAATATCTCTTTGGTTTTTCTCAGAGTTTTCTTTTTTTTTTTTCCCCATAGCTTTACATTGCATAGTTCTGACGGATTTGACAGCAAGCACATTCTGCCTATCTTTTATGGAAGAAGCTTTTCCCACAGGAATAAACTCATATTCATGTCTCTGAGTTGGCTTTTCTGAGCCTCCCTGCTCTGGTTATCTTCCCAGAAGTCTGGCAATGAGTGGGCTGTTTTGGGAACGCCATGTAGGAAGCCTGTGTAGCAGAAAAGGTTGGTAGAATATGAACAGGATATGTTGCGAATTGGCTTCCAATTTAGTTAGAGCGTTCATTCAGGTAAGAAAAGATCTCTCCTCTTGGTAGAGAGCCTCTCTTTGACTTACAAATCTTGATCCTGTAGTCAGAGCATAAGGAAAAAAGAAAATCAATGGCAGTGTTGGCCAATTAAATGTCAAACTAGAAAGAGTCCAACTCCAAGTAGGTACTCAATGAATTACTAAAAAAAAAATAGTGGAATCATTTTTACTAGCATAATAGATACAAATGCATATTTTGAAGTAAAAAAATGCAGTGTCTTCTCATTGCATAGACTTTTGAGAATTGACATGGAACACAGACATCGTGGTGAGTTGAATGAGGTACATGTGCCTTCCACACAGGTGGTCCATGGCTAGAGGTGGCTGGTATGGCATAAGGTCAAAAATATCACTTGTGCCAACTTCTCCTTAATTGGGAACAAGCAGATAATCCTAGGGAATTGCTCTGAAAAGAATTCTTTAAACATTTTGGAAATGTACTAATATAAATAAGTACTAAATTACATGTACTATTACTGCTAATCTATGACCAAAAGATGTCTTTTCATTTCCTGCAAATGTGAATAATTACACCTAACATCTCCAGGCACTAAAAAATGATATGCATTTGAGTGATTTACGATGCAAAACAACATTTTCTAAATTCAGAGAGAAGAAAAATATGTGTTTACAAGAGGGTATGGTTTCTGAAGTTATTTCCAATATACAGTTGGTGGAGTGAGCTGATGACATTTAAACTTATTTATTCTCCCTTGAGATTTTAGAGTTTCTTTGAGCAGCATGGGCTCATTCTTTTTTTTTTTTTTTTGCCTCAGATATTTTTAATATAGTCTTATCCAAACTATTTGGAGAAAAGATCCTCTTACAAAGAAATACATTTTAAAAACTTGTATTGAAAAAAATTAATGTAAAGAAGGAAAATGAGTTACTAAGAAAAATTTTTCCTCTTAATTCATATGCTGGAATTACTAGAGATGACCAAGTTTGCTGAACTAGAATCACTCCTCTTGTATCACTATGTTTACGCTTCCATAAATCTATTTTCTCTCTAATTTCTCATTGAAACATTTGCCTTAAAAAATGTCTTTTAAGAGTTTATATGGTCTGAATGGCACCAAACCAAAGGTAATAATCCTTTTGTGTGTGACATTCTAGTCATTTCCATAGCAATCATATGGGTTAAGATGTCACAAAGAAGATTATGGCTTTAGGTGAGGAATAAACAATAGGAACAAAATATCACTAAGCCAAAGATGCTGCTTAGGCATTAAGTACATGAGTGGGAAATAGACAAAATGGAACAACAGTGTTTTCCAATAAAAAAAATTCACTGTACTTGTAAGTTGCCTGTCAGAAAGTGAAAGTGAAAGTCGCTCAGTTGTGTCTGACTCTTTGCAACCCCTTGGACTATATAGTCCATGGAATTCTCCAGGCCAGAATACTGGAGTGGGTAGCCTTTCCCTTACTCCATGGGATCTTCCCAATCCAGGGATTGAACCCAGGTCTCCCGCATTGCAGGTGGACAGAGGGAATCCTCAAATGTGAGTCTGGGCAGATAGTGTCTTCTCATCAGGGGTGATAATGGCCCAACTCTCTGTTGCCATTTAGATATTAGAGCTATGCTTATGTTCTCAAAGGGCAGTCCTTGAGCTGGCTGCATAGAATGAAATACTTTGTGGAAAAGCTATATTATTGTGGGTACCCATAACTTGCCATTTTTTTGGTTTTCATCAGAAATGCTCCCATTTCTTCCAGTCCATTTAGAGGCTTACATTGCCTCTAAAGATCATCTCTTATTCATTGGAGACTTCTAGCACCCTAAATCACAGGGTGTCCTTAGAAACTTTCCAAGTTTGGAGGGAGTTTTCTGGGTACAGACTATCAACAGTATTTGGAATCAGAAGAATCTGTGAACTGTGGACATAAATTCTACAGTGGAAGGTAAACTTTCTGGGAGGCAAGATCATTTTCTTCACCATTTACCCAGAAATGGCAACAGTCTTGGGCACAAAAAAGTATTTAAGTCAAACATAGCAATGGATACCTTGAGAGCAAAGGTGGAAATGCCTATTATGTAACTTAGAATATTTCACCCCAAAGTTAAGAATACAAACTTAATTCATCCTTTGCCAGAAGAAGCTGCCATTCTCAGTTGTTGCTAATAGAGATCATGGATCTTGCCTTTATGTACACTTCCAGGGAAGTGTTGATACAAGAGCCTGGCTTCTGTGGAGAAGATTGTCCTGGTCATGGAGAGCTGAAGCTAGGGAGGCAGGTATAGACCAAGCCATCCTGTAAGCCATTATAAGCACTGGCATTGCCTCTAGCCATTTCAAGTTAAAGCTTTGCTCTTTCTTCACAGCTAACTTAATGCTACAACTTTCTGTTAACCTGATTTCTTCCAAGGTAATTTCACTCAAGTGAAAATGTTCTTGTAAAGAGATGATGGAGAGAGGAGTGTGTGACCATACACGGGAATAAACCTTAACTTGACTGAGTTATACATCTAAGAATGAAACCATACAGGCATCGGAAGAAAATATGAGAGAATTCCTCTTTAAATTTGGGTAGGAAAAGGCTTTTTAACTATGTCTTAAAATCTAGAGGTAACAAAATAGTGATAAATTTGATGACATAATTAAAATATTTCACATGGCAAAAATATCTCATAAACAACATCAAAAGACAACTGGTAAACTAGGGGATGATATTTCAACATGTATCACAGAAAAAGGAAGAATATTCCTAATATGTAAGGAACCCTTAAAAACTTAGAGACACAGGATCAAAAACACAATAGAAACATGGGGAAAGAGTCAAAGAAAAACTTCATAAAATATATATAAAAAGGCTCTTAAACATATGAAAAAGCATTAATATGTTTAGAGTTTAATTCTGTTATTAAATTTGCTATGGGTATGGGTTAGCAAGTCTGAAACTGCTTTATGTGTTGATTAGGATTGAATAAATAAGTACAAGCAATACAAATAATGAGGACCGGTTTTTTGAATATTAGAGAAAAATTATAAACAAGGAAGATACAACGAGTCTATGGTGGTGGATTGGAATTTATCAATCATCTGTCTATATATCATCTAGGCAGACAGATGGATGTAGAAATGTAGGCGTTTGTGTTTATATGTGGGTTGATGCACATACATATATTTCCTAGGTCACTCTGGCCAGAGGTCCTAGAAGAAATGGTTTTCCAGTATTAATAGCATACCTTGGGTCTAAATTTTGTTTCTAAATATCATTTTCCAACAAAAGGGAACAGGGTTCCTTGGAGACATAGGTGACTCCAGACTTGCCCCAGAGAAATACAAAAGGAGCTGGTGTGTGTGTATATGAACTACCAACACAACCACCATCGCCACCACCAGAATGATTAAATCAACATGTTGATATCAACATTAATCATCTGGCTAAGTGTCGTTTATCAGGTTTCTCCACTGTAAAAGTGATTCTTCTAGCAATTTTTCCATACTATACTCTTCAGAAGGAAATTACAATGCATATCCCACATTTAAGGAGACAATAAAATTTTAATGGGTTCAGAAGTATGAATGAATTTCTGTATATTTAATCAGCTTCTTTTTTGGTTGATATAAAGAGGGTTTTCAAGTTTTAACTTCTACAAAGAACTTTGCAATGCATTCTAAACTAGTATATTGATCTCTTCACGTGTCCTGATTATTTCTTTAGGGTAAAAAGCAAGAAGTGAAATTGGGTCAAAGAATATGTACAGCAAGTCTTTTGACATATAGTGCAAAACAGATATCCAGAATATCTGTGGCAGCTCCTAGTGCCACCAGCCTATAACACTGAGAGTATGCTGTTCCCTTGTACTACTTGCGCTTCGCCAAGGTGAGGGAGTGTGGTCCAAGATGATGTTGGAATGGTGGGCAGAGGACCAGCTGGGCAGGGTGTGCAGAATTCACCTTTTATTCCTGGTGTCATGGAGGCCCTGAAGCTGGTTCACAGGGGAGAGGCTGATCAGTTTCATGTGATGGGAACCATGTTTGAGTTCTCAAAATGGTCCATGAGATTATGGCTGACAGTGTCTCTTTCAACCTTGACTCAAGGTCTTCTGCATAAAAAGATGACATGACAGATGACCTGTCATTCTTTCTTAGGCCAATCTATCTTGCCATTGGGTGAGGAAACGCAGAATTTGGAACTAGAATGAGAAGAGGGAATGCCAGATGATTTATTGGGGGTCGGGATGGGTGCTGGCTGGCAGAATGGGGAGGGCAGAGAATAGGGGAGAACCGCCCCCCTGCTGACGGCTTTCTGCACGACTCTGCTGATGAACTCGGCCTTGCCTGCTGCATACAACGTGCTGCACTGTGTGGAACGAAGGGCAATGGACAGGTGAAAGTAATGACTCCCTGACAGCTGACCGTTCTCTGCCAGTTTTGAATCCTGGCAGCAAATACATTACCCAGGATAAGGAGGGAATGAGGAAACACCGGAGAGAGCTGGCTGTTCAGAGATGGCTCTTTGGGAGGGACTTGGCTCAGCTCAGTTGTTCAGTCATGTCCAACTCTTTGAGACCCCATGGACTGCAGCACACCACGTCTCCCTGTCCATCACCGACTCCCGGAGCTTACTCAAACTCATGTCCATAGAGTTGGTGATGCTTTACAACCATCTCACCCTCTGTCTTCCCCTTCTTCTCCCTCCCTCAATCTTTCTCAGCATCAGGGTCTTTTCCAATGAGTCAGTTTTTCACATCAGATGGCCAAATTATTGGAGTTTCAGCTTCAGTGTCAGTCTTTCCAAGGAATATTCAGGACTGATCTTCGGGATGGACTGGTTGGATCTCTTTGCAGTTCAAGGGACTGTCAAGAGTCTTCTCCAACACCACAGTTCAAGAGCATCAATTCTTCAGCACTCAACTTTCTTTATAGTCTAACTCTCACATCCATACATGACTACTAGAAAAACCACAGCTTTGACTAGACAGATCTTTGTTGGCAAAGTAACATCTCTGCTTTTTAAAATGCTGTCTAGGTTGGTCATAGCTTTTCTTCCAAGGAGCAAGCGTCTTTTAATTTCATGGCTGCAGTCACCATCTGCCGTGATTTTGGAGCCCCCCAAAATAAAATCTCTCACTGTTTCCACTGTTTCCCCATCTATTTGTCATGAAGTAATGGGGCTGGATGCCCTGATCTTTGTTTTTATGAATATTGAGTTTTCAGCAAGATTTTTCACTCTTCTCTTTCGCCCTCATCATGAGGCTCTTTAGTTCTTTGCTTTCTGCCATAAGGGTGCTGTCATCTGCATATCTGAGGTTATTGATATTTCTCCTGGCAATCTTGATCTGTCTTTTGGTGTGACTTAGTAATTCTTCATACAAAGATGGTTATAACACTTGGGATGACAAAGGGCTGATATAAAGTCACAGAATCTCCTAAATCTTTATAGCTTTTCAAAAAATGAGGATTAACGAGAATTATAGGAACAGTATGAAAAAGAAAAGTGAAAGTGAAGTCACTGAGCCGTGTCTGACTCTTTGTGACCCTGTAGACCGTAGCCCACCAGGCTCCTCCATTCATGGGATTCTCCAGACAAGAATACTGGAGTGGGTTGCCATTTCCTTCTCCAGGGGATCTTCCTGTCCCAGGATTTGAACCTAGGTCTCCTGCATTGCAGGCAGACTCTTTACCATCTAAGCCACCAGGGAATTCCTAGGAACAGTATATGAGCTACTAAACAGACCCACCAGAAAAATTTTACATGGTTAGGGAAGAGTTAGATGGGACCAATAAATAAATAAATTCAAGAACAAAACACTGAGACTTCTTGCATTTTTTTTTTCTCTCTAAAAGGTCTTACCATTGATTGGGACATATGAGCATCAATGCTCTTTAAGCATCTCAGGAATAACCAGATGGCCCATCCATCTTAGGGCCTACTGAGATTTAGAATTAATCTTTAATTACTTATTTATAATTTATAATTACACAGATAGGGGCCTCTCATCCCACTTGAGTCATTTTCTCTATGGGATTAAGCTGTGCCCTTTGGAAGGCACAGTGATTCTTTCAGTTCTTAGAGTATTTTAAACTGGTATACCAGGATACCACATCCTCATGATCAAAATTATTAGCCAACATTCACATGAAACCACTGAACAGATTGGTCTTGATGGTCTCCTGTTTTAAAAATGATTAAATCATCTTACTAACTGAATCTGGCAAAATTGACGGTCAGCATCTTTTGGCTACTAAGAGTGCTGACAAGAATGGATCAGAAGTTTGTTTTTTTTTTCTTCTTTTTTCCCACCCCCTCCCAACTCAATCATCTCACCATATAGGTATGGTTCATGAACTAAAACAAGCATACAAGCAAACAAAACCCTCAATATACTTCTCTTCAGTTGTATTATTTGTAACTGGAGTATTTTATCAGGTATTGATCTACAGAACCTCAAATTTGATGTGCTTGATACATCTCTGTAAGAAGGCATGCAAAAACAGTTAAGAGACAGGTGAAAAACAAGTAGAAATGATCTTAGTAGCAAAAAACTCTGGGCTAGAGCATGGACTACCTTCCCAACACCTTTATTTCAAAAGCAAGCAGGGTTTAATGAACATTTACAGGAAAATAGCCAAAGAGGCAAGGACAAAGTCTTGCCAGTATGTTGAGTTAGATCCTTTCTTAGGGTTTTGTATCCTTCTCTGGTTACTCAGAGTCTAGGATGAAGAATAAAACAATAGATTCTAAGATGGCAGAATTTCAGGGCTGGACTGAGTGCTCAACACAATCTAATTTCCTTATTTTAAAGATGAGAATGATCAAGTCCATTGACATTGGTAACTTCTCTCAATTCACACATTGAGCTATTGGCTTACTCATTTAGCAGGTGTTTTTTGCCTATTAGTTGAGTTTATATTGAGTATTGCTGAATTTTAGGCACAGAAAAGATGTTGTCAAGTAAGCTATCCTGCTTCCCTGATAGCTCAGCTGGTAAAGAATCCACCTGCAATGCAGGAGACCCCAGTTTGATTCCTGGGTCAGGAAGATCTGTGTGAGAAGAGATAGGCTACCCACTCCAGTATTCCTGGGCTTCCCTGATAGCTCAGCTGGTACAGAATCCACCTGCAATGTGGGAGACCTGGGTTCAATCCTTGCATTGGGAAGATCCGCTGGAGAAGGGATAGGCTACCCACTCCAGTATTCTGGCCTGGAGAATTCCATAGACTGTATAGTCCATGGGGTCGCAAAGAGTCAGACATAACTGAGTGACTTTCATTTTCTTTTCTATACAAGCTATCCTGTGGCTGACACACTGCTTCTCTCTTAAAGGCTATAAAGACACAATGTTGTTTAATTTTGGCTAGGAAAGGCTATGTGACAACAATCATCCACAAACATGGAAATATTCTGAGGAAAATGTTGACCATTTGTTTTTATCACCATAGGGATGCAAATAAGACAAATGGGTCCATGTTACAGTAGAATAAAGTTTAGTTAAAAATAAGAAACAGCTTCTCAGATGTTATGATGATTAAACCCTGAAATTATCAAGGGAGTATGTTGATAGTACAGAATGAAATAGATATTCCTCTTCTTCAACTCTAGTTTTCTTCTAAATAATTCTTTTTGTTTCTTGTGAGGTCTTGTTTCAAACTATTAATTCCAATGGTTTGGGCTGCAAAGTTGTTTTTGGTATAAACTGCATCACTGCTGTTCTCTCTGAGATGCTAAGTTCATAAAAAATTAATTGTGACTTTTTTTCACAACATACGGCCTCATAGTTCATAAAACATGACAAGGATGGGAGTCTGTAAAGTTGGCTTAAATAAATTCAGAATTTAACTTTTAATTTTTTATCACTGATTTTATGTTAAAATATGGAAGACAAGTAACCATGGAAATCACTTGGTTTCTGCAGTTAATAATAGCTATAACAACAACTTCCAAGGGCCAATTTCCCACTTTGCACAGGATGCTTATAATTTCATGCAATCATCTCAAGAAACCATATTTTACAACTGTTAAAAGAGAAAGAAACTCAGAAGATAATCAATATGGCCCAGTGTCACAAGGTAAAAATTCTCAGGATAAAGTCTGCAACTGGAGAGAGATTGACCCCAAGGCTGGTGGACCACAAGGCTGAGTTCCACAGCCGCTTACTCACCTGGCCCCTGCAAGGCCCTGAGAGGTGCCCCAGAAATGTGTCTATAAGATAGAGTGACTGAGTGTTCTGGTTGTTGGAGACTAATGGGTTGTTGGGGAGGCTGGGCTTTTGGTGGTAAACCTGGGGCTGTCCTGGGCAAGCTGGGATGGTTGGTTGGACCCTTTTATAAAGTGTCCTAGGTTTGTAAAAACATTTAAAAGTGAGATGTTGTGATTCCAATGGATTAAGACAGATGACTTTTCCCACTCATGTTACCTTCTCATCTGTGATAGCTCCCCTCCTGTGAGTGGTATTCCATTGTATTTTGGGGGTCTAGCTAAGGGGACATTATGTTGTGATTCATATATTTATATGGATGGTTGGTTCTGTGATCAGTTAAAAGTTTGCCAGAATTTCTGGATTATGAATGGCTGCCAGGGTTGCTCCTATGCCCACCTGGCCAACCTACTTAGCACTGTAACATGATATTGCTGAGGTGGAGATCCAATGGGACATAAATATGCCCTAATAGCATCCTGCACAGAAGTGTGTGGGAAGTGGAGAGAAAACAAAATGTGAAATGTACAATTGTGAAGCTCTCCTACAGAAAATTCTTCCAAATCTCACAGTTCTCATAGGAAAGAAACTTGAAGAGCTTCTCCCAAATTTAGCTCCAATCCTAAATGTGTATATGCTACTACCAATGACAAGTTATGAAGTTGGAAGCTCTCATAACAATAGTTAACAATCACCACCAGCTTCTGGTCAGTCATTCTGGAAGATGGAGTCACCTTTCCACTTGCTTCATTAAAAAATAAAAAAGATTATTTATCATATCAAAAGGTGATCAAAGACTTTGTAACCAAAATGCTTATTGGAGAAGGAGTAATACTGAGGTATTTTTGTGGTTGTTTTTTTTTCAGTTGCTAAGTTGTGTCCAACTCTTTACAATCCCATGGACTGCAGCATGCCAGGCTCCCCTTTCCTTCACTGTCTCCTGGAGTTGACTCATATTCATGTGCACTGAATCATTAATGCTATCTAACCATCTCATCCTCTGTGGCCCCCTTCTCCTTTTGCCTTCAATCTTTCCCAGCATCAAGGTGTTTTCCAGTGGGTTGGCTCTTCACATCAGTTGGCCAAAGTATTGGAGCTTCAGCTTCAGCATCAGCTCTTCCAGTGAAAATTCAGGGTTGATTTCCTTTAGGAATGACCAGTTTCATCTCCTTGCAGTCCAAAGGACTCTCAAGAGTCTTCTCCAGCACCAGAATTCAAAAGCATTGATTATTCCACGCTCAGCCTTCTTTACGGTCCAACTCTCACATCCATACATTACTACTGGAAAAACCATAGCTTTCACTATACAGACCTTTGTCAGCAAAGTATGTCTCTGCTTTTTAATATGCTGTCTAGGTTTGTCATAGCTTTCCTTCTAAGGAGCAAGCGTCTTCTAAATAATTTCATGGCTACAGCCACCATCTGCAGTGATTTTGGAGCCCAAGAAAATAAAATCTGTCACTGCTTCCACTTTTTCCCCTTCTACTTGCCATGAAGTGATGGGACTGGATGCCATGATCTTAGTTTTAATGTTGAGTTTTAAGCCTGCCTTTTCACAGCTATTAATATATATACATATGTTATTTTCCTGGATTTTTTGTTTTGTAAAATTTGTTATTTCTTATGATTTCTCATGTCCAAAAGAGGCTTTCTTTTAAATGGACTTTGTTTTTGTAATTTTGTATCATTCTTATAAAGGGTCTACCAAATTTAAGTTTTAGGCCCCACAAAATTTGCAGCCAATCCTGGATGAATGTAAAGTCTCAGGTATTATGGATTCTGCAGGCTGTCCCCTTTCTGCTGCCTCTCCTGGGCATACTCTCTTTACATGCTTAAAATTTGTCTCTCTGATGACTGCTGTTGGAATATCTATCTCTACTGCAAGGCAGAGGGAGAGAAAGTTTGAAGAAAAATATAAATTATGGATGTGATTATGGACATGCTACATGCATTCCAAACAAGAATAGCAAATCTCTTACAGAAATTGACAGGTGGAATAAGCCTAGGCATAGACTGAACTTGTGGGCAAGTCGGATGCAGGTGCTGAAGCATCCTTTAGGCCCTCTCCTTCTCCCTGAGGAGTGTGGTCTTCATCGCTTGGTAAACTGTTAGCAGGTTGTACTATGATACTACTTAAAAGAAAAATTCAGCAGTGCTGTATGGCTTGCAGGATGTCAATTCCCCTACCAGGAACAGAACCCCAGTCACAGCAGTTAAAGTGCTGAATCCTAACCACTAGACTGTCTGGGAACTCTTGTTACTTTTTAAAATAGAGAAAATGGTGCCAGAGTTACCTTCCAGGAGACAACTACTCCATGGAACATTAAAACTGAGCAGGACACTGGTCTTTACCCCTTGTCACGTCCTCTGCCTCTTGTCTATGGAAAAAACTTTAGCCAAAGAAGAAGTGTAATCAGAGAAGTGAGAAAATGCAGAAACCAAGGGAGACAGTCAATGGAGACCAAATAATAATAGTTATGTCATTAAGCAAAGTCAAGGACCTCTTCAAAGGCAGTAGGTAATACTGTGAGCCATAGCCTCTGAGCTGTCTTATAGATACTGAAACCCCCAGGGCGTGGAGACGTTGACTGTGTGACGACCAGACTGCAGTCCTGACATAAACTCCCACAACACCAAGAACTGGCCTCAAGAAATGGAACATCAGACCACTGATGACAGTTATCAATATGACTCTCAGAGCTGACTGTGCTTTTTTCTACACGTGGCCCCCTCCCTCCATCTATAAAAGCTCTTGCCCGCTGATTGTCAGTTGCAGGAGTTGGCCTCTGGACAGGCATCCACCCTCTGTCCCATCTCTGCACCCACAGTTGCCGGCATCCAAAAGGGCAGTGAGTAGCCCAACCCCACTTTCAGTTACAACATCACACTCCTTATCGCTTGATGCTTCTTTCTTAATTTTCATTGCCAACTAATTGATCCCATCATAACTTCTTTCTCTCATTGGCTAGTTTAAGGTTGGGCTTCCCAATCCCAACCTGCCTGCCAAAATATGTCTCCTTTCACACAGTCTGGAGGTTACCTATTGTATTGGTATGCTTCTTTTTCTTTTCCTCTTGGGGTTATGAATTGGTAGGGTTGAATATTGTATAGATATACCAAACATACAAATTATTGAAAGTAGCACTGTTGGTGGCAATATTCCGAGGGGTAACCTTTCTAAATGATTTTTTTTTTGAAAGTGTTATTTTGACAAGCATGGATCTTCAAATATGGACTCACCACATTTTATCTCTTATTTTACATTTCACACTGCATTTAAAAATATAAGTTTCCATATTTCCATAACAGATGCTGGGGAAGTTTTCGATCCACAACTTTCAGAAGAGAAAGTCATTTATGTTAGATCCTCATTTCTTCCTACTTTATAAAACTGTCATTTTTTCCTATTAATTATATTGTGTGCAATATAATGGAAACATCCATTCAGTAACATTAGACATGGGAATTCCATCCATTCAATAACATTAGACATGAAAATAATATCTACTTGAATGATCATGGTAATCTATCTATTTATATCAAGTCTTTTTCTATATTGACTAAGAAGACTGAATGAAGTTGCTGAGATGTATGTGTGTGTGTGTGTGTGTGTGTGCACGCACGTGCGTGTAATGTTCTGCAGAGTCATCCTTGTCAACTTAGTATATAAGCCCACTCTGAAAAGAGTTTTTCCACTGGAGGAAAATCTTCAGATATGTACTACTGCAATATGTGAAAGTTTAATCAAACTGGTCCCTTTGGGAATGGGATGGAGTTTGGGAGTGAGGTTGAGATGATCGGGAAGATGTATACCATATGGTGTAGGCTTCCCAGATGGTGCTAGTGGTAAAGAACCCACCTGCCAATGCAGGAGACATAAGAGACTGGGTTTGATCCCTGGGTTGGAAAGATCCCCTGGAGGATGAAATGGCAACCCATGCCAGTATTCTTGCCTGGAGAATCCCTAGACAGTGGAGTCTGGCAGTATAGCTATAGTCCACAGGGTCACAA
The DNA here is from genome assembly GCF_023699985.2 of Odocoileus virginianus. Taxonomy (NCBI): domain Eukaryota; kingdom Metazoa; phylum Chordata; class Mammalia; order Artiodactyla; family Cervidae; genus Odocoileus; species Odocoileus virginianus. The sequence goes on along the minus strand of NC_069682.1, from coordinate 13,469,384 downwards.
AGAATTGTATACAACTGAAACAATTTAGCATGCACACATGCATACCATATGGCATTTGAATAGGAGAAGGAATGTTTCCTGGGAGATAATAGCAGCCACTTTATCTTTGCCTACTGTACCATCCAGCATCATCTCAGGGACTTAGAACAACAAAAGGTGATTTCTAACTCTTACATTATGTCCATAGGTTAGTTTGGGACTCTGTTCATTATAATTAACCTGGGATTATAATTCAGGCTGAGGCAGAAGGGGGCATGAGCACTGAGAGAGTGAAAGGTACACTCTGCAAAGTCTCACACTAGCAACCAGATTGGCCAGCCTGGACGTGACCATGGCCTCTTCCTCTTACAGCTGATTGCTGGAATTACCATTCATGTGAACCCCCACTTAACTACCCAAGGGTCAGATTACAACATTCCCACATGCAGAAACGGAACTATTTTATGGAAAGAATGGATGGTTTTCACTTGGGAAATATTTTAACCTATCTTCTTTTAATTTCTGCCTTTATCCATCTGAACATCCTTTTAACATCTGTTTATTTAGTTACTAATAAGCTGAGCGCCGAAGAATTGATGGTTTTGAACTGTGGTGTTGGAGAAGACTCTTGAGGGTCCCTTGGACTGCAAGGAGATCCAATCAGTCCATCCTAAAGGAGATTAGTCCTGGGTGTTCATTGGAGGGACTGATGTTGAAGCTGAAACTCCAATACTTGGGCCAACTGATGTGGAGAGCTAACTCATTTGAAAAGACCCTGATATTGGAAAAGATTGAGGGCAGGAGGAGAAGGGGACGACTGAGGATGAGATGGTTGGATGGTATCACTGACTCAATGGACATGGGTTTGGGTGGACTCCGTGAGTTGGTGATGGACAGGGAGGCCTGGCGTGCTGTAGTTCATGGGGTCACAAAGAGTTGGACATGGCTGAACGACTGAACTGAACTGAACTGAATGTGCCCGTTACTGTACTAAATGCTAGGAGACAGGATATGAACTGATTCTTGACTTCCAAGTTTGAGGGCACAGTGAGGGGAAAAGTAGAAGATTTATAGAAGATTGGAGAAGTCCCTTAGTAAATTTCATAGACGTTGAAATGTTCTAACATTTATATAATCTTGGTATATGTCGTGTTTCCTATCTTAATCTATAGGGGTTGTTGAAGATTTGAAAAGACCATCATCAGGTGTTTTCTACTGCTTATATGCCATTACTCTGTCCTGGGCTTCAATGCTGAGAAAAGTTTGGGTCTATCTATTTTTATAGCTATAGACATTGAAAGTCTGAAACCCGCTAAGAATAGCCAATGTATGAAAATTCTTTGGAGTACAAAAGATGATTAATTTTCACTTATTTTGCTATTATTACTACTGTAATACATCCCACAACGTTATTAGTGATAACAATAAGCTTATTATCAATAATTGTGCTGATTATTTTTCATACTTATCTTTAAGATTCTATGGAATTCTATGATGCTGTTGTTGTTAGGAATAATTAACCCCAACTAGAAATACATTGCAAACTGTGGGGTTTTTTTGTCATGTTACTTTCTAAGGAAAGAAACACAAGACAAATTCCACTTAAAGAAGCCCAGGTTCAGAGAACGTGGCTTGACCAAACTAACCTAATCTATTATATCTTTCAAATCAGGCTTCCCTGATAGCCCAGTTGGTAAAGAATCCACCTGCAATGCAGGAGACCCAGTTCGATCCCTGGGTCAGGAAGATCTGCTGGAGAATGGATAGGCTACCCACTCCAATATTCCTGGGCTTCCCTTGTGGCTAGTAAAGAATACACCCACAATGCGGGAGACCTGGGTTTGACCTCTGGGTTAGGAAAATCCCCTGGAGAAGGCAAAGGCTACCCACTCCAGTATTCTGGCCTGGAGAATTCCATGGACTAGAGTCAGAGACATGAATTAAATATTTGATTAGCTTTATTTCTTTTATCATCTACTAACTAACCTACTTTATTTGGATTTAGAAAAGTTAGGAACTTGTCTGTAGACTCATCCATTAAATAAAGGGCACAGCTAAGGTTTTAGAACATCTGGTCAAAAGACTGAAACTTCCTCTCTCATGAAGACTCGTATTTTTATCTGGTACCCTCAGTTTGTCTGCATAATTTTTTCCCCACAAATTGGTATTTAAACCTCAAAACCTTTAGCTAACTACATCTGTCATTGATATTTTATTGTTTAATTTTCTTTTTATGGAGCCAAATTACATCTCTCCCACATACAGCCGGCGCTTTACATGTCTAATTTGTCGACATGTTCTATAATGATAATTTCATTGATTTAGAAAGTGACATTATGAGCAACATATGTTCAGTTTAGCAGTAGACCTTGTTATGGCAATCAATTTTTTTCCCCTCCAGAACTCAACTAGATTCCACATTTAGAGGCGGCAAAGTAATTTAACCAGTTCATGTTCTTATGATTTTTTTAAAAAGAGAAAGAAGCCTACTTGTGGCAAGTTTTCCTGAAAGCGGCAGTTCTCACATTGTGCAGTTTGCCATGTGCACATATTATCACTGTACACCAGAGGCAGGCAAGAAGAAATAAAGGAGTGAAAGCACCTAATAAAATAGAAAATAACAGAGAAGAAATGTCTTGCATAAGTCCTTTAACTTTCTCCTCTCTCTCTGACTCACCATGCAAGCTTAAATCAACAGCTCTGCAAGCATCAGCTGAGAATCCCCAGCACATCGGGCACCATGCCAAGCTCTGGACTTTTCCAGGTGTTTTCTAGACCCCATGATCATGCTCGTATTTTTTTCTCTCTCCCTTTACTTAAACAAAAACATTCCTCTCATACTTCAAAATCCAACTCAAAGGTCACCGCTATGCAGAGGCTGTTCTCAACTCTCTTCTCTCAATCCATCAGCATTATGCCATCGCTGAAAGTGAAAGTGACTCAGTCACATCCGGCTCTTTGTGACCCCATGGACTATACAGTCCATGGGATTCTCCAGGCCAGAATACCAAAGTGGGCAGCCTTTCGCTTCTCCAGGGGATCTTCCCAACCCAGGGATCGAACCCAGGTCTCCCAGATTGTGCATGGACTCTTTAGCAGCTGAGCCATCAGGGAAACCTGAGTATACTGGAGTGGGTAGCCTGCCCCTTCTTCAGCAGATCTTCCTGACTCAGGAATCGAACCGGGGTCTTCTGCACTGCAGGCGGATTCTTTACCAACTGAGCTCTGCCATCAGTACCTGCCCTTAGTGTGTGGGACCTCCGCCTTCTCCCTCTACTATATGGGGAGGGAGGATGTTTCTCATATTTGTGTCTCCTAGCAGCTCAGTGCCTGGCTTATCATAGTGCTTGATAAAAATGAATTGGATTAAACAGAAGATATTTTCTATTTGACCAGGTTATTGTATGCCATAAAGGAATCTTTAAGATGGCACCCTGTTTTTCTTTATCAAGCCTTCAAGGGCAGGTATTCTGTGTTGTTGCTAATGAGGATTTATAGAGTCACGTTGGACTTTAGTTCACTATCAGTATGGAGTGGTTTAGAAACAATGTGAGGAATATTAGGAAGAAGGTACAAAAGTCTCTGAGAATGTTAGGATATGTAGTTGCACAAAAAAAGAAAAGTAACACAGGATGATGGAAGCAAACTGATTTAACCATTACAGCGGCCTTAGTTTTGCCTGAAAGTAATATTTAGGATTTACTTATAGTGGACGTAAATCCCCTATAGCATCTGTGTCTACAATACTATGCAGTTATGATAGTGAACATACCATTATTCTTAAAAAATTTTTTTAACATAGTGCTATCTTAATGATAAAAGGTTAAATTGCGTTTTGTATAGGATGCTTAGGAAGGTAGGAAGATAGGGACATACTTTAGAGATGTATTTTCAAAAATAAACATTAATGCAGAAAATCTGTGTTTCACATTCATGACCAAGATGGAGTACATGCTAAGTAAGTACAGCCAAACACTCGGTCACTGTGTCTATGAAACAGACATAAGAAGACTGGCAAGTGGAGAAAGCAGTCCAGCTAAACTCGATGGGACTTGATCCACAATACGGCAGTGAGTCCCCGGGGTTTTCTTCATGCCTCAAATATCCCCAACTGGGGATTGTAGAAAGTGACGACCACAAAACTACAATGGGAGTAGACAAAAACTGTCAGAAGAAAAGCAGAAGAAAACTCTCTTCTCTAACCAAAAGACCAAGAAAGGGACCAATTAGCAAGAGAGAAAATGTGTAGAAAATGACCAGTCAAACAAAGTGGAAAAAAACCCCACTGTCCCACTCTCAGCCCTGGATACCAATTCTGTACTTTCCTCCTTGAGGAATTATCGCATGTGGAGTGCTGAAGCATACACTAGGCAGCTGGAATATTTTATATCATTTAATGGTTATAACATCCTGCCAGGGGAGTCATCATCACATCCTGCATTGACCACACAGGGATGGCAAACACTGCTCCCAGAAGCTGTGTGATTGGCCCAAGCTGGGAAGTTCATAAGTGGAAGAAACGGAACCAGAGAACAGGTCCATCTGTCTCTAATCCCACACTCGCCCCATTTCAACGCTCTGTCTTAATGCTGTACCCGAGGTGGGAACACGAACGACTGGAGGTGAAATTCATTACAAGCACATTGGGATTTTCTCTGGCAGTCTGAGAAGGACCACCAACAGTGGAGATATATCCCATAAGATGATAAAGAAAGAAATCTTTTTTTGTGTTCACCCTTCACTCCTGTATTGCTGTGGACTATTTAATAGCTGCAACATTTCACCCCTGGTGATGAAATCGATCACTTTGATTCAGTTTGTTTATCACCCTGTCAAACAGAATAAGGCCTCTATCCTCCTTTGATAGAAAGAATATCCTATATAAATGTAAGCACCTACAAATATATTATTATTATTATTCTTATTAGTGTCAGTTCATTAGAGTCACTTTTCAATTCATATCCAGAAACAAAAAAAAAAAAAACAGATTTTCAAGTAATATAGAAAGAAAGATACCCTTAGGGAAATGATAGTCAATAATTGAGTTTGGAATTGGTATTCTGGTCAAAACAGAAAGAAATCCAAGATTATTCTATACAAGTTAGTTCTGAAGTTGAACATGTTTCCAAAACAGCAGAAAACAGAGGTTGACAACTAGTTCTACTAATCAGGATTAAATGTTTTAAGTAGAACTGCCATCTTGTACATTTTAGAATTAAATTAAAAATCATACTCCTTTCAGAGCTTTCTGAATGTATATCAAGATCATTATCACTTATAAATATCCCAATAGATTCAATGATTAAGTCAACTCTATGTGGCCATTTGGAGTCATTTATATAGAAACTTATGGGCTAGAAATATTTACAGGAGGCAAGGATTTGAGAGAAAGATATGAACAATTAGTACGCTTTCAGTATGAACACCATGCTGACAACTATCACTGACAAAATCCACATAATTAAAGTTGTAGTGTGACCTTGGACTTCTGAAGCACAAAAGAGTCAATCCATGCTTCAACTATAAATTTAACTTTTAGTTCAGGCGATTGAAGTCAAAAGAGGTGAAATGACTCTTCCCAATTTGTACATCCTGGAAGAGATGGCCCTGGGAATAGATATATGTCAGGATTACTACCCAGATGTTATTATTTTTGTTTTTGATTTGTTTTCATTCAAAACAAAAGGAATAGAACTTTTTGTGAAAATGCGCAGAGATGAGGTGATTTACAATAGTTGGAAAGTTCAAGGATGGGGCCTTGATTTTTCTGCAGTTCTTTTTTTTTTCTATTTATTTTTATTAGTTGGAGGCTAATTACTTTACATCATTACAGTAGTTTTTGTCATACATTGAAATGAATTAGCCATGAATTTACATGTATTCCCCATCCCGGTCCCCCCTCCCACCTCCCTCTCCACCCCATCCCTCTGGGCTGGGTTTGGGACACAAGCGGGAGGAACACAGATATTTATCTGCTGAATATATCAACACACTGATTCTACATTGCTTTAACAGATTGATAGGTAATATTACTGGCCCTTTAAAATTCAAATATCATGTTTACTTTAAAAAGCAAAGACAATCCTTAGTCTTCCCACTACCCTTCTGATGGTATTTAGAGCAATTATCTGATCAAGATGTGAAGAATACTACCAATGAGATGTGATTTATGTAAATATAAGAAAACATTTTGAAATGCATTGGTTGTTTGTCAAGTATGTTCTAATGCTTTTAATTTTCACCTCCCTTAGAATTCTCTCTCTCTTCCTCCCAGAAAGACATGCTGGTGCTTTCCCGAGTTCTCAAAGCAGTATTCTTTTATCCACCCTAATGTCACTAATTCACTTTTGCAGGTTAGTAATCAGGTTCTGGGCTTTTAAAAAAAGAAGGAACAGCAAAAGATGTAGAAGTACATTAGATGGTTTAAGTAAGTTTCAAAGACTCACATTTCAAGGTAAAAGCTAATTGGTGAACTGCTTGGAATTTCTAGAAGAATTTCCAGCAGCTCAAACGCTATTCAAATGACAATGAACTAAGAACTGAAAACACACTCGCACAAACACTCTCTTTATTGGTCTCTGACTGTGTCTCTCTCTTTAACTGGATCTGTTTGAGTAGATACTGAGAATTCCCTTTCTAGGATGCTGGGGACATTGCTTAGAAAATCTTTTAGACCAGAATCTTGCTTATTTCAGCTTACTGAAAGTCAAGAAATGTTTGATCCTTTTTTTTTTTTTGAGACAGCTATATTCATTTTTGTATACTTTTTATAGAACGTTTCTTATTATAACCACTCTAAGAACAGCCATCCTGAGGAAAGCACAGACCCAACCCAAGGTCACAATAAAAAGAAAAAAAGATAAATTTAGGAAATATTTAGTACTTTCAATAGGTGACAACTGGGTCTAAAGTCTTGTTCCTTACAGATATCACTAAATCAAATTCAGAGAAAAGATAAAATCCTTGACTAGCATAGAGCATAATGATTTATGATGAAGGAATTGATTTTGCAGTTGAGACTATAGTATTTCCTCTGAGAAAAATCAAAATCAGATTAACATCAGGATCCAACATCAAGGAAGAGAAGTATTGTTTCCTTGTCAGAAGAGGAAGTATCTTGGCTCATTATCTCTTAGTCTGTCCAGTCCTGAAATCTCACTTCTGCTGGCATCTTACCCAAATTAAGATAATCAAGATGGTTATTATAAAAGGAAATGCGAAAGCTTGCTTCAATTTATCCATGCAACTTATTCTTAATTTTTCCGGTCATTGTTGGATGGCTGGTTGTAGTAAATCAGGTGTCATTCATGGTTCCTACACAGCAGAATTGTTCCCCTATTGAAACTCATTACCTTGATGACTTTAAGCATTGGGCTACAAAATTCTGTTCTTGAAAAAAATAACTTTTACTTAGAAAAACATTGCAGTTATGAGAACTAGGCTCTAGTTCAGAGTCAGAGTTGAGAGGAGAAAACAAAGGGCATTGCTTTGTTTTCAATGTTTCAATTCAAGCATTGAGGAAACTTCGCTACCTTTTATAGAACACAAAGTTATTTAACCTATGCACATTTTTAGGAGCCTACAGGTATTTCCTACCTTCAACTTCTTTCAAAAATTTCTTACCATGCTCTATTCAAAGGGTGGCAATAGTAATACGAATATATGTTTATACATCATTTTACTACTTTTAAAATATTTGCCTAGATTCTGACTTGTTTAATCATTGCAACAGCCTGTTTGATAAGCCGGGTGGATTCCATTATCCTCAATATACATGTGAGGATGCTCATTAATTCATTCATCAAACTCTCAACTTACAATACTGTGCTGCCCGGTGAGATGAAAGGACTGATCTGAAGAAACGCAACAGGAAAGGAACCAGGACAGGAAGAAGGCCGTTCTCGGCTGAAACTGACTGTGATTAGTGAACCCGTAGAGAAGGCTAATATGTGGTGAGAAGTGGGTATACTGCTAGTTTATCTAGGGTGAGTTTTGAAAAGGAAACATCCGCCCTCCAGGAGAAACGCAAATTCTTTACAGAAACGAAGATTTAATTCAAGGAAATACTCATTGTGCTCCACTTTCAAAGGGCGATGCGAGGAAAGATCAGAAGGAGATATGGTATCGATAAGCAGAGGAAGGTATGGAATGCTGATGTATCGTCTTGTTCCAAAACTTCCACTTGGCAAACATTAATCAAACAGAACAAACAGTGACTTTGAGTTATACCGATTACTTTTCTTAAACAGACACTAAATATTTGATGGGTGGGTATAGATTGCTGTTAAATTCCAAGTGAGATTTCCGTGTAGATGAACAGGAGTAAAACGCATTAAGTGGGGGTAAACAAATGATTAATATTTCAAGCTGGATCTACTTGGTTACTTTTAAAGACTGACCTCACCCTACTGCTAAACCTCTGCCAAAACCCAGCGGCAGGCTCCTCTTTGCAAACAGTGCAGGAATAACTCTTCATGAAATACAGCTGTTTGTGACACTAAGGTTTTGAATTTAAAGTAAGATATGCTTTTAAAAACTCATAAAAGGCAAATGTTTATAGTCTCTGTGCAGAAGTTGCAATCTGTGCAGGAGTGCTTTACCCACACTAAATTGACTAAAACATTACCTGTCTAACACGGCTTAATTATTTTATTAATCTGTGTTACCAGGCAGAACATTTTTGTTTTACATCCAGTAGGGTTCTAAATGATAGTTTTAGAATTTGCATTCATTTTTTTTTTCTCCACCTGGCTTTCCTAAGATATGATTTCTGCTTACTTTACGGTGCATTTGATGCTGAATTCAATTGGGGGAGGGGGTTGCATACTGATCCCAGGCAAGAACCCAATTGGATTACCTGTAATGGTGGCCCATTAAGATTATCTGGGTCCAACACCAGCTGTCAGTGGAGTTGTGGCAACTGTCTCAGATCTCTGTCAGTGGAGTTTTCTGTGGCAATCCAGAAGGCCTTGGGTTTCTGTGCCCAGGGTTTTGAACCCAGGCTCTGCTACTCCCCACCTGTGTGAGCTTGGGCAGCTGTTGAACCTCTCCAAGCCTCTTCCCTCATCTCCACGCCAAGGACTATTGATAACCCCAAGTGTGACGATAAGGGACAATATGTTCAAATAGTTTTGAATGATACTCAGCTCATGGGAAGCTCTCAATAAACTATGGTCAGCAAGAAAAAAAGATTATTTGAGTCTGGATCAAATGACTGGACTGTTAATTAAGAACCATTACCTTGGATAAGGAAGTTTAGATAAACAAACCTCAATGGTACTCTTAAGCTTTTCATGGTGTCTCTGAATTTCTCTATTTTTTGAACAAAGAACATCTAGTCAACGTTGACTAAAGGTAGGATGATCTGATCCTTGGCAATTCCCCTTTCTTATCAAAATTCTTGCATCCTAGAATCTGTGCTATTCCTTCTCCTTCCACAGGGGAGCAGGTATAGGAGGACACAGGATTAGTGAAGGGGCCTAGTATCTAAGGAAGTTGTCCTATTGTTCATTAGCTGCTTACCTAAGTGTTCTCATGTAATCATTACTGATATCGTTTTGTGGGGTTTCAAGAGCTGGTGCTGACCATAGGGACTCTCAAGACATTGGGTGTTGACAGCAGCTTCAAAAAAGCAATTAGGAAGCAGACAAATTCATCATGGGCAAGGAACATGCTACTGAAGCATGTACAGTCCCTTATATTTGCCTGGTATTCTATACTTAACATAATCATATTTTAGAATTTTGTTTATTGCACCAAAACCATGAGATTTGTAGAATTATGATAACTCCTATTAATGAGTTACTTGTCAGATGTCCTGGAAGTGAAAAAGTGAAAGTGTTAGTCACTCAGTTGTGTCTGACTCTTTGAGACCCCATAGACTGTAGCCCACCAGGCTCCTTTGTTCATGGAATTCTCCAGGCAACAATACTGGAGTAGGTAGCCATTCCCCTCTCCAGGGGATCTTCCTGACCCAGGGATCGAACCTGGGTCTCCTGCATTGCCAGCAGATTCTTGATTGTCTGAGCGATCAGGGAAGCCCACCAGATGTCCTCTCAGTGTTAAACCAGAGTCCCAGACTAGTATATAGCCTAATAATTCTCATCTGACATTTCCTGCCCCTCTGCATGAAAAGCAGTCCGACTGGATCCATTCAATTGCATTAAATTGTATCATTTGAGGATTGAACCAGAAATCAAGAAATGATGAAGTTCAGGCAGATGAAAGGGCTGATAATATCTGTAACCTGTGATTAATTGACTGTCTGTTTTTGGACGAAAACAGCCTCTTTTGTCCTTTTCAAATTAGGTTATGGATTGCTTTAATCCCACCATCCAAATCAGAGTCAACAGCTAACATTTATTGAGTGTTTACTACTTTCTGTGAGATAAGCTAACTATTTTACCTCTATCAATCCTTCTAATCTTCCTACAGGATCAGTATTACATTAATTCCTTCTTAAGAGATCAGATGAAGCTCAGAAAGGAAAGGTCACACAGCTAGATAATAAGGTCAGGAAGACATCCCAGGCCATTTGGATTTAGGGCTGTCATGTAGTTCATGGCATTGAAGGAAGCCTGTGGCTACTGTCATACAGCATTCAAAAGTGATATCAAACTTCCATTAGCTAATTATTCTGGAATAAACTTAGGCTTCCTCAGAATGAATCAGATCAGTTCAGTTGCTCAGTTGTCTCTGACACTTTGCGACCCCATGAACCACACTACTACAGGCCTCCCTGTCCATCACCAACTCCCGGAGTTTACCCAAACTCATGTCCATTAAGTCGGTGATGCCATCCAACCATCTCATCCTCTGTTGTCCCCTTCTCCTCTCGCCTTCAATCTTTCCCAGCATCAGGGTCTTTTCAAACATGTCAGCTCTTCACATCAGGTGGCCAAAGTATTGGAGTTTCAGCTTCAGCGGCAGTCCTTCCAATGAACACTCAGGACTGATCTCCTTTAGGATGAACTGGTTGGATCTCCTTGGTGTCCAAGGAACTCTCAAGAGTCTTCTCCAACACCACAGTTCAAAAGCATCAGTTCTTCTGCACTCAGCTTTCTTTATAGTCCAACTCTCACATCCATATATGACTACTGGAAAAACTATAGCCTTGACTAGATGGACCTGTGTTGACAAAGTAATGTCTCTGCTTTTTAATATGCTGTCTAGGTTGCTCATAACTTTCCTTCCAAGGAGTAAGTGTCTTTTAATTTCATGACTACAATCACCATTTGCAGTGATTTTGGAGCCCAGAAAGAATGGAAATATTTAAATAATAGTTTATCTTTGCTTCTTAAAATGTTTGGGCTGAAGAAGTCTGGGGAGTTAGTGCAGAGGGCATTCAGGTTCATTGTCACCGGGTGACGAGTTCACTGCCACATGTGGGAAGCCTGTTGGCTTCTTTCCCCAGGTGTGAGGAGGACACAGCAGTAGGTGCCCGGGGGCCTGGTGTTTGGTGGCCTAACCTTGGTTGGCTTCCTGGAAGAGGATCCCTGTGACAGCTAGGTTTCAGCCTAGCTTTCAGCAGGAGTGTGGGGAGCCCCCCATAGAGCGGTTTCTCCACTCAGTGAATTGAGGGAGGGAAGAGCAACAAAGGGCCTCCTCTGAGCAAGAACCACAAGTCCAGCAGGAGGGTGCTGGCGTGAGCAGGGACCAGCACTTCGGTGCTGCCTGAACATGTCACACAGTTTGGATTAGGCAGACGCAGAGACAGGGCCGCTCCTACTTCACCTCTGAGAACCCTGCAAACACCGCCAACTGCGGTGCAGCGGCTTTGGTCTTGTTCCTATGCCCTTGACCGCGCTGGATCTGAGTGATGAACCTCACTCTGAGACCAGCCCAGAGAAAGAAGAAGGGGTATTGCCATGAGGGATGAAGACAAGCTAAGCAAACAGCTCAAGGGGAATGTGATGTTGATCAGCCCCACGCAATGTCATGTGGTTTGATAGGAGCTTGGTCAAGACCTGTGCTCCTGGGTACACCCAGATTTTCCATCTCATAAATATGACGGATGAGCCGCCCTAGACTCATGGGAAGTCACAGAGAGCAGACCGAATAGATGTGTCTTGGGTTCAAATTTCCTAGTGTTTTTTTACTTCCTGTTAAGAACAACATGGCATCCACATTCCCAAACACAGCTTTTAGGGGTGTTTATTTAAAATCTGAGGAATTTAAAGAAAATTGGATTGGTTTTTTTAGACAAAGCATTTATAAGTGGCTTCTTTCTCTCTTTGATATTTCATTTTCCACATTCTTGAGATAACAGTGATCTTCTCTTCCTGCCTTTAATTCCAAATCTGAAGTCATATAATTTAAGTGAATGCATCTTGTTACTGGGGGAGAATACTCATAATTCATGAATTTGAGAGTATAGCTTCACTGCTGCTGCTAAGTCGCTTCAGTCGTGTCTGACTCTGTGCAACCCCATAGATGGCAGCGCCCCAGGCTCTTCTGTCCTTAGGATTCTCCTGGCAAGAATACTGGAGTGGGCTGCCATTTCCTTCTCCAATGCATGCATGCATGCTAAGTCGCTTCAGTCATGCCTGACTCTGTGCGACCCTATGGACAGCAGGCCACCAGGCTTCTCCATCCACAGGATTCTCCAGGCAAGAATACTGGAGTGGGTTGCCATTTCCTTCTCCCATAGCTTCACTAGGAAACATGATTAAATCATTATCTGAATTATTTATAATAATTTAGCAACACTGGGTGGGGTGAAGGTGGAGGAGGAAAGTTTCCCAAGCCAATTAATATCCACAAAGTCACTAGCAGAAACCTATAAAACAGCAAAGTATTCCCTTTGGAGAAGACTGGGGATACATTTTTTGGATAGAATGTACTTTGATGGATCAAATAGAATATCATATCATTTCTGCCCTCCTCCCTCAAATGACCCTGGTTCCTTTTTCTCTGCTTTTTTTCCTCTCACTTAAATCATCACATACAGTGGCAATTCATTCTTTCTGCATTTTACTTCCTGTAGGTCAACACATGACTCAATATTAAGAGTTGTAAAAGCTCTTAATTTGGGAGGCATGAGGTTAACTATTTTATACATAAAATGGTTCAATCCCATGTGCATGAAAAGAGAGAGCTAAATATAAATTTATTTTTCACATAATAGACTTAAATTTTCTTTCATGAATAAAAGTAATGGCCTATGAAGTAGTTTAAAAAGCCATTCACCAGGCTATTTTGATGAGGCGCCTGTATTTGACTAAGACACATTATTTTCTTAATAAGTTTCATTGCCTTTGGTGACTCCTCTCTCAAAGGGAAGAAAAAACCGGTAAATTAAAGGTACATGCTGGCACGTTAAAAAAAGTTCCAATGGCAGGACACAAATTATTTTATTACCACACCAACTGAGCCACTGATACTTCCCAATTCATGAACAAATTTTCCATTACTATAGAGTCATGCTTTTATTGACTGTTATAAAATCACCATTTGTATCTTTTTTTATCCTGCTGTGTTTCTATTTTATTGGAAAACTCCTATAACAGGTATAACATCAGCTCAGATTACCAAGAAATCTATAAAATAGCTTCCTGCTACTACCTTTGGTGCAGATTGAAAGAATACATTATGATCCCACTGAGTCTCTGATAAAAACTGTGATTCACACACCCACATGATTTATCCTTATCTGTTAGACATCCAGGCTTTATCTGCTCTATTAAATTATGGGAGCATTTCGCTGGTATTGATTAGTTATGCTCAGCGTAATTAAAACATCTGGGTCATGAGATTTAGGTACAAACTTTGGGCACAGTGATAAAAACAAAGGAAGTCCAGAATGTTGCCGTGGGAAGGAATATTCCAACAACAGATTATCTTTGCCTGTGCTGTGGGTGGTACTGATCACTTTGGTCTCTGATACTCAGATATAGTACCCACCTGAGGTTCGAAGAAAGACAGGGACACAAGCATGGCAATAAAGTGAAAGTAACACTAACTGACTCAAACAACAACAACAACAACAACAACAACAAAGAATTGGTTTTTCAATGATCAGTCTCAAAGTTCTTACAAAGCGTAAGTGTGGATACTATGATAGAATTTCATGCATTATCTGACCATTTGAATAGTAATAGAACATCATTGTGGAGAAGGCAATGGCACCCCACTCCAATACTCTTGCCTAGAAAATTCCATGGACAGAGGAGCCTGATGGGCTGCGGTCCATGGGGTCACAAAGAGTCGGACACGACTGAGCGACTGCACTTTCACTTTTCACTTTCATGCACTGCAGAAGGAAATGGCAGCCCACTCCAGTGTTCTTGCCTGGAGAATCCCAGGGACGGGGGAGCCTGGTGGGCTGCCGTCTATGGGGTCGCAGAGTCGGACACGACTGAAGCGACTTAGCAGCAGCAGCAGCACATCATTGATAAAAATTGCTCTTTTCTGTTATTGGTGATAGGATTTCTATCTGTGATTATATCTGTGGGTCAGCGAGCAAAAATCAGCTGGTACATTCTTGTTTCTTTCCACATGGTTTCTGTTGATGTTTAAGTAGAAATTTTCTAACTAATGGAGAATGAAGTTTGTGTTTCAAAGTACAGAGCAAATTACATCTGAACTATACCAACTCTAGCTGATTTCAAAAGAACAGGTCACATGGAAGAGGAAGTGCCCCTTTGTCACAGATGGGGACCTGCCAGAAGGTTCACCGTGTCACTTTCAGGGACAACGTGGGGGTAACTTTCTAATCACCTGTGGCTGATAAATGCAAATGACATAGCAGTGTTAACTATCCCTGTTTCTATTGGCTGTATGGAGTTTTCACACAGCCATGCTTCTCAGAGTTTTCAGGTAGCTCAGCCCATCTTATCCTTATAGAAGTCCCTTAAGATAAGCAGATAGGTGAGTTATTTCACTGCTAAAGAAAATGATGGTTTTGTCTTGTGCTATGCTTCGTCACTCAGTCATATCCGACTCTTTGTGACGCCATGGACTATAGCCTGCCTGGCTGCTCTGTCCATGGGTTTCTCCAGGCAAGAATACTGGAGCAGGTTGCCATGCCCTCCTCCTGGGGAACTTCCCAGCCTAGGGATTGAGCCCAGGCCTCCTGCGCTGCAGGCAGATTCTTTATCATCTGAAACACAATCCTGGGTTGTAATTTTTCTACGAGAATTTTTGGCTAATGTGTCAGCTATGTTTGGTTTCAGAGAACAGCACAATGGTGATTTAAACTCACTATCTGAACCCACAATGTTACGTAACATAGATTAATAAAAGAAATGATGATTTAAGCCTTTTTGCTATAAATGTAGTAAGCAGTAAATATTGAAAAAGCAGCTTTCATGAAAAAATAGAAAATCACTTTTATCCAAGAACATAATTTAGCAATTTGAAAGTAAAAGGAGGTTACTAAACACTGACCAGAGTTTTGATATATTAAAACTTATTTTGTACATACAATTTGATCATCTAGCTTTTAAGTTGGAGGCTGGAGGTTTAAAAATTCTATGAGGATGGTTGAACAAGATTATTTTGTTCCAGTTTCTTAAAAAGCAAAGGGTCTATTTTCTTCCTTCATGGCTTTTGGTTAACTACCGATGTCCTGTTTTATATCATGTTTTTGTTCTTTAAAGTGATCCATGAAATTCTTAAAATGTTGACTTACATTCCTATCGACAAATTTAATGATTTTAGAGATGCTTTAAAAAAAAATTTTTTTTTTGATAGCTCTTCAATTGGTTATGGCTTTCTGGAATGTGAACTTTAAATTTCTTTCTTTTTATCATCTAGGTCCAATAATAATCTCTAAGCAAACACTTAAAAAACACAGGAGAGCTCTTTATAAAGTCATCCAGTGATGAATCTTTTATATGGTGGAAATAAAACCCCTTTGTAGTATAAACTACATTTTCAATAAGCTGGATGTTTATTATGTTTTACATGGCTTTTATATGTTTATGCTTGTATGGGGTAGGAATGAGTAAAGGATGAGCTCACTGTAGGTCTAACCTAACATAATTATTTGTCAATTAAAATATACACATGGGGATGCAAAAAAAGTATTTTAACATGCCTAATTTTATATTTTGGAGAAGTCATTTTCCCTATGATTAAAGGATATCACTTGTACGGAATTCATAAAAAATTTCCTGTCCTTCGAGCAGTGAAATGATTGTAATTCTGTCAACATGTTGTAGGGGCATATGTAACCTTCTTTTATTGTGTCAGCCTACAGGCATCCTTGATCTCAATTGGTGTGAATTTCATTTAATTGCCGAACTGTGGAAAGATGCAAGGTAGATCTGGATATTTTTTCCCCTTGTAGTTCACACTTCTTTTTCCTCTTGAAGCTGAATATGTCTAACTAGCAGGGCTCCCTAATTCTGATGCCTTGTCTCTAATTATTTATCTTTCAGCTACCATCTTGCTTTATATTTCAGGTCAATATTGGTCATTGTACTGCATGTTGGCTTTGTTTTTCAGATAGAAATTTATTTTACCAATGATAATTGTGATGCAGGCAACAACATAATAATTATAGAGAAAATAATAGTAGTGTAAATGCAAAAAAAAGAAAAAAATGAGCTTTGGAGAGTTGCTTCAATTTAAAGGTTACTCTTGAAGGAAGTTTCATATTTTCTAGTGGCCAAAAGATGTTTAATATTTTGAGAGGGGTTATGGTTTTAATTACCATCTAAACATTGCCCAAAAGAAGAATCCTGCATTGATCCCATTGCGCTGAAAGCATCTATACCTTTATTTCCTTTTGGTGTTAGTTTGATTCACACACAATGACTCATTCTGTTCTTAAGTTGCCTAAGAATTCTGGCATCCCAAATTCCCAATCCATGTATACACTGCTATATTTAAAATAGATAACCAGGGCTTCCCTGATGGTCTAGTGGTTGAGAATCCAGCTGCCAATCCAGGGGTCACGGGTTCAATCTCTGATCCAGGAAGAACCCACATGCTGCGGAGCAATTAAAGCCACTCACCACAACTACTGAGCCCATGTGCCTAGAGTGTGTGCTCCAAAACAAGAGAAGCCACCACGATGAGAAGCCCTCACAGAGCAACCAAGACCCAGCACAACCAAAAATAAATAAACAATAAAATAAAATAGATAACCAACAAGAACTTATTGTTAAAGAAAAAGGAATTTGGGTATCACTGGGTCTAAGAGGTAACCAAAAATGTGAAAGCAGAATTGCATGACATACAAGAATTTGAAGCCAGCTACCCAGGAATAGGAGTTCACCTGATTAGTTTATATGCAGACTTTAAAAATCACTGAAGGGCTATTTGGGATTCTCTGCAGATCTCAAGATGGATAAAGATACTCTGTTGGTCAGCAAGCACATGATAGAGCCAAGTAGTTGGCTTATTAGAAAGTCTTGAAATAGTGTCACATACACAAAGGGAAACAGGCAAAAAGCTTTTCCATCAAAACAAAGGGCTTCCCAGGTGGTGCAGTGGTAAAGAATCTGCCTGCCAATACAGGGGATGGAAGAGACTCAGGTTCAATCCCTGGGTCAGGAAGATAGCCTGGAGAAGGATATGGCAACCCACTCCAGTACTCTTGCCAGGAAAATCCCATGGACAGAAGAGCCTGGCAGGCTACCGTCCATGGGGTTGCAAAAAGTCAGACATAACTGAGTTACTGAGCATGTTCAAACACACAAACACACCAAAACAAATCAGATGTGTTAGGGACTGAAGTAAGGTCAGTGTGACAATTGTGTTGTGAGTGAGGGAGGGGTGGTGGGAAGTGATAGCCAGGATTTGGAGGTCTTGTGGATTTTAATAAGGGTTGAATTGCACCCTAAGTATAATGGGAAGTAGAGAACTGAAAGCTTTAGGATTACTTTGTTGACAGAGTGGTAATTCAAAGATGATTGCTTTGATCCAGGTGAGAGATGCAGGTGGTTTGCACTAAGGTATGAGAGTGGAGAATGTGAACAGTGGTTGGAAAACTAGGTTTTCAAACTACATTGGAAAATTAGGTTTCAAAACTATTTTGAAAAACTAGGTATGTGTATGAAGCAAAGAAAGGATGACTCCTAGATTTGGGAGAAGACTGGGTGTTTGAGGGAGAGAAGAGAGAAGTCAGTGGTTGGCCCTTGGCCAGGTTAAGTTTGAGGTGATCATATGTATTGAGATGAAGATGCTAAGTATAAGTTGGATGCAGGAGACAGAACTCAGTGCAGTCTTTGCAGGCTGTGGAAATGCACCATTGACACGTGAATTTATTTGAAACTGGGATTGAATGAGATCACACAGGAGGAAGCAGGAGGAGAGCAGAGCTGAGGACAGGGCCCTGTGAACCCTGTTCTACTGGTAGGTTTTATAGAAGGGAGAGGGGCTTCCCTGGTGGCTCAGATGGCAAAGAATCTGCCTGCAATGCAAGAGACCTGGGTTTGATTCCTGGGTAGGGAAGATCCCCTGGAGAAGGGAATGGAAACCCACTCCAGTAATCTTGCCTGGAGAATTCCATGGACAGAGGAAGCTGGTGGGCTGCAGTCCATGGGGTTGCAAAGAGTCAGACCTGACTGAGCAACTAACATTCGCACACATACATAGAAGGGAGGACCCGGTAAAGGAGCTTACCTGTGACGTGTTAGGAAAATGAGACAAACATAGTTTATGGAAATCAAGACAGTAAATAGAGAAAAAGAATGTATTCCATCATGGCAAATCCTACTGAAACTTTAGGCAAGAACCATCTGCTCTGAAAAGTCCTGGGTCTTGTGAGGATACCAATCTTTCCTGACCTACAGTGTAAGCCTGGGCTGACACACCATTAAAAGGTGACTGATGCCCTTTCCCCATTCTGATAAACTCCAGTTCTGCAGGTTTAAATCCTACCAATCTCTAAGAAGCTCTATAAAACTACAGAGTCATCCTCAAATCTTCTGAGACAAGAAAGGTCCAAGGGAAAAAGATACTCCACTATCTATAAATAGGGAAATAAAGATCTAGAAAAGCTGAGGACTGTTTGGGCTCAGTACTCCCTTTGTGGCCTCTTCCTTGCAAGTCCAGAGATAAACAGTTTGCCATCCTCCCAGGAGGTAAACAGATGGTAGAATAAACACACTCATCTTTCCCTCTCCTATGGTGCACATGGTTTGTCATTATAACTAACCCCCATGCACACAAGTTGGAGCAAAAGCTCCCGGTGATCTCTGCTCAGGGAAGTTAAGGCATGAACTAGAGATACAGAGGCTACTTGGTGACTCAGAAAGGCAACCCTGGGACCAGGACATCACAACACTCTGCATTTTTTTCTTAAGAAAAGAAACTTATGAGTCACACAATAAAAATATGAATTCTAGTGGGGGCAGGACAGAAAAAGGGTAGGGGATTAAGAGATACAAGCTACTTTGTATAAAATAAATAAGCTCCAAGGATATATTGTACAGCACAGGGAATATGTGTTAGTTGCTTAGTTGTGTCCAGCTCTTTGTCCATGGGATTCTCCAGGAAAGAATACTGGAATGGGAAGCCATTCCCTTCTCTGTAAAGAATCTGCCCGCAGTACAAGAGACCCAGGTTTGATTTCTGGGTCAGGAAGATCCTTGGAGAAAGTAATTGGTACCCATTTCAGTATTCTTGCCTGGAGAATTCCATGGACAAAGGAGTCTGGTGAGCTAGAGTCCATGGGGTCACAAAGAGTCAGATACGACTGAGTGACTAATACTTTTGCTTTTTTTTCACTTTCACATGGATTATGGCCAATTTTATATAGTAACTATAAATGGAGTATAACCTTTAAAAATTGTGAATCCCTCTGTCATACACCTGAAACTTACATAATATTGAATATCAACTAGTATAAAAAAAATACACAAGTGTGATAATGCCACAGTTCCTGGAGTATGTGATTTCTTGGTTTAACTTAGAGCAACAGTGATGCATTGAATCCAAAATTTGCTCTCACAGCCAGTAGCAGTTCACATGTTCTTCCTTAGGCATCAGTACAAAGCAGAGTTTCTAAATGAGGTGGTTTCAGTATATAGCAGAGACAGTTGGCAACGTCTGGAGACAGGCAGTTTGAGTTGTCACTCTGGGGCCTGTTGCTGCATTTAGTGGGTAGAGGCCAGGGATGCTCCTGAACATCCCAAAACCTATTAAAGAGTCCCTCACAACAAAGAACTATCTGACCCAAAATGTCAATGCAGTCAAGATCAAGAAACTTCCATACAAAGAAAACTAAAAAACCATCTTTAATTCTTAGCATTAGACTTACTTTTTCAAATGCATTGAGTGTACCATCTCATGAGTTCATTTTCCTGGCTGTTCTATCATTATATAACAACATCTGTGTCTCCATTTTTTGCCATTTGTCTCACTTTGTAAAAAGAAAATGAGAAAGGTATTCCATTAGAAGAAGTACACAAGTGCCCATAGCTATCTACTGAATCCATTAATGCATTTTAGCATTCCTTGTGAAATTTCATAATGCTGATATTGTAAATGAAACACCCACTGCTCCTATGACAAAATTTGACATTTTAAAGTCATTTCGAGGGAGGAACAAAAATGAAAAGAAAAAATTCAGATTTCAAGCTCACTGGGTAGTGGGTAACCACTGTAATTGATTTTCAACCAAACAACTCTTTCCTTAATCATATTATCAAATCAACACCACAGTTCTGCTGGCCTCTGTGATGCTAGTAAGGCAGTGCTATCCATGCAGTAAATGCTCAGTATATGCATCTTGAATCAGAGAAGCTCATTGACTGGCATGTGCATCCCTGTAATTATTCCTACTTAGCGATATGAAATCCTGGTCTTAGCAAATTTTTGTCTGGGACACTAATCATCCCCAGATGACGAAGTTTCTTAATTCAAATTCATCTCCTCACCCCACTTTAAGATTGTAATAATGTCATCCTGCCTGAAAGTTTTGCTTTGAGAAACCCATTTTTTCCCCCTACTATTCTTTTTCAAAATATACTGTTCCTATGCTCCATATCCTGGAGAGGAAAACTGGTTTTGGTTTGCTCTTTAAAGCATTCTTTTAGTGCCACAGGAGCTGAGTCCTTGCAAAGTGGCCAGCAGGGCTCTGTGAGTTTTCATGTGTATTCTGGAATCCTCAGTCAAAACATTGCTATGGGGTTGAGGAATCCAAGGCAGAGTGAGGAGGCAATGGGGAAGGAACAGATAAAGCAAATGTTCTGAGCTGTGTTACTCAAGCACCAAGACATCAGCTTCCCTTGCAAAGATTGGTGTTCCTTTCAGAATTCTGTGATTTGTAGGGAAAATAGACGATATACTAAGACACATCAGTCTATCACCTTCTAAGGAGTACAAGATCACTAACTGATCCCAACTAATAGGAACTGGAAAAACCTCGAGTGCTTGATTTTTAAAATTTACTATAATAACTATACTATACTACAACTTGGGCAAACTCTGGGAGATAGTGAGGGACAGGGAGGCAGGCATGCTGCAGTCTATGGGGTTGCAAAGAGTTGGACATGATTTGGCGACTGAACCGCAAGAACATAACTATTGTTTCATTCTTGTTTGATGTAATTGAGACAGTTTCCTTTGGACCTAAGCTGTTTGACCATACTACTGCCCTTACCCTATAAAGCGATAATCAAATAGGACAAAAGGAAACAGCTCGCCTCTCCTTGGATACAAAGGAGCTTGGATAATAAGTGTTATTTTAAAACTTGAGTATCTCAGAATCCTTTCCACGTTCTCTTCATCAAGACTTCCATTATTGCAGGTGGGGCAGTTACTTCTTATTCCCTAACTTTTCACAGGAAAGAAGTAGCAGCCTGTAATCATAGGTATTTTGCTGGCTTAAAAACTGGGGACAGTATTTAAAAGTGAGGAGAGAGATCAAAAGTAACAAAAACAGAATTGAGGGGAAAGAATGCTAAAAAATTCGGAAGAGATTTGGAAGGACAGAGGAAACTAGAGATTTCTTTTCAAAAGAGTCCGCACACTCTGGGCTTCTATTCCTTCTGAATGTTAATTACAGTCTTTACCTTGGCATTTTGCTCTCATATCAGGGAAGCAATTACTGGACTAATTCAAATTCATAGCAGCCATTAACAATGAACAAACAGATACATTATTTTAATTCCATTTGCTGCTTCCTTTCTGCTGATGTATTGACCCATGAAGCTTTGACTGGATGTCCTGCAATTGGCATTTGGCAAAGGTTGTTATCATCATCATGCTTTTCATATATGAGTATTTATTAAGCACATATTGCATATATAATACCTTGCAAGGGCAGGCAGCTTAAAGACCACAGGCCAGAAATAGTTTGTGCCTTTATAGGGTTTATGTAACAATGACTTTATTTTTTAGATAAAAATTTAGTCTGCTTATGTGTCTGTGTGTGTATAAGGGTCAAGGTGAATCCAATAGGCTAATAGGATCATTATTTCTTAGCTTAAGGATAATTTACAACTGTTCTCCATATATTATTTCAATCATATATGTTTGACATTATTCTTGGCTCAACAATACCAATTATATCAAACTCCCAAGGCAAGATCTCACAATGAGATGGAGTTCATAAAAAGAGAGGAAAACAAGAGAAATAGCTCTAAAATGGAATAATCTATAACCATTTCCCTATGATTTCCTGTTCTTTCTTGAGTCAATGACTTTTCTTATCACAAATCTCCACAATATTCTTGCTCTCCAATCGGTTTCACACACTGACATAATTTTTGTTATGCTTTCATTTGGAGGTATTTAATATGTGCCAAGTAATTTGTCTGCATTTCCTTTCTCAGGTTCATTTAATGCCACTATCTTGTGTCCTAAGACATAAGTCCTTACAAAAATGAGTTAGTTTGGCTCTAAACACCACCCAAATCCCTCAGCACCATGATCATCCCATGAGCTGTGGGCAAGTCCTTTACCTTCTGGAACCTCAATCCCCACATCTGAAAAACAAGATGATGGGATTCTAGAGTGACTTCCAGCTCTGAGACTTTATTTACGTATTTATTTTCAAATGAGTTCACAACAACCCAAAACTGATGGGACACTGTAACACCAGTGCTAAGGGGAAGGTTCATAGCAATACAGGCTAACCTCAAGAAACAAGAAAAAAGTCAAATAAATAACCTAACTCTACACCTAAAGCAACTAGAGAAGGAAGAAATGAAGAACCCCAGGTTTAGTAGAAGGAAAGAAATCTTAAAAATTAGGGCAGAAGTAAATGCAAAAGAAACAAAAGAGACCATAGTAAAAATCAACAAAGCTAAAAGCTTTTTTTTTTGAGATGATAAATAAACTTGACAAACCATTAGCCAGACTCATCAAGAAACAAAGGGAGAAGAACCAAATCAACAAAATTAGAAATGAAAATGGAGAGATCACTACAGACAACACAGAAATAAAAAGGACCATAAGAGACTACTACCAGCAGCTCTATGCCAATAAAATAGACAACTTGGAAGAAATGGACAAATTCTTAGAAAAGTATAACTTTCCAAAACTGAACCAGGAAGAAATAGAAGATCTTAACAGATGCATCACAAGCACAGAAATTGAAGCTGTAATCAGAAATCTTCCAGCAAACAAAAGCCCAGGACCAGATGGCTTCACAGCTGAATTCTACCAAAAATTTAGAGAAGAGCTAACACCTGTCTTATTCAAACTCTTCCAGAAAATTGCAAAGGAAGGTAAACTTCCAAACTCATTTTATGAGGCCACCATCACCCTACTACCAAAACCAGACAGAGAAGCCACAAAAAAGAAAACTACAGGCCAATATCACTGATGAACATAGATGCAAAAATCCTTAACAAAGTTCAAGCAAATAGAATCCAACAACATATTAAAAAGATCATACATCATGACCAAGTGGGCTTTATCCCAGGGATGCAAGGATTCTTCAATATCCACAAATCAATCAATGTAATACACCATATTAGCAAATTGAAAGATAAAAACCATATGATTATCTCAATATATGAAGAAAAAGCCTTTGACAAAATTCAACATCCATTTATGATAAGAAAACCCTCCAGAAAGCAGGAATAGAAGGAACATACCTCAAGATAATAAAAGCTATATATGACAAACCCACAGCAAACATTATCCTCAATGGTGAAAAACTGAAAGCATTTCCCCTAAAGTCAGGAACAAGACAAGGGTACCCACTCTCACCACTACTATTCAACATAGTTTTGGAAGTTTTGGCCACAGCAATCAGAGCAGAAAAAGAAATAAAAAGACTCCAGATGGGAAAAGAAGAAGTAAAACTCTCACTGTTTGCAGATGATATGATCCTCTACATAGAAAACCCTAAAGACCCTACCAGAAAATTACTAGAGCTAATCAAGGAATATAGTAAAATTGCAGGATATAAAATTAACACAAAGAAATCCCTTGCATTCCTATACACTAACAATGAGAACACAGAAAGAAATTAAGGAAACAATAACATTCACCATTGCAATGAAAAATATAAAATACTTAGGACTATATCTACCTAAAGAAACAAAAGACCTATATATAGAGAACTATAAAACACTAAGGAAAGAAATCAAAGAGGACAAAAATAGATGGAGAAATATATCGTGTTCATGGATTGGAAGAATCAATATAGTGAAAATGAGTGTACTACCCAAAGCAAAGTAGAGATTCAATGCAAACCCTATCAAGCTACCAATGGTATTCTTCACAGAACTAGAACAAATAATTTCACAATTTGTATGGAAATACAAAAAACCTCAAATAGCCAAAGCAACCTTGAGAAAGAAGAATTGGACTGGAGGAATTAACCTGCCTGACTTCAGGCTCTACTACAAAACTACAGTCATCAAGACAGTATAGTACTGGCACAAAGACAGAAATATAGACCAATGGGACAAAATAGAAACCCCAGAGATAAATCCACACACCTATGGACACCTTATCTTTGACAAAGGAGGCAAGAATACACAACGGAGAAAAGACAATCTCTTTAACAAGTGGTGCTGGGAAAACTGGTCAACCACTTGTAAAAGAATGAAACTAGAACACTTTCTAACACCATACACAAAAATAAACTCAAAATGGATTAAAGATCTAAATGTAAGACCAGAAACTACAAAACTCCTAGAGGAAAACACAGGCAAAACACTCTCTGACATAAAGCACAGCAAGATCCTCTATGACCCACCTCCCAGAATATTGGAAATAAAAGCAAAAATAAACAAATGGGACCTAATGAAACTTAAAAGCTTTTGCACAACAAAGGAAACTATAAGCAAGGTGAAAAGATAGCCTTCAGAATGGGAGAAGATAATAGCAAACGAAGTAACAAACAAAGGATTAATCATAAAAACATACAAGCAACTCCTGCAGCTCAATTCCAGAAAAATAAATGACCCAATCAAAAAATGCGCCAAAGAACTAAACAGACATTTCTCCAAAGAAGACATACAGATGGCTAACAAACACATGAAAAGATGCTCAATATCACTTATTATTAGAGAAATGCAAATCAAAACCACAATGAGGTACCATTTCACACCAGTCAGGATGGCTGCTTTCCAAAAGTCTTCAAGCAATAAATGCTGGAGAGGGTGTGGAGAAAAGGGAACCCTCTTACACTGTTGGTGGGAAGGGAAACTAGTACAGCCACTATGGAGAACAGTGTGGAGATTCGTTAAAAAACTGGAAATAGAACTGCCATATGACCCAGCAATCCCACTCCTGGGCATACACACCGAGGAAACCAGAACTGAAAAAGACACGTGCACCACAATGTTCATTGCAGCACTGTTTACAATAGCCAGGACATGGAAGCCAGCAGACAAATGGATAAGAAAGTTGTGGTAAACGTATACACAATGGAATATTACACAGCCATTAAAAAGAATACATTTGAATCAGTTCTAATGAGGCGGATGAAATTGGAGCCGATTATACAGAATGAATTAAGCCAGAAAGAAAAACACCAATACAGTATACTAATGCATATATATGGAATTTAGAAATATGGTAATGATAACCCTCTTTGCAAGACAAAAAGAGACACAGATGTACAGAACAGACTTTTGGACTCTGTGGGAGAAGGTGAGGGTGGGATGATCTGAGAGAATAGCATTGAAACATGTATATTATCAATTGTGAAACAGATTGCCAGTCCAGGTTGGATGCATGAGACAAGTGCTCGGGGCTGGTGCACTGGGAAGACCCAGAGGGATGGGATGGGGAGGGAGGTGGGAGGGGGGTTCAGGATGGGGAACACATGTAAATCCATGGCTGATTCATGTCAATGTATGGCAAAAACCACTACAATATTGTAAAGTAATTAGCCTCCAACTAATATAAATAAATGAAGAAAAAAAAAGGATTCACAGAATAATGGGAAATAAAGATAAATTACAATGGTAGATGAAAAAATAAAATAAAATAAAATGTGCTCATTCTGCTAACTAAAGTTTGGCACTTGCCATTTGCCTTTACAAGAAGAAAGTCACTGACCACAGCAGTTGCTGACCTTCAACACACCCTGAAAGGAGTATCAGGGTGGAGATCGGGAATGATGCCCTCTGTGTTGTGGGAAAACTGGCAGAAACAGGCCTTTGACATTTTCAGGAAGAGATTTTAGGAGCTCAAATTCTTGCATTTTCTCACATTTGGAAAATCACTAGATCATGGACTGAGACACTGCTGTTTGTGACCAGCAGCAACTTTCTGCCACAGTGTGTGCTTGACTGCATGGATCCCCTTCACTAAAATCACATGTATACTCACTTTCCCCCATCTCTTCAGAGCAGTTCCTCAGAGGTATGTGAGAAGCTGTCTTCCGGGCTATAGTTCTCATTTTGCCCCAAATAAAACCTTATTCTCCCATTGTGCGTGTGTGTGTTTTTGTTTTTTTTCAATCGACAATTATGTTATACTACTGAAACATGATCCTGTGTTTCTCAACTTGTAGACTGAAATAGAATTATTGTGCAACAGGAAAATTTTATTTAACAGTTGATGTTTCCTCTTTTTCCCTTTTAATTTTGATTACTGCCTCAAACACTCGATGTTGTCATAACTTCCCTTTCTCAAGTCAGCTCCAAAAGCATAAAATGTGAAATCCTACATATTCCCTTGTTTGTGTGCATGTATTTATGTTCATAAAATCTCTGAAGTTCTCTCAATGAAGGATCTAGGGACTTCCCTAGTGGTTCCCAACTCCCCTGGTTGGGGAACTAGATTCCACATACCACAACTAAAGAGTTCGTGTGCTGCAACTAAGAACTGGTGCAGCCAAACAAATAAAACTGAATATTTTAAAACAGGGTCTAGTAAAGTGCATCTTTAGATGCTTAGTAATAATTGGTTTAAACTAATAATATAAAACTTACTAAAATCAATTAATAATTTCTGAATTGTATCATGCCTGCTATTAGAAGGAAATTATTATAAAGGAAGTCACCTTGTTCAATTCCCCACCCAACATAGGAATCCCACGTTCACCACCCTTGACAGATGGTTATCTAGTCTGCTTCTTCTTCAGCAGTGACCAGCTGTTCACATATTCTTATGATGGGTCATTTACAACTGTTGACTAGCTCTGATGGGAACTGTTTTCTGTACATGAACCAAAACTCTGTCTCTCTATACTTTACTTAATTTTTCTTATTTTGCCTCTAGATTTACAAGGAATTCATCTACATTGTCACCATCCAAGTATTTAATGATAATGATCATTTCCCCATTATCTGCCATTAACTTCATTTGATTGGCCAACTTTTCCTACCTTAAATAGAGGAAAGAAATCTTCTATCACCCTGCCTGATGGAATCAAAAGCCCCGAATACTATCAGACGGTTAGACATTTGCTGACATTTAATGAAGTGCCTGGAGATTGAGGTTACACACTACACTGGAGACTTTCTAGATCAAATTGTTCACTGGTTATAGAGACTGGGGTCTGTAATTAGCACCCTTAACATTGTGTTATTATTTACATGTCCACTAGAGCATTGTACTTAAAGAGCTGGCATTTCGAATGAATCTGAATATTTAACCCAGATTGATAAACTGGTGGAAAGTCAGTCACCCCATAAGCTCATGATTTTAGTGTTTACTTCAAGAGTTGAGTCCCACTGAAAAACTGGCTTGTTTTTAGGAGATAAAAGTCTGAGTTGTAGGCCAGTCTTAGTGGACTAGTTGCTCTCCTACTTGTAGGGTTAAAAACTTTCCGAGCTTTGGTGTTTGCATCTACTTTATCTTCTCTCCTTCAAACCAGTAGGGGACATATAGAGAAGGAATCTTTGGGTGGCTGGAAAATCTATTTGTCTAAAATTTTGGTAAAATAATAACACTTAAAGTTATAAAATCTAGGTAACAAAATAATCACAGGATCTGAGTGATATCATTTATATGTGGAATCTAAAAAGCAAAGCAAACTAGTGAATATAACATAAAAGAAGCAGAGTCACATATACAGAGAACAAATTAGGGCAAGGCAGAGGTGAGAGGTGGGACATAAAAACACTTGGGCATAAGATAGGCTATAGGGATGTGTTGTCCAGTGTGATGAATATACTCAATATTTTGTAATAACTGCAAATGGAAAGTGAATTTAAAAAATTGTATAAAATTTTTAAAAAGTAAAGAAGTTTATTGGGTGGGCAAACTTTTCCTATAGAGGACTGAGAGTAAATATGCTTGCCTTTGTGAACCACACAGAGAATCTCTGACAATATTCAACTTTACAATATTAGTCCAAAAGCAGCCACAGGTAATATATAAATGAATGGATATGATAATAGATATTCCAGAATATTGGAACATTTTATCTGTTCCAATAAAATGCTACTAAAAATAATAGTTCATCCTGATTTCCACAAAGGGTGTGTGTGTGGGGGGGTGGGTGGTGACAGGGGAAATTCAAGAAGATATTGGCAGAAAGAAATGAGCCCAAACTTATTTTCTTTTCTGATCTCCTCTAAGTGCTAAATGAAAGACTGAAGGTAGGAGGAGAGGGAACGACAAAGGATGAGATGGTTGGATGGCATCACCGACTCAATGGACATGAGTTTAAGTAAGCTCCAGGAGTTGGTGATGGACAGGGAAGCCTGGTGTGCTGTAGTTCATGGGATCACAAAGAGTTGGATGACTGAGCGACTGAACTAAACTGAAATGCTAAGTGAGTAAGTGAGATATGTGAGGCTCCACTTCACATTTTTCAGGTGTATAATTTCAGGTGGCATTTCTTTTCTAAAAAATGTATTTTTTTTATTGAAGGATAATTGCTTTACATCATTTTGTTGTTTTCTGTCAAACCTCAATATGAATCAGCCACAGGTATACATATCCCCTCCCTTTTGAACCTTTCTCCCATCTCCATCCCCATCCCACCCCTCTAGATTGATACAGAGTCCCTGTTAGAGTTTCCTGAGCCATATAGCAAATTCCCATTGGCTTTTTATTTTACACATGGTAATGTGAGTTTCCATGTTACTCTTTCCATACATCTCACCCTCTCCTCCCCTCTCCCCATGTCCATAAGTCTATTTCATTTCTCCAGGTAACATTTCTTTACCCTGCAGGACACTTACTCACCTAGTCCCACCTGAAAGTTGAAACATAGTCTTTCATTCCAAAACAGGAATCATTATTTTAAATGCAAATGCTTCTGAGTGTCAGCCCATTGGTAAAGTCTCCCCCTGAGACTTCCAGGTTCCTATGGGAAGGAGGTGAACTTCTATACTGCAGTGAGGTCAGCATGGCTGAGCCAGAAGAGAAAGGAGAGGAAAATGGATCTCACACATTCACACAGTTTGAGAGCTTCACAAATGTACCTGTGACTTTATGTTCATTCATAGAAGAGTCTGAAGGCAAGTGGGTTGGATAGATAGGAGAGGAAAGAGAAAAGGGAAAAATTCTTGTATAAGTTTCTTCACGTCTGCTGAGATGGTGTGGGGGATATTTTAATGGGAATGCTGGCACTCTATCACCATTAAATATTAAGAACATCATTAAAAAAACTTCTGCTTCTATGATTAAGAGCAAATATCGGGACCCAGTAGCTCAGCTGATAAAGAATCTGCCTGCCTTGCAGGAGACCCCAGGTCGATTCCTGGGTCAGGAAGATTCCCTGGAGAAAGGGGTAGGCTACCCACTCCATGTTCTTGGACTTCCGTGGTGGCTCAGCTGGTACAGAATCTGCCTGCAATGAGGGAGACCTGGGTTGGGAAGATCCCGTGGAGGAGGGCATGGCAGCCCACCCCAGTGTTCTTGCCTAGGAGAATCCCCGTGGACAGAGGAGCCTGGCGGGCTCAAAGAGTCAGACGTGACTGAACGACCAAGCACAGCACAGTAGACGTGATACAGCAGAATACTAACGCAGATGACAGAGTGAAGGAGAAAGCAGTGTGCCCGTACGGGACGAAACTAAGCCCAGGGTTGCTGCTATTGCTGTTGGTAAGTCGCTGTCGCGTCCCACTCTTTGTGACCCCGTGGACTGCAGCCCACCAGGCTTGTCTGTCCTCCGCATCTAAACTTTCCAGCAAAAAAAGCCCTCACAGAGAAACCAGAGGCTACCCTCCACCGCCAGAGATGCTGATCATCAGCCTTTTAATTTTCTAGTTTGAATTAAAGTACCCCTTGACGTATGTTTGGCTGTTAATTATTATATTATTGTTCATTATTTCTGAAAAGTAATAACATGTTTAATAAAAATCGGAGCTACAATAATGAAAATCATTTAGATAATTTCAAGCGTTTCACCTCCTGAGGACTTCAATTTGATTTCTAAAACACAGTAGAAACTTCCTAATTCAGACTAATGACAGAGAGCCCCATTGTGAATTACCAAATTTTTCAGATGAGTGGGTATGCAAACAGACAGACAAGAATCAAGGAATGTAAACCACACAATATGCTTCATCCCTTTGTTTTGACAATGGTAGTTCAGACTTCACAGTCTATGATAAAACTTTCCGGTACCTCGATATAAATGTATCGTCGCTTATTTCACAAAGATAATGAAGTCTTAGTAATCAGAAATCTCACTATAGAAGTCAGACATTAAATCTTTGCTCAGAGATCGCTTTGGGACTGCAGGGGGTTGCAAATAATTATCTGGCTTACAGAGTACTGAAGTGAAAATGACACAAGGTCTACTGTAGATGCAAAGTGAGGAACAGAGGTAAAAAGACGTTTTAATCTATCGTATGGCTTCCTGGGTGGCTCAGTGGTAAAGAATCCACCTGACAAGCAGGAACCACAGGTTTGATCCCTGGTTCAGGAAGATCTGCTGGAGAAGGAAATGGCAACTCACTCCAGTATTCTTGCCTGGGAAATCCCAAGGACAGAGGAGCCTGGTGAGCTACCGTCTATGGGGTCTCAAAAGAGTCAGACACGACTTATGACTAAACAATAACAACAAATGGTTGCATTTAGCATCTCATATTTTTTCTCTGCAATCACAGATCTTTCAAGGCAGAAGAGAGCTCATATTGTTCTCTCTCACAACCTCCTCGTCTACGCTACTGCTGTATTGATTAGGATTTTATGATCTTCCCTTCAAGAAAGGAGGAGGCCCAACTTAATAACATGCAATGCTCCCTTGCCTGAGAAAAGGCTACACATTTTTATGTGTGGAATGGGACCCAGGCCCAGGGGTAATGTTGGGATTCGGAATCTCAAACACTTAGATATTATTATTTTTTTTTTTAGTAAATCATCTTTTTTATTGATATTGCCAATTTCATAAGCTGACTTAATAATGTTGTTTTTATTTATTTATTTATTTTAATTGGAGGCTAATTACTTTACAATATTGTAGTGGTTTTTGCCATACATTGACATGAATCAGCCATGGGTGTACATGGGATGGGGGGGGGTGTTCAGGATGGGGGACACATGTACACTTAGATTTTTATTATCCATCATTTTCCCATCACCTCCTCCCCCTCTTCCCTCTGTTAATCTTGATGAATTGTTCTCAACCCTGCTGTCCACTGAGTCACTTGGGGAGCTATTTGAGCACACCATTCCTGATGTGCAGACATTCTGTCCATATGACTGAGTCACTGGGAGAGTGATGAGAGTCGAAAGGACCCACAAATAGCTGTTTTCGTGTCACATCATCTGTATTACACCCTGTGTCTTTAGTAGAGCCACAACAGTGGGAATTCATCTAGATTCCAGGGTAGGGAACCATCTCACCATCAGGTAGAAGTAAGGAGCAGAAGCATGAGTCTTGCAATCAACCTGCTGGGTTTGAATTCTCACTCTATCACTTACTAGGTTAAATACAGTTAATGAAGGTATCCAACCATACAGGTGTGATTAAATGAGTTAACATACATGAAAGGTTAAGAATAGTTTTCAAAACACGGCAAGAACTGGAAACTTGGAGTTGTGATTCAAAGGGATCTGGAGGGCAAAAGAGAGAGAAAGCAAAAGGCACCACTTTACAATGCCAGTGGGTTCTGAAAAAGATTAGGCTGGGGCCACCGGAGACTGAAGAATTGCTGAGAGCTGTCAGAAAGAGCAGGATGGCCCTTTGGGGTAGACACCATGAATGGTTTGAAGCAGAGTCAGTTTTATAGGCCCTTTTATTTTGTACCTATTTCGGGGAAGAAAACTTATTGCTAGAAAAGGTCCAGGGGAATAAAATTGCTTATATTTAAAGGAAGGTCCTTCTGAGTTCTAATAAATTCTGTTCATCACCAAAAATAGATCTGGACCAGTTTTTAGAGGGTGGACTAGTTTTTGAAATGCTTTCATATCCATGGAAGGAACTACTGCAGAGATGCAATATGCTGTTAAATGTCCCAAACATAGACACAATTATAACCTAGACTTTCTGAGAATTTGCAAATTGTTCATTTTGTGGCTACATCCCCTTTGAGTGGCAACATTTGCATTTTGGACTTCTTCTTGTTTTGTTTCCTTTTGTTTCAAGACAGGCAGGGCTGTAGAAGAGAATCCAAGTTGGATACCTGTTTAAACAAAAACTAATTATGGAAGCAAATCCACTGCTCCCCTTGAAAATCAAACATCGCCTACCAGAATCAAGTCAAAATGACTTTTAGATTGTCTGTTATTTGGGAATATCTGTACCACAGCTCCTTCAATTACCAAGTCTAATTTGGAGTTGACTGCAAATTTAAGCACTTTTAGCAGGAGAAGTTCATGAGTCATTCAGGCTAAATCTAATTCATTTGTACAGTATTTCTTGGGCAAAGGTGGGTACCAAGGGATTTGCCTAAGTATGGAGACAAGGAAAACTGTAGCGTGAGGGACTTTCTGAAGCTCTGTAAGTGTGGTGAAGGTAGAAAAAGAAGATTGGATGTGGTTGTCCTCACCTCCATCCTGTCTTGACTCCTGGTTTGCCTAACTTGCCCGCTGGCACTCCTGACTGCTCCCCCAACACTTCTCTCTCCCTCTCTCTCTCTCTCTCTCTCCCTCTGCACAACACACAGAGGCAAAAAAAAAAAAAAAAAAAAAAAAACCTGGGTAGAGGAATGTTTACACATATTATATCTATGTGCATCTCCATATCATGCACATCCTGTGAAAACCTGGAACCGCAGTATTTGAATATAATTGAAAGGGCGCTTGCTAATTTAGAGCCTGTGACAGCACCGTAACCAAGATTTACAGTTGCAAACAGTTGACAACTCGGCTACTGGGTGAAAAGAGGGTGATGGGAATCTGATTTGATGGGATGACCCTTTCTGACTTGTGAACAAAGAAACCTGCATATCTATTTTTAACCAGGCTCTGGAGACTTCCAGTAATTGACACTTGGAGCTGAGGCTCCTATTTCTCCTAGTTCCTGGGGATATTTGCATCTCTTTCTGTGTTTGGGTTTTGTCTGCCTAATCCCTCCGAGTGGGTGGGGAATGCAGCATCGCCTCTGCGTTGGCAGGAAGCTCAGAGATGCCCTCCTCTCTGCACGTGCTCACTGCAGCCGAGCCTCCCTCCTCTCCGGCTGCGGCTTCCAACTGGAAACCTGGTGTTTTCTATTCCAGGAAAAATGCAATACTCCTTTGAGCTTTTGTGAGTTGTTATACCCGAGTGCCACTGATACATCCAAGTTTAGGCTTCACAAGTGTTATTTATCACAGGAGCAAAAAAGAAGTCACCAGCCTTAGATCCTCAAGATGAGGTCCAACAGAAGCCACAGTGAAGCCGGAACTTGGGATTTGGGGGTTTAACACAAAATTTCTCACACAAGGGAGTGACTGCCTTACATTGTAAAGTCTCTGAATGTGGTTGTTGGGTCTTCTCTTTGTCTCCTTGGTGTTACTCATTTCATCCCACCCATCTTCCAATATTTGGGTTTTATTCCAGCTCTTCCTAAACAAAACCTCTTCCCTTGAAAAGACTCAGTGATTTATTCATACAATCATACAGAAGAGGTTTATCTGCTGCTTCTTAGGATGTTTCTTTTTTTAAACCATTTTAATAGGGATAAAACCTTTAAGCCAAAGGAGTAAACCTTTTGGTTTGAGAATTTCAGATCTCTTGTGGGGATGACATTTCCAGCTTAAGGTGAAGACTGGAGATTTTTCTGGCATTACCAAAATGTCAGAAACATATGGTCACCAAAAGGAAAACAGGGAAGGAGGGATAAATTAGGTGTTTGGAATTAAAATATACACAAAACTATATATAAAATCGATAACCACAAGGACCTACTATAAAGCACTGGAAAACATACTCAACATCTTGTAATAACCTATAACAGAATGGAATATTTTTTAAAAAAGAATATGTTGTTGTTTTTTGTTGTTTTAGTCACTAAGTCATGTCCGAATATTTTGTGACCCCATGGACTGTAGCCTGCCAAGATCTACATTTCTATAAATTGCCATGGAATTTCTCAGGCAAGAATACTGAAGAGGGCTGCCATTTCTTTCTCCAGGTGGCCCAGGAGTAAAGAATCCTCCTGTCAATGCAGGAGACTCAGGTTTGATCCATGGGTCGGGAAGATCCACTGGAGAAGGAAATGGCAACCCACACCAGTTTCCTTGCCTGGGAAGTCTGATGGACAGAGGAACCTGGAAGGCTATAAGCCCATGTGGTCACAGAAGAATCAGCACAACTGAGCGACTACACCACAACAAAAACAACATATATTTATATGTATAACTGAATCACTTTGTTGTACATCCCAAACTAACACAGCATTGTACATTAGCTATATTTCAATAAAAATTTTAAAAAGGAAAAAAGTCAACATTTAAGTGTATAAATGCCATTTCTCTCTGTATAAGATCAGTCTCCCCTAAGATGAAGTTAGGGGTGTGAAATCTGAAAGCTGTTTTGAAGATGCCATTCTCCTCTTCACTATTGATTACCATAATCACTTAGAAAACACAAACTTCTTCACTCCAGTTGAAAGCCAGAAGCAGTATATCATGCCTCTAGGGGGAAACATAGGCAAAACACTCTCTGACATAAAGCACAGCAGGACCCTCTATGACCCACCTCTCAGAGTAATGGAAATAAAAGCAAAAATAAACAAATGGGACCTAATTAAACTTAAAAGCTTTTGCACAACAAAGGAAACTATAAACAAGGTGAAAAGACAGACTTCAGAATGGGAGAAAATAATAGCAAATGAAACAACTGACAAAGAATTAATCTCCAAAATATACAAGTAGCTCCTGCAGCTCAATACCAGAAAAATAAATGACCCAACCAAAAAGTGAGCCAAAGAACTAAACAGACATTTTTCCAAAGAAGACATACATATGGTTAACAAACACATGAAAAGATGCTCAGCATCACTCATTATCAGAGAAATGCAAATCAAAACCACAGTGGGGTACCATTCCATGCTGGTCAGAATGGCTGCCATCAAAAAGTCTACAAACAATAAATGATGGAGAGGGTGTGGGAGAAAAGGGAACCCTCTTACACTGTTGGTGGGAATGCAAACTAGTATAGCCACTATGGAGAACAGGGTGGAGATTCGTTAAAAAACTGGAAATAGAACTGCCATATGACCCAGCAATCCCACTGCTGGGTATACATACCAAGGAAATCAGAATTGAAAGAGACACATGTACCCCAATGTTCATCACAGCACTGTTTACAATAGCCAGGACACGGAAGCAACCTAGATGTCCATCAGCAGATGAATGGATAAGAAAGTTGTGGTACATATACACAATGGAATATTACTCAGCCATTAAAAAGAATACATTAGAGTCAGTTCTAATGAGGTGGATGAAACTGGAGCCTATTATGCAGAGTAAAGTAAGTCAGAAAGAAAAACACCAATACAATATATTAATGCATATATATGGGATTTAGAAAGATGGTAATGATGACCCTATATACAAGACAGCAAAAGAGACACAGATGTAAAGAACAGACTTTTGGACCCTGTGGGAGAAGGCAAGGGTGGGATGATTCGGGAAAACAGCATTGAAACATGTATATTACCATATGTGAAATAGATAATCAGTCCAAATTTGATGCATGAAACATGGTACTCAAAGCTGGTGCCCTGGACGACCCAGAGGAATGGAATGTGGCAGGAAATGGGAGGTGGGTTCATGATGGGGGGACACATGTACATCTCTGGCTGATTCATGTCAATGCATGGCAAAACCCACTACAATATTGTAAAGTAATTAGCCTCCAATTAAAATAAATAAATTTTTAAAAATTAAAAAAAGAATCTGTCTGCAATGCAGGAGACCCAGGTTTGATCCCTGGGTCAGGAAGATCCCCCAGAGAAGGAAATGGCAACCCACTCAAGTATTCTTGCCTGTAGAAGTCCATAAACAGAGAAGCCTAAGGCTATAGCCCATGGGGTTGCAAAGAGTCAGACACGACTGAGTGATTAACACTTTTAACACTTGTGAGAGTCAGTCTAATAGTCTATGTGGATAATTCAAGCCAAAAAAGTTGTCACAGTGCGACTGATTCTCATTTGCTGCTAGGATTGTCCTGAGTTCAGGGGGTAAGTGCTCAGGTCTATGGAGACTGTAAATCAAGAAAGACTTCTTGATTTGAAGTCTTGATCCTAAACAAAGGTCATTTTTCCCACGAGGTCTTTCCTGATTTCCAGTCCCTGTAGAACTGACCAATCTCCTTACCTGTATCCTCTGTGTATCTGGAACATTGCCTCTTCTGTTAGACTGTAAATCTTTCAGGCAGAGATTAGGCCATTCATATCTGTAGCCCCAGTGCTTACAAAGTGTCTGTACAAGTGGATGCAATAAAGTACTCGTGAATGAATGAATAATACTAATAAAAAAGAGCAACATTCCTGACACAGTCAGCAAGGTTAGCCTTCTTTGGCAACCCCGACTCCACTTGTCTCCTGCACAGACCATCTTCCAGTTCCCCTACCAGCAAGCTCTCCTGCCTCAGGTAGAACACTCCCTCCTCCAGCCAGGACACCTGAGACCCCGTCTCCTGGAGCAGGCATCCCACCTCTCCCTTCCCACGCCGTTTGTCTAGATACCCCGTCTCCTGGAGCAGGCATCCCACCTCTCCCTTCCCACGCCCTTTGTCTAGATACCCCATCTCCTGGAGCAGGCATCCCACCTCTCCCTTCCCACGCCGTTTGTCTAGATAACTGCAAATCACCCTTCAGACACTGGAGGACGTCTCTTTCCTAAGGAACACTTTGACAATCAGGTCCCATGCCCATGTTATTTGCTCAATTCTTATCCATTAGTGCATGGAGCCAATTTTCAATTATACATCTACTTGTGCCATTATTTACTGAATGTCTATGTGCTCATCTCCACAAGGACAAGGGTTACATGTGAATCGCTCACCCTGGATATTCCATCCCTCTCTAGCATACTGCTGGGCTCACAGACTGCAATCAAAACTAAGTATGCTCTCAATGAGCTTATTGTATTGAAACCCTGAAGTTACATAGAATCCTCTTTTATCTTCAATGAATAATTATGGTCTTGCTAGTTCGTTCAGTGGTCAGAAACTTAAGTGGAGTTGTCGTCAATATATGTATTGTTTTCTTTGGTAAGTTTGATGTGTATGTATACATTTATACATAAGTAAATGAGCAGAATGATTGGAATATTTAATGTTTCAAAGGACTTTTTATATCATCATCTATCACATTTGCTCACCAAAAAATCTCTGTGAGGAAAGTAAGGCTTTTATTGTGAATAAATTAAGATATATGTATATATATATATATATATATATATATATAAATACACACACACATATAATGTAATATTAAGTATCTACTATAGTATATAGTTGGAGAAGGAAATGGCAACCCATGCCAATGTTCCTGCCTGGAGAATTCCAGGGACAGGGGAGTCTGGTGGGCTGCCGTCTATGGGGTCGCACAGAGTTGGACACGACTGAAGTGACTTAGCAGCATAGTATATAGTAGATACCTACCTATAATATGTGGTAGATATATAATAGTATATAAAATATCCTAACATATAATGTATATGGGTTCCCAAGTGGCTCGGTGTTGATGATTCTGCCTGCCAAGCAGGAGACAAAGGTTTGATCCTTGGGTTGGGAAGATCCCCCGGAGAAGGAAATGGGCAACCCATTCCAGTTCTCTTGCCTGAGAAAGCCCATGGACATAACAGCCTGGCGAGCCATAGTCCATAGAATCGCAAAAGAGTCGGACATGACTTAGAGACTAAACAATAACAAAACAATGTATATACTATATGTTATGTACTGCATGGTTGATATATAGTATCATAACATATATACTAATTTGCTAGAATGCAATTATATATGATATAAACATAATAGAATTTACATATATTATATAAGCCAATTAACCAATTGGGAAAGGAGTACATCAAGTCTGTATATTGTCACCCTCCTTATTTAACTTGGGCAGAGTACATCATGCGAAATGCTAGGCTGGATAAATCACAAGCTGGAATCAAGATTGCTGGGAGAAATATCAATAACCTCAGATATGCAGATGAGACAACTTTAATGGCAGAAAGCAAAGAGGAACTAAAGAACCTCTTGATGAAAGTAAAAGAGGAGAGTCAAAAACCTGGCTTAACACTCAACATTCAAAAAGCTAAGCTCATGGCATCCGGTCCCATCACTTCATGGCCAATTGATGGGGAAACAATGGAAACAGTGACAGACTTTATTTTCTTGGGCTCCAAAATCACTGTGGATGGTGACTGCAGCCATGAAATTAAAAGATGCTTCCTCCTTGGAAGAAAAGTTATGACCAACCTAGACAGCGTATTCAAAAGCAGAGACATCACTTTGCCAACAAAGGTGAGTCTAGTCAAAGCTATAATTTTTCCAGTAGTCATGTATGGATGTGAGTTGGACCATAAAGAAGGCTGAATGCAGAAGAATGTATGCTTTTGAACTGCGGTGCTGGAGAAGACTCCTGAGAGTCCCTTGGACTGCAAGGAGATCAAACCAGTCCATCCTAAAGGAAATCAACCCTTATTATTCATTGGGAGGACTTATGCTGAAACTGAAGCTCCAATATTTTGACTACCTGATGTGAAGAGCCAACTCATTGGAAAAGACCCTGATGCTAGGGAAGACTGAGGGAAAGAAGAGAAGGAGACAACAGTGGATGAAATGTTTGGATGGCGTCACTGCACTGACTCAGTGGACATGAGTTTGAGTAAACTCCGGGATATAGTGAAGGACAAGGAAGGCTGGCATCCTGCAGTCCACGGGGTCGGAAAGTCAGATACGACTAAGCTACTGAACAACAAAGCAGCATATTATATATAATTACCTAAAGCCACCCTGTAAGCTAGTTGCAAAGACAGAATTCATTATGGAATTTTATAATCTGGAGTGATGATTAAGATGCTTATAACTCTATGTGGGTGGTGTTGAAAAGAATGACTCCAGACAATTCTTCCTTCCGTGTGTGAAAACAGCTCTTTAATTTTTGCACAATCTTTTGCTGTTTGCTCATGAAAATAAATAAGTGGCTGCTATGAGAAATCTTTCATTGCAGACTTTTC
This sequence comes from Odocoileus virginianus, assembly GCF_023699985.2. Taxonomy (NCBI): domain Eukaryota; kingdom Metazoa; phylum Chordata; class Mammalia; order Artiodactyla; family Cervidae; genus Odocoileus; species Odocoileus virginianus. The sequence goes on along the minus strand of NC_069682.1, from coordinate 13,429,518 downwards.
TGTAAAGTGAGAGAGAATGAAACTGAAGTCAGGAAGCAGTCGAGCCCAAAATGGTTTTGCTGACAACCGTGTTCTTGGATCAGAGCCCCAGACCTGCAGTGTACCGAGAAGACTTCTCCACAGTTTGGATGGGGGAGCCTGAAAACTAAAGGACAAGTAATTTGGAGAAAAGGTAGAATTCCTCCTTTTTAAAGTAGAAGGAATTAGGAGGAACAAAGAAAGGAAAGTTACAAGTGTTTATCATTTACTTTGCATCCAAGACTTTGCTTAGCAATTTCCAATGTTTTGTCTTTCTTATTTAATCCTCCCCACACCCTGAGAGATGGAGACATTGTAATTGCCACGCTATGGCAGAGAAGTCAGTTAACATGCATTGTGTCAAAGGGGTATCCTGACTTGTGGATCTGTTCTACCACTCTGAGCTCCACAAATCAATTCCAAGAGCTTAAGATCCTCTCTTGGAGACAAACTGATTGTCCCATTAGATGAGTTCCTAGGATCTATGAAATGAAATGTCTGGTATGATGTCAGGGCTTGGGGTTGCCATGCCAACCCTCTGCAGATGCCTACAGAGCTGGCTTGTACATAACTCCTTATTCTCACACCTTGCCCTAAGCGGTACTTGGCAGCATTCTTAATGAGATGGGTTTTCCATGGTCCTCCTTATTTGCAATGGACAGCTGTCATCCAAGAGCTGCTTTGCTACTTTGTCACCAATTCTCCATACCTCTGTCTCATTGGTAATATCCTCCAAAAAGCCACTACCGTGTCAGTAATTCCCAGGCCCTGTCCTTGGTGTTCCCACCCTGTTATTTGGGATGTTCATATGTCACACTCCAGCGTCCTAAATAACAGGGTGGGAACACCAAGGACAGGGCCTGGGAATTACACTCAGGCTTCCCTCATAGCTCAGTTGGTTAAAGAATCCGCCTACAATGCAGGAGACCCCCATTCAATTCCTGGGTTGGGAAGATCTCCCTGGAGAAAGGATAGGTTGCCCACTCCAGTATTCTTGGGCTTCCTTTGTGGCTCAGCTGGTAAAGAATCCGCCCGCAATGCGGGAGACCTGCGTTCGATCCCTAGGCTGGGAAGATCCCCTGGAGAAGGGAAAGGGCTACCCACTCCAGTATTCCGGCCTGGAGAATTCCATGGACTATAGAGTCCATAGGGTCACAAAGAGTCAGACACAGCAGAGCGACTTTCACTTTCACTGTGTCACACTCAACGTTCCCCCAAACTCAGCTTGGGGACTTGCTCCAGGTGGACCGTTATTTCTTTCCTCTAGTTCTGAGTCAGGATGTCATGATAACATGTTCCAGTCGTGATACCAAGCATCTTCAATGTATTTTATCATCTAATCCATAAAATCACACTGAAAGATAGGAATAGTTGTGATTCTCCATTTTTCTGAAGAGCAAGCTGAAGCAAAGGAAAACTTCTCCAAGGATACAGAGTCTGATGGAGGCTGAGCTGGGAGCCTGCATGCAGGTGTTCTCTCTTGGAGGCCTGCATGGGTGCCACCCAGAATGTAAGGAACGGACGCTGGATTAGAGCCGGCAGCATCCTTGACTTTGTTTCCTACCCTTATTTTGGCAAGTCGGTACATCACGCGCAGCGGCTGCTTTAGCACAGATAAGGGTGTACTGTACCGTGCTCAGTGGCTTAGCTGTGTCTGACTCCTTGAGACACTCTAGACTGTAGCCCACCAGGCTCCTCTGTCCATGGGATTTTGCAGGCAAGAATACTGGAGTGGGTTGCCATTTCCTCCTCCAGGGGAATCTTCCCAACCCAGGGATAGAACCCTTGTCTCCTGTGTCTCCTTCATTGCAGGCAGACTCTTTCCTGTTGAGTCACTGGGGAAACTCCTAGATGTGGATAACTCTTACTAAATAAGATATATAGATAACCTTTATCATACAGAATTGATAGTCAGGAAACATACGGGTTTTGTGTAACCCAAACCTCACTCCTGCAAGGGGACTTACCGACATAAGTGTACTTTGCACCCTAGAAGTTGACACCTGCAACTCAGACACTGTAATGAACCAGTCAAAACAGAAAAAAAGTTGCCAAGCTCTGATACTCCACGCGAAGTCAGAGCACATGTTAGCATGGAGGAACTCCCTATGGTCCTGAAGGGTCTTGGCAGAAGAGAGAAATTAGGACTTGGAGAAATGAGACAGAAAGAAATGACCGAGGAGGTTTCTGTGTGTGCGTATTACACCTCCCGCTGCACACAGCTGGTCACTCCTGACCCCTCATTCTCAATCTTGTCTTCTAGGACTCTTGCCACTGGAATCCGTCGGGTGCTTCGACTGTTCTCAGCTTGTACTTGTCGAATGAATTAACCTGGAATCTATTTTCGGTGGGACTTCATATTTGATTTCAAGTATATTTGATTTGACTTGAAATTCAGCAGAAAAAATGTTATGTATATATATAGAATTTTGTTAGAATATATGTATTTTAATGACTCTGTAGCATAATGTGGAAGCACCTTTCACTTCTGTTTAAAATCTTTGGCTGAATGTGGGTTTTCTTTGTGGAGGCTGGGGTATATGCTCAGTTTTTTGCTAATGTGGGGTCTTTGGCAAGGCTGACTTGTGTCTTGGTGATTTGCATGTGTCACCTACAGAGTGGCACTTGCTATCCACCTCCACAAGGATTCAATCAAGAGCTGTTGCAGCTACAGACCTTCATCACCCTGAAAGGAGTTCAGGGTGGAAATCAGGAATGAGGGACCCTGTACTCTGGGAAAAACTGGTAGAACAGGTCTTCAGATTAATATTTATAGGAGATGAATTTATGATCCCAGTTCTTTCATCTCCTCATATCTAGAAAGGCACTAAATTCCTTCATGGTGATGTCTGCCCCTCGTGACTAACAGTAATCTTCACGAGAGTAACAGAAACCTCCACCAAACCCAAAAAAAAAAAAAAAAAAAAAAAAAGTGCTTGAGTGTATGTACTCCCTGTTTACCAAAATCACATTTTTCTGAACTTCTCCCCACCCCTCACCTCTTTGAAACGGTTTTTCAGAGCTATCTGAGATGCTGTCTCCTAGACTAGAGTCCTCATTTTGCCCCTAAATAAAACTTAACTCACAGCGTTTACATGTATTTTAGCAAATTCATTGACATAAAACCCTCCTTGAGTAACTTTTGTTAATATCTTTAGCCTATATGTTAGAAAATATTTCACAGTAATATGAAGTTTTATTCAAGTACTCTTTTTAACTTTTCATGTTATGGGTTTGTTAAAGACACTTTTTTGACTGGATATATTGCAAAATTTGTATAAAATTATGGCACTCAGAAAGGGTACCATTCATTTTCTTACAACCAATTGTATCATCATGAATTAGTCTTATGGTTTTGATTCAATTTGAGGGGAAGCTAAATGCTGTAAGTCTTGTAGGGGTGCTGTGTTTGCAAAGCAATGCATTGAACTCCCCATGTGGCACTCAGAGTGTCCTCTGCATTTCCCTGCAGCAAAAAGCCTTAGTTGGTTTAGTGGCAGGAAATCATCTGTAAATTTGGGAATGTAGTAAGCCACAGACAGGAGGAGCCTGGGCAGGATCTGGACTGCACATGAAAACAATGATCATAGTCTATTTGCATCTTTCTTCCTGAATATGGCCCTGGGAGTGGCCTCTCTGAAACCTCATGGCTTTGCTGTGCTACTTTATATGTGGAAAAGCAGTTTCAGGTTTGTTTACAAGCAAGGGTGTCACCTTCCCTGTTAAAGAATTCTGTAGAATTGTGGTATCCCAATAATTCCACGTTGAAGTTACAGGACCTACAGTTCTTGTCTTAATAAGAGAATACCTATTGCATCCGCTGCAAAGTTGAAATGAGAATGCATGTAAAATCTTGAATCCCAAAATAAAAACTCCAGAGAGACAAATAACAAAGCAAATTCTGATCATTCGGGGAATCATTTAACATTTCAATAGCTCATGCCTGAGTGTTACCAATGTGGTAGCCACAGTAGGATGTGTTGGGAATGTGTGGCCTAGGAAAAAACCACCGTAAAGATTACTGATGCCTGAATCACAAGTTAGAATATGATTTTGCTACTCAGTCCTTTGCTATCCATCACTCTTCTTAGCAGAAGTTCCCAGACTTTCTGGCTGTTCAGATTATGTTTTCCCTCCTGCTCCAGGTAGCAAATTGACAGTGAAGTTGGGGAGTGTAAATGTTGGGGCAATAGAAATTATGTAAATGTTGCATTCCAGCAAGACAAATTTCAAGCCCTTGAGGTCTTTCAAAGAGCATTAATTTTAGAAATTATACACAAAATTTAACTTTTTCATGCTAATAGTGATTTCATAGAGAAAAACTCATTAGTAAAGGTGACAAATATGAAGTTCTATTGAACATTTAAATTCAAGGATCTCAGTGAATGCCCTGGGGAGGTATTTACCCAGCCAATGACTCTCTAATGTTATTAAGAAGTAATTTATTCAAGAAAGTCTCCATTCATGAGTTTACATAAGAACAATATCTACTTTACAAAGGCTTGTGTTCTCAGTATAGCACATACCTAATTTACAATGACTTTTGGTTAAAATTTTCATTAGGTTGGTTCAATAGTATTTGATAATTTTAATTCACTTTTATGAGATCCCAGGTTCCCATTTATAGGAAGAGAAAATGAATGCAGACGAAATAAATTTTTAAAGAGCAAATTTATCTCTCAAATGAGCTCTGCTAATTTCAGTAGCAAATCTGAGGTGGAGGAAAGTTAACCTTTAGCAATTCTATGGAAGTTCTTTTGGGCACAGTCTATGGACTTCCATTAAAAAACCACTGAGTTTCACAGCATCAGTGCTCTGCAACTATGCCAATCTGTGCAGTGATTTTCACAATAGACTCTTTTGTGAAATACGGATGTGGGAAAGGGGGCCCCCAGGGTTTAAGCATAGGGTGTTTTCATGGTTGAAGACAGGAAGGGAGCAGAGCTCCTCAGGCATAGATCAGATGTAGAAAAACAGAACCAAAATGGATGAGAGAAGAGTGTTCCCTGTTCATTATAGAGTATACAATTATGAGAGTTCAAGAATTCAGGGGAGAAAACTATTACTTGAGCTTTAATCAAGAAGGTGAAGTCAGGGCAGAATGAGAGCCCTAGATAAAGGAAGATGAGAAAGACACATCACAGGACTAGTCATCAGAGAACAGACCAGCCCTGATTTCCCTGGTGGTTCAGACAGTAAAGAATCTGCCTGCAATGTGGGAGACCCAGGTTCAGTTCCTGGGTCAGGGAGATCCTCTGGAGAAGGGAATGGCAACCCACTCCAGTGTTCTTGCCTGGAGAATCCCATGGACAGAGGAGCCTGGCAGGCTACAGTCCCTGAGCCTGCAAAGAGACACAAAGAGTCGACATGACTGAACAACTAACACACTTGCCTTGCCTGACTGGAGAAGGGATGAGGTTAACAGGAGGTTATGAAACACACACACACACACACACACACACACACACACACACAGAAAATTAAGGTTTTTTCAGCAATTAAGTTTCCTGTTAAAGTTCTCTGATTTAGACTTACATAACAACTTCAAACTCCTTGTCACCTAATCTGCAAATAGCACCGGGCCATGCAAAGGACTGCTGCTGAAGCTAAAGCTCCAATTCTTTGGCCACCTGATGTGGAGAGCCAACTCATTGGAAAAGACCCTGATGCTGGGAAAGATTGAGGGTGGGAGGAGGAGGGGGCAACAGAGAATGAGATGACTGGATGGCATCACCAAATCAATGGACAATGAATTTGGGCAAACTCTGAGAGATAGTGAAGGACAGGGAAGCCTGGCGTGCTGCCGCCCATGGGGTCGCAAACAGTTGGACGTGACTTAGTGACTGAATGAATAGCAACAACAATGCAAAGTGAAACGCCACCCCTCCAATCTTATCAACAAATTGAAAGACTCAAATACTATTTGCCAACAATGTAGTCCAACTTCTTGCAATATGGTTACTATGTTGATAGAGGAAATGTAAATAAAATTCCCTGTCACATGATGCTCCAGGGGCCGGCTGACCCAGCCGTGGTTTACAATGACTCCTGTGACAACTGTGGGTGAAAAAGCCCAGAGAAGGCACTTCGCTCCTTATCCTGCCATTTCCATTCTGAACTGGGCTCTTTCCTCTGACTCTTCAAGTAAAGGAAGAGGGAAGAGGTCTACTAAGCAAGTATTCAGTGAATTTGATCAATGTAGAAAACCGAACTAGATCGTTCACCTTCTAAATGTCAGATTTTATTGACTAAAGTCTTATTTGTGTTTATTCTCTTTACCTAGCTCTTACAAGTGCCCTTGGTCTATTAGGAACAGACTGTTTCTAAAAGTCTTCTTTATCGATAATTATAAAGTCAGCCTTATATATTAAGTCAGGATTCAAATGAACATCTGATTTTTTGGGGTCTTGGCCTCTGAGACATGACATAAAACCTTTGAAGCTAAAGTCAAATGCCCTCTTTGTTAGTTGTATATGGACTACACTCTCTGTCTAAAATGCATTCTGTGAGTGTTAGAAGTGAATCTACAGAATATATGGTTTATGATTGTCATTGTCATTATAAGTTACAGCTCTGTATTTTATAGTACATAATGAAATGAGATGATAAAAATGACATCAGGCTTTGGATCTTAGTGTCTAAATCACCCATTTTACTCATCATTTGGCAGCTAAATGTCTCTTAAGGTTTCATTTGGCAGCTAAATGTCTCTTAAGCAAGTTTTCATGATTTAATGTTTGACCAAAGAATGGAGAGAAATATGTTGAGCTATGCTACTAAGTAGAGTCAGACTATGCTTCATGAGACTATCGGAAGGCAGGGCCAAAGTTCAAGCTGATCTATCTGCCTCTGGACTTCTGATTCCCAGAGGTTCATCAAACCCACAAGATGCATGGAGAAAATTTACGGAGAAAATTCATGGAGTTTACCGCTTTCCCATCACCACATTTAACTTACTCTGACAGCCCTTTCAAGCTCTTCTTCTCTCTGAAAAATTGATATTTTGGTCTCTCGTGGTCTTTTGTATTTAGCCTTCTGCCTTTATGAGCTTTGCTGTGACCAAAGAGAATTCATTATTTTGGAGGAATCTTAGCTCACAGTGGTGAAAAGCTCATTGTGGTAGCTTCCAGTGCTGTGACTATTATGTGCCTGCTAGTTTTCTTAAAAACTCTGTAGCCTATAAACCTTGCTCTTCAGTTTAGGAGCTTCAAAACAGGATGTTCTGTTCTTATGATGGAAGGCAGCCTAACATGACGAAGTACTCATTAGTCGCGATTTTTCAAATTTATTCTACTGAACCCTCTGCCAATGCAAAGGACTTGCCATTTCCACCCTTTACACCCTGCCCCTCAGATGCTGGGTAAGATTATGGCCAGAAAACAGTGGCATCTAGTTTCAAGGTCATTTTGTCTTGCCTCTGCTTTAAACAGGTAATAATCATGATCAGACTTCACACTGATGGAGGGTCAAGACATTTAGTAGTGTGACCCTCATGATTTTAGGAACTTTGTGATAGTCCTCTGACTCCTTGTGTTTGCCAACTCTTGCCTCATATTAAAACAAATACAATTCACCATCATCAGTGGTGCTCTGTTGATCCCCAGACGTGACTGTCAGGTGATATGTGAAGGCTATAACACAGATAACTTCCAAGATGTTATTAACTATACTTCAAGGTGCAGGAAATATGTGAGAAAGGGAACCAAGAAAGGAGAAGGATAAGATATAAAAAATCCAGAAATTGTGGAGATGTTCCAGCCTAAGAGCCTTTGCTTTTGGCCCCACTGACAGAACTCTAGGGCTTTCCAGGTTCTAAATTGCTTTTTGTCATCCTCTCAATTAGAGAAGCTAATCCTGATGTTATTGAACACTCCTGAGCAATAAAGTGTGTGAAATAACTTCCTTCTCACAACCAAGTGATGGCATGTGACCCAGATCACAGCTACTATCCATGCAATGCATACATATTTTAGGATTAAGTTAAGTTTTTGCTTTTCCATCTGTGCTCTAATTCTGTGTCGTGTGTCACCTAACAAGGTATTATCCATTATTCTTTTATTCAGTTCACTGCATTTTGTTCCTCTTGTCCCTTGAAAATTAGCCTGTCTGTAATCAGAAATCACTTCCCCTCACAGTTCACTGCATCTACTGGAGAAGCAGCAAATGCTTGTTTACAGGGCTGGTAATTGGATTAAAACTTTGAAAAGAAATAGAAAAATTGAATGTATTGAAAAAATGAAAGACTAGAGCATGAAAATCATCAAAGCCAAAACAAATTAAAAAGCTCTAATGGATGAAATTGCTATTAATAGAAATCACTTATCAGGTACAATGTTCCAGGGTTTATCAATATTCAATTGCAATGATATTTGAAAACATTAAGAGAAGAAGGAAAAGGGTTCTGTGGGGATGAATTGAGGATGGCTGATTAGTTTCTGTGCATCTTCTGAACTGTCTTAAAAAATGGGCAGTGCATAAATCTGCACAAGGTTTGGATATGGAAACACTACAGTAGGGATGGTGATCCTGTGTTAGATTATTTAAGGAGAATTAAGTATCCTTTTTAATTTGAATACTGCTATTTTGATAAAATCACAGAAAAGAAAAAGTTAAGTAATATCTCTTTCCACAAATTCTTGCTGAGTGATGTGAACAAGCATAATGTGACAATGAGAGTCATTGGGTGTGGTCTGCCATTTGGTCAATGCAGAAATGATGGCATTGTCATATAGCTGGCTGCTTCCAACCTTAAAGCTATATTCAGATCTAATTTTCTCTGTATTCTTCCAATAACCATATTCAAAATATTTTTCAAAAGAAGCCAATGTTTTGGATAAACAAAATAAAACACCTTGCAAGAAACCAAAAGCAATAGAAGTATAGGAATTTGAAATCAAACAGTCATACTGGGATGTCAATATCCAACAACAGGAAAACTTTGATATAAATGTGATCCAAAGAAGAAATGGAGCAGACTCAACAGTAAACACAATCCAAAAGAGAAAAATGCAAAGAGAAACAACAGAAATGTTTATACGTCAAAAAGCAGAAAATCGAATTCATGTGAGTTAACCACCATCACTACCTTTTTAGCAGGTATCTCTAAACTGTCCATCTTTGGCCTACAAAAGATGCTGTCTCTTACCTGTGTGGTGGGATCACTCCTTCTCAAGCTCTGCAGATCTAAAGATGAAAATAATACAAGTAATTAGGTTCAGTCCTTTAATTTGATAAACATATTCTATGCTAAGATAATTTTTAAAATGTACTCATTTTTTTTGGTTAAAAAAAGATGGAATGAAAGCAATGCATAATAATTAAGCACATGAAATGAATTCTTTGTTATTTGCTCTTTCAATTTGCTCATTGACCTAAAGTGATGGCAGCAGTAAAATTTAGTTGTGGGGAACTTGTTCAGTCTTCATCAGAATAGAAAGATAGTGCTGAGTAATGGATTTCTGATTGTTGCTACAGCCATGCTGATAAGATTTTATAAGGGTTTGTCTAATATTTTAGGGATTTTGGTACCTAATGACTACCCTCTATTTTATCCATGTTGAATGAATTGTGGGGAAGAAAGAGAATCAATGCCTTTCCTTTGCCACAGAAATCCTATCTAGGGACTTAATGTCACAGAATTATTATAGGAATCTGCTTGGTCTGTTTTATTTAGGTTGTAAAATCTAGAACGTTAGTCAGTTGTTCTGCTCCAGTGCTTACTGAAATCCATTTACCACGTGTAACATTTTCATTGTTTGACCAAGCAATAAAAACTGGGTTCTATAATGTTTTAGATGAGTTACAATTCATTTTCATGTTTGTCAACAGTATAAGATTGATGAATTGGGAGCAACGAGGAATATTCTATTATAAATGGAAAATCTGAATCCAATTCTAGAACCTCTGAATCAATGGATTAACCTACCCAGTGGTTGGCAAGCTGTGGTCCAAAGGGCAGAATCCAGCCTGCTACATGTTTTATATGAGCTAAGAATGATTTTTACCTTTGTAAGGCATTGAAAAAATTTAAAAAAAATAGTACTTCATAGTATGTGAAAATAATACAAAATTCAAATTTTGGTGTTCATAAATGCAGTTTTATTGGGACATAGCCACATGCATTTGTATGCATGTTGTCCATGGCTGCTTTCATGCTATAACCCATGTGGAGGTGTAGGTAAGTAGTTACAAGAGATAAGTAGTTGTAACAAAGAGGATATAGCCTGAAAGCCCTAAAATATTTACTACTTGGATCTTTAGGAAAAAATGTATTGACCTCTTATCCTGTGATTGATTTCATCTTTGTTGGGACACAGGTGGGAAGTGATATGAAATGAGATCCTAATAACTGAAGCTCATCATTACAGGTGGGCAAGTGAGATCTTTTCAGAACATTGAAACAAAAGTGACTGCATTTCATTCTGGGGTCCTCTAGGATGAAGACCATATGGGGTGAATTTATAAACACATGGAGTCCTTAGCTGTTTGTGTGGCAAGTTCTAGGCTGGCTTTACTGCTGGACTCTAGTTACTTATCAATAGTAAGATTTCAAGACTTTCCTTAATATTTGATAAGAATATCTAGAATGCTAACCCAATATGAAATAAATAAAAAAACTACTCTTAAAGGAAATGAAACATACCATATAAGTATATACATATAATGATTTATATGAAGCATTTCTATGAGGTTCAAAAACAGACATAACCAAACTATATTTTTAATGAAAGGATACATACATATAACATATATATTCACATATGTACAGTAAAAGGGTTAACCTTTCCCAAGAGAGGTCTGGCCTTTGCCCTCAGCTCTTGGGATACCCAACCTGATAAGAGTGTCATTGTTTACCTGGGGGCCTTGGTTTGTACAAGATAATTTATGCTGCCAATGTGATTTATAGCCCACAGGGAGTTTGGACCTTAAAACTCAACCTCTGGAAGGGCTGGAGACAAAGATTACCCTAGCAGATGACCAACTTTCTTATGTGACTGAGTCCTGGTTAAACTTCGAGAATCCAAGCAGTGCTAAGGGGAAGGTTCATAGCAATACAGGCTTACCTCAAGAAACAAGAAAAAAGTCAAATAAATAACCTAACTCTACACCTAAAGCAACTAGAAAAGGAAGAAATGAAGAACCCCAGGGTTAGTAGAAGGAAAGAAATCTTAAAAATTAGGGCAGAAATAAATGTAAAAAAACACAAAAGAGACCATAGCAAAAATAAAAAAACCCTAAAAGCTGGTTCTTTGAGAAGATAAATAAAATTGACAAACCATTAGCCAGACTCATCAAGAAACAAAGGGAGAAGAAGCAAATCAACAAAATTAGAAATGAAAATGGAGAAATCACAACAGACAACACAGAAATACAAAGAATTATAAGAGACTACCACCAGCAACTATATGCCAATAAAACGGACAACTTGGAAGAAATGGACAAATTCTTAGAAAAGTGTAACTTTCCAAAACTGAACCAGGAAGAAATAGAAGATCTTAACAGACCCATCACAAGCATGGAAATTGAAACAGTAGTCAGAAATCTTCCAGCAAACAAAAGTCCAAGACTGGATGGGTTTACAGTTGAATTCTACCAAAAATTTAGAGAAGAGCTAACACCTATCTTACTCAAACTCTTCCAGAAAATTGCAGAGGAAGGTAAACTTCCAAAGTCATTCTACGAGGCCACCATCACCCTAATACTAAAACCAGAAAAAGAAACCACAAAAAAAGAAAACTACAAGCCAATATCACTGATGAACATAGATGCAAAAATCCTTAACAAAATTCTAGCAAACAGAATCCAACAACATATTAAAAAGATCATACATCATGACCAAGTGGGCTTTATCCCAGGGATGCAAGGATTTGTCAATATCCACAAATCAATCAATGTAATACACCATATTAGCAAATTGAAAGATAAAAACCATATGATTATCTCAAGAGATGCAAAGAAAGCCTTTGACAAAATTCAACATCCATTTATGATATAAACCCTCCAGAAAGCAGGAATAGAAGGAACATACCTCAAGATAATAAAAGCTATATATGACAAACCCACAGCAAACATTATCCTCAATGGTGAGAAACTGAAAGCATTTCCCCTAAAGTCAGGAATAAGACAAGTGTGCCCACTCTCACCACTACTATTCAACATAGTTTTGGAAGTTTTGGCCACAGCAATCAGAGCAGAAAAAGAAATAAAAGGAATCCAGATAGGAAAAGAAGAAGTAAAACTCTCACTGTTTGCAGATGATATGATCCTCTACACAGAAAACCCTAAAGACTCCACCAGATAATTAGAGCTAATTAATGAATATAGTAACATTGCAGGATATAAAATTAACACAAAGAAATCCCTTGCATTCTATACACTAAGAATGAGAAAACAGAAAGAGAAATTAAGGAAACAATTTCATTCACCATTGCAATGAAAAGAATAAAATACTTAGGACTACATCTACCTAAAGAAACAAAAGACCTATATATAGAAAACTATAAAACACTGATGAAAGAAATCAAAGAGGACACAAATAGATGGAGAAATATACCACATTCATGGACTGGAAGAATCAACATAGTGAAAATGAGTATACTACCCAAAGCAATCTAGAGATTCAATACAATCCCTATCAAGCTACCAATGGTATTTTTCACAGAACTAGAACAAATAATTTCACAATTTGTATGGAAATACAAGAAAAAACCTTGAATAGCCAAAGCCATCTTGAGAAAGAAAAATGGAACTGGAGGAATCAACCTGCCTGACTTCAGGCTATATTACAAAACTACAGTCATCAAGACAGTATAGAACTGGCACAAAGACAGAAATATAGATCAATGGGACAAAATAGAAACCCCAGAGATAAATCCACACACCTATGGACACCTTATCTTTGACAAAGGAGGCAAGAATACACAACAGAGAAAAGACAATCTCTTTAACAAGTGGTGCTGGGAAATCTGGTCAACCACTTGTAAAAGAATGAAACTAGAACACTTTCTAACACCATACACAAAAAATAAACTCAAAATGGATTAAAGATCTAAATGTAAGAACAGAAACTACAAAACTCCTAGAGGAAAGCATAGACAAAATACTCTGACATAAATCACAGCAGGATCCTTTATGACCCACCTCCCAGAATATTGGAAATAAAAGCAAAAATAAACAAATGGGACCTAATTAAACTTAAAAGCTTTTGCACAATGAAGGAATATATATGCAAGGTGAAAAGACAGACTTCAGAATAGGAGAAAATAATAGCAAATGAAGCAACTGACAAAGAATTAATCTCAAAAATATACAAGCAACTCCTGCAGCTCAATTCCAGAAAAATAAATGACCCAATCAAAAAATGCACCAAAGAACTAAACAGACATTTCTCCAAAGAAGACATACAGATGGTTAGCAAACACATGAAAAGATGCTCAACATCACTCATTATCAGAGAAATGCAAATCAAAACCACAATGAGGTGCCATCTCATGCCAGTCAGAATGGCTGCTATCCAAAGTCTATAAGCAATAAATGCTGGAGAGGGTGTAGAGAAAAGGGAGCCCCCTTACACTGTTGGTGGGAATGCAAATTAGTACAGCCACTTTGGAGAACAGTGTGGAGATTCGTTAAAAAACTGGAAATAGAACTGCTATATGACCCAGCTATCCCACTCCTGGGCATACACATCAAGGAAACCAGAATTGAAAGAGACATGTGTACCCCAATGTTCATCGCAGCACTGTTTGTAATAGCCAGGACAAGGAAGCAACCTGGATGTCCATCAGCAGACGAATGGATAAGAAAGTTGTGGTACGTATACACAATGGAATATTGCACAGCCATTAAAAAGAATACATTTTAATCAGTTCTCATGAGGTAGATGAAACTGGAGCCGATTATACAGAGTGAATTAAGCCAGAAAGAAAAACACCAATACAGTATACTAACGCATATATATGGAATTTAGAAAGAGGGTAATGATAACACTATATGTGAGATAGCTGAAGAGACACAGATGTATAGAACAGTCTTTTGAACTCTGTGGGGGAAGGCAATGGTGGGATGATTTGAGAGAATAGCTTTGAAACAAGTATATTATCATATGTGAAACAGATCATCAGTCCAGGTTCAATGCATGAGACAGGGTGATCAGGGCTGGTGCATTGGGATGACCCAGAGGGATGGGATGGGGAGGGAGGTGGTAGGAGATGGGGAACACATGTACACCCATGGCTGATTCATGTTGATGTATGGCAAAACTGCTACAATATTGTAAAGTAATTAGCATACAATTAAAATAAATAAATTTAAAAAATATATATAAAATGAATGAGGAAAAAAAAAACAACCTCTGGACTCCAAGGCTTCGATGGGTTTTCACAGTTGGCAATGTTGCTGCTGCTGCTGCTAAGTTGCTTCAGTCGTGTCCGACTCTGTGCGACCCCATAGATGGCAGCCCACCAGGCTCCACCATCCCTGGGATTCTCCAGGCAAGAACACTGGAGTGGGTTGCCATTTCCTTCTCTAATACATGAAAATGAAAAGTGAAAGTGAAGTTGCTCAGTTGTGTCTGACTCTTCACGACCCCATGGACTGCAGCCTACCAGGCTCCTCTGCCCATGGGGTTTTCCAGGCAAGAGTACTAGAGTGGGTTGCCATTGCCTTCTCCGATGGTTGGCAATATTGTGCCATGTATTGCAGCATGTATTGCTGCACATCATTTCAGCAGAAGTAAGCACTGTCCACACAACTCCACTGGGAGAGTATTGCTAAAAACTCTGTCCTGAGAACCTTCTTGGACCATGCCCCATGTCCTCTTCCCTTAGCTGATTTTAATCTCTGCCTTTTCACTGTAAAAAGCCACCACTGTGAGTTTAACAGTTTTGTTAAGTTATATGACTCCTTCCAGCAAATTATAGAACCTGAGGATGGTTTTAGGAACCCTCTAATTTGTACCTGGTATCAGAAATGAAGGTAGTCTTGGGAGCCCCTGAAAACTGTAGTATACATTTGTTTTTTAAAAAATTTACATACACATACATATGTATAAGGGGTTACCTGGAATGGGGGCAACACATGTAGTTTCTAGGATGGTAGCAATGTCGTATTTCTAGATCTGATGGCAGTTAAATGGATATTAACATATAATTACTCTTTAAGTTGTATTTATACATTTTATATACTGCTTTGTGTTTAAAACATTTCAGTGTTTTAAAAAGAGTAAAAATATCTCCATGGAGCATAGTGCTATAAATACATATACACACACATGGTCCAGTGTATTAACTAAGGTATTCAGCTATAGAAAAGATAGTCATTCTGCCCTTAGTCTAATCACTCAAGGATTATTATCTATTTTTTGTGAAGAAATCAGTCACTTAGTTGTTCAAGGATCACAATTCTCATGGTCATGTGACAGAATATAGATCTTAATTTGTCTTAGTTGTTTCTGGAATCTTGAAAATTCTGTCCCAACACTTACATGCATCTCTTAGAATGGACTATGTGATTTATCTTTTGACTTCATTGTAGTAGAAAGAATCCCATCTGCGTAGGTTAGATGAAATGACTTTAAAATCTCAGTTACTCTGTAGAGCCACATAAGATCATACCAGTGAATTGTAACTTCCTTTAATGATGGGAACTGGGATTTCTCTCTCCTTTTCAGCACCTCTCCCAGTTCTCGGACTAAATAATTCTAAACCCCTTGATGACAAGGCAGATTCAAACCCATCAACAGTCAGTCCCTTGCACCCAGAGATCCATTCAGTCCTAGTTTCTGACCTTTTTGCAGTCTTTGCCAGCCTACACAACAGATGCAATACTGTCACATAGAAAGATCACTGTCACACAGAAAGACCAAACAAAGCTCATGACTCCTGGTAATCAGATCATTAAACTTCTTTAGCAGTTGTAAGTACCTAGCATCTGACAAAGCCAGTTATAGCCTGAAAATAGAAATGTAATATGGTCACAACAAAGTAAAATAATTTTAAATGTTCATTTAATTTTTTAAGGTATCGGATATAATTTACTGATCTTGGAAAAAAATTGAGCTTGGAGAAAATTTTGCTAGCTGTGGGGAACATGGGTATCTTCCTAAAATAATATAGTTATAGACCACAAAAGAAAAAAGATTATAAAGCTGGCTGGCCACTAGCTGAGTAGAATAGTCAAAGCATGTTGAAGAAGCAGAATGTTGTTACAGACCTCCATCAGTGGTCTGCTCAGACAGAGCGATATGTAGAGACTGAAGACAGAAACTTACTGGGTCATCTTCTAAAGTGACTGCCTTTTAAAAGTCACCAGATCGACTGTCACAAGTCAATTCCCAGTAATTGCATTACCCGGCTTCATCTGATTCCATTGTTCATATGGCCCTAAATAATCAGGCCAGTTTCATTGATCAGTGGCTTGTTCTGGCCAACTGAACAACTCAATCAAATTGACCCAGTGGCAACCAGTTTCATTGTTTAGCAGATAGCAGTTAGGATTCCTCCAAAGCCAGAGGAGTCAGCCTCATTTAAATAAAGCACCAAATGCCAGACAGCTTCCAAGCAAAGATTGTGCTTGAAAGGAAGAAACCAGGGTTAGGCGGGAGTAGTGGGCATCACCTCCTCTTTTTACATCCATTGGACATACTGAAGTTGGCAGGTCTCAACTTCATAGTGTATAACAACCATTCAGTGAAATGTGTCTAGAAACTCTAATTCCTAGGCAGGTCCCACTCCAGAGATACTGATTCAGTATTTTATATTAGGGCCTCCAGAATTTAGATTCTCAAGAACTACAAGTCATTCTGATATTAATGGCCTTGGGGAAACTTTGAGAAGCACTAAGTTTCTCTTTGTCCTGTGAAAGTGAAAGTCACTCAGTTGTGTCCAGGTCTTTGTGACCCCATGGACTTTACAGTCCGTGGAATTCTCCAGGCCAGAATACTGGAGTGGGTAGCCTTTTCCTTCTCCAGGGGATCTTTCCAACCCAGGAATCGAACACAGATCTCCTGCATTGCAGGTGGATTCTTTAACAGGTGAGTTACAAGGGAAGCCCAAGAATACTGGAGTGGGTAACCTATCCCTTCTCCAGTGGATTTGTCCTGTAGCCCAGTCCTAAGCAATCAGAACTGCTTCTAAGCTTCCAAAAGGAGCAGCTGGTTTCCACTGTCACCATATAATTCATGTGCTTTATGCCAGGACCCTTGAATAGCACACATTCTATGACACAGTAGAAAAGGGTGCCCCCAGGGACCTTGTCCATTAGCCACAGGACTCATTTGGACACTGTATAAATGGTACTTACTTGGCTTCTATTTAATTTTGAGGATGTAGAGGATGAGATGTTTAGATAGCATCACTGCCTCAATGCACATGAATTTGAGCAAACTCCTCCAAGACAGTGGAGGACAGAGGAGCCTGGCATGCTGCAGTTCATGGGTTTGCAAAAAGTCGGACATGACTTTGTGACTGAATAACAACAACAAAGGATATGACCCATCAAAGTACTTTATTAACATTGTGTAAATGTATATTCTAACATCCTCAGAGAATAATCTTAGCAGATTTCTTTCCTCAGACCACACATTATTATTGTCATCATTACCTTATAGCTGTCAAATAAAGCCAGCTGAGCTAGTCTGCTTTTTTCTGGACTATACTAAAACATTTTATATTGTTAATAAATGAAGGCAACTAAAGGTTAAGCTCATCTAGCCCTTAGAATAATGACAGATTATAAAGGCAGTTTCAACTTCATTCCCAAGTTTAAATATGGCACTCATAGTTATTAAGTCTAAGGGCTAAACTATAACAATGTGTTTTAATGTCTTTCAATTTTTAAACAAAATTTAGGTTTGGGATAAGTGACTTGTTTTGACTAATGGTCACAGTGGGGCTGACCAATCAGTAAGGGTGCTACTACTCTTGTTGAAAGTTTAATTTAGATCAACAAATACATTGAGTAT
The DNA here is from genome assembly GCF_023699985.2 of Odocoileus virginianus. Lineage (NCBI taxonomy): Eukaryota > Metazoa > Chordata > Mammalia > Artiodactyla > Cervidae > Odocoileus > Odocoileus virginianus. The sequence goes on along the minus strand of NC_069682.1, from coordinate 13,411,538 downwards.
AGGCATGTTTAAGACATGTAGATGATTCAGTCTTTGCTTGCAAGAGGCATGCAGTCTTAAATAAGTAGCTATAGTACTGTGAAAAATGTGTGAGGAGTTTAGGTAAAATTGTCTAGGGTGGAGAGAGAAAGTTATACCTTGGGAGGATGAGTGAAGATGTCTTGGAAGAGTTGACATTAGCTATGACAGTTAGGCGGCAAGTATTGAGAAAATTATGAGCTTCCCAGATGGGCTTCTCTGGTGGCTCAGCTGGTGAAGAATCTGCCTGCAATGCAGGAGACATGGGTTCTATCCCTGGGTTGGTAAGATCCCCTGGAGAAGGAAACGGCTATCCACTCCAGTATTCTGGCCTAGAGAATTCCATGGACTGTATAGTCCATGGGCTCACAAAGAGTCGGACACGACTGAGCAACTTTCATTTCACTTCAGGTGACCACTTGCCAATGCAGGAGACAGAAGAGATGCTGGTTTAATTCCTGGGTCAGGGAGATCCCCTGGAGGAGGGCACGGCAACACACTCCAGTGTTCTTGCCTGGAGACTCCCGTGGACAGAGGAGCCTGGTGGGCTACAGTCCATAGGGTCTCGAAGAGTCAGACACGACTGAAGTGGACTTGGCATGCACATGGAGGAAATGCATCACCCAGTTAATTGTATTTTGAGAATGATAGCACACAATAGGCTGCAGGCTATTACCCCTCTATGCCTTTGGGTCCTGGTTCTTATGAGGTACCATAAGTTTCAGACCAGGATCCACCATCATGGTAGGAACCCAGAAGATGACGTTTACTTGGCTTGGTAAAGTCATTTTCTCTCTGTGTGTCTGTTTCTCCACCTGTGCGATTTATTAGTGAAGATTTCTCCTTATCTCAAAGAAACATCAGCATAATAAAAACTTTGATTAGAATGTTATTCTTCACAAATCATCAACATTATTGCTTTCGGTTTACATAAAGTACCTTTCATGTATTTGGGGTTGGCATTTTCATCTCCATTTTGCAGGTGAAGAAACAAAGGTGCAGAGGAAAATGAACTAATTGTCTAAAGCCACACGGCTTTCAATGATAGAACCATGATTCAAACCCATGCCTCTTGCTGCCAAACCATTACTAAGTTGCCTCTCTTCACAGTGAGGAGAAAATAAGGGAGGAATAAATATAAAATTTCATGGGGTTTCACTGGTGGCTAAGTGGTAAAGAATCCACCTGCAATGTAGGGGACACAGGAGATGCAGGTTCAATCCCTGGGTCAGGAGGATCCCCTGCAGGAGGAAATGGCAACTCAATCCAGCATTCTTGCCTGGGAAATCCCATGAACAGAGGAGCCTCATGAGCTACAATCCATAGCGTCGCAAAGAGTCGGACATGATGGAAGTGACTGAGAGCTCATCCACAGACATATTTTATAATAGATGCAACATTAAAACTCCCTTTTCTATAACTCAACTAAGAGTCATCTTAACCCTAACCTAGATTTTCTTACATGTTAACTTTTAAGGAAGAAAATACATCATTAAAAGCAAAGCAAAAAGAAAAAATGCCAATAAAAGAGAGTATTAGGAAAGTAAAATAGAAACATTTGGGTCAATCAGATATTGTATCTTTGACATGATGCCTCGTGAAATACATATGTTATTTTTAGCCAAAAATGCTTAACAGGAATTCATCAAGCCTCTAAATAAACCTTCTACTTTATGGGAAACATGAGAGAGAGAGAGAGAGAGAGAGAGAGAGAGAGAGAGAGAGGAATAAGCTAAATGACACCAAGAAGAAGAAAGCAGTCAAAAACATTCTAATAGGACAACTCACCTGGCTTCCTTAACAGAGCAAGGTCCTAAGTTTAGGATGGGGTTGAGGAATGCAGGACAAGGTGAAAGTGAAGAATGATAAAGAAACCCAAAGAGAATTGAGGGTGCTGCCTTGATCGTGGTGATGATGTCACAGATGATTAAACATGGCAACACCTATCAAAGCGTACAATTTATTGTATGTCAGTGATACAACAGTAAAACTGAAAAAGATGCAGTGGTGAAAACAATTCTAAATCTCTGGGTATCTCAGCATCTCCGTCTTAGCTGGTGCTTTGCCTGAATTGTCTATTTCATCCTTTCAAGTGGTAGAGAAAAGTAAAGAACTGGTATGGCTGATGTTTTGATCTGTGCCTCTTTGCGGCACATCGTTTGAGCAGCTGGTGTAGTCAAATATATCTGTTTAGGAATGAGGGTGTGCAGAGAATCATGGGGTTAGTTTCAGGGTAAAAAGCTAAAATGAACTGCCATTCTGCCCAGAATAGTCCCGACAGGAAATCAGAGCTATGCTGCTAGCAAACAGAAAGGATCAATTTTATTTCAATATGAACTTCCTCTGATCACACCTTACATCCTGATCCCAGGTGTTCCAGTGGACAGGGCGGTGGGGGGCTAATATGTGTGCACCTAACAGAGGCACCTTTGAAAAATTTGAATTTACATGAACACACATGGCAGGGTGTTTAAAAGATCCATCCATTACATATAATATGGCTCCTGCAGATAAAAACAAAGACTCCTGGGAACTTGGGGAATGCATTCAATAACTCAGTTTACATGCTCTTTAAGTTATAGGAAATATTTCAACACTCATTTAGAGCTGTGACCAGGTTGGCAAATGTTCTGGTGGCTTTTTATGCTGAAAAACATCTCCGTTTCAATATGTCAACACCTGAGCACACTTGCCTACAGCCACTCACACATAAGCTTTTGTTTATTTGGAAGGAATTAAAGGCAGGAATGGATTTTTAATATGTTATATTTTTTTTCCGAAAACAAATGATTGGTCTGTTTTCACAACATGCCCTGATACAGGCTGTCACTGAAATAGTAAGCTGACCCCCAGACATGTTTTCCTGATCCTATTGCATGACTTTAAAAAATAAGTCAGCTATTTGATTAATAATAACTGTTACTGCCATAGTCATAATGCCTGTGGACCAATTCACTTATTCAAATAGCCTGGCACCTTTCAACCTGACATCTTAAAACATTTACAAATGAACAGGGACCTTTATGATTGCCCAGAATAGGTATTCATTTTCCCTCCTGTTTCACCCCTCCACCTGATTTATTTTGGAGGGCTGCTGGCTTATAAATGTACACTGTGGTATAATATGTATGCATGCGCGCGCGCACACACACACACACACACACACACACACACCCTGAGAATAGGCTACAGAGTGAATTTGACTCTTTCTTGTTGGCACACAACCTTTCCCCTCAAGGGGGAGCCTTGGCTGTTTCTGAATTAAGTCATTCTGAGGTTTTCCTTCCCTTCTCATCTACTGTTCCCATGACCAACTGCGACCCATCTTGGTTTCTTCTACAATGCTCAAGGGGCAGGTGACGGTTGTTGGAGGTCATCTCAGGGCACAGGCAGAGCTGCTGACCACTGAATGGTCCTCCTCCACCTCATTCCCCCCGCCCCAACCTCCTGGGGAGCACTGAGACAATGCAGGGTCTTCCCCCCAGAACTGATTTTGACCAGTAGAATCTACAGATGGCAAACACCCAGTCCTTGGTGTTTGGCTGGGAATTCCTAAATGAACAGGGAAAGGTAAATGCTCTCAGGGACCCACTGGGAAGAATAGGTTTGTACCATCAGGTTGATTAGTAGACTTGGAAGCCAAGGTAATGACTATGGAAGAAAGAAAAGCCAAGACGTCTGAAAGCCCAGCCAGGGAGGCAACAGGGCCGATGGAATGGTTTTCTCCAGGTGCAGGAGGGAGAAGGCGGGGCCTGCTGAGAAATGCCCTGACTGTTGATATCATGCAGGCCTGGCAGCATGGCCAGTGAAACCCAAATCTAGGTTTCATGGACTGTGGCTGCCTTCATGGACCATTGATTACTGGTGATTGCAAGGGCCAAATCTGCACAAGCCATTTTGTAGAACATTTTTTTTTCTTTTCCTAGAATTTTTTTTGACCTTTTTCTACCAAATGAGCTATTTGTAGACCTTAATATTTAGGAATAATTCGTGAGACATTGATGTATCCTACCCCACCTCTCGAACCATCCTACATCCTCTTGTTTCATGATAAATGACTTGTGAAATGATAGCATCTTTTCACTAATTTGTGGGCCTTCCCTGGTGGTCCAGTGGCAAGATTCTGTGATCTCAATGCAGGGGGCCTGAGTTTGATCCCTAGTTGGGGAACTAAGATCCCATGTACAGCAAGAAAAAGATCCCACATGCCACAAGTAAGACCTGCCCCAGCCAAATAAATAAATAAATATTTAAACAAACAAAAGAACCCCCAAACTAATTTGTGATATACTGAGGTTGGGATTAAGTAAATGTAATCATATTTTTGTTATATCAGTGTTATGTTAATTTTCCACTACAAAATGGGTGCTCATTAGATACCAAAATTTTAATGCCTGCTGGTAGGTACACACACATACACAGATATAAACCATTCATCCATAAGGATAATACAACTCCTGCACATAAAAGTAAAAAGGCTCCTGGATATCTGAGAAATGCATTTAATAACTTCAGCTTACATGATTTTTATGTGTGTGTGTGTGTGTGTGTGTGTGTGTGTGTGTGTGTACATATATACACATACAACTACCAGGAGGCATTTATATATATCCAAGGTTGACACGGGTCTCCTCAGAGAGACTGCTATGTATTTCCTTCGGGCCAGATAATTCAATAGATGATTCAAGGATTTGGATTACAAGAACAAAAACTGAATTTGTCTCTTGCTTATACATATGTTTACACATAGCCATAATACATCCCTATGCATATTATGTGTCTGTAATGCAGAGCCATTGGAAAGCTGAATTGCAGCAATTTTGCTACTTTTGCAAGTTTATGGGCATAAGCTCTCTATTTAATTTTGATTTCCATGGTTCTTACCATGGGCAGGCATATTCCATGGCCCTAGGAACAAGTTTTGACCTTTTTGGTTCCTTTATTCGCTTTGACATTAATTTTTATTCTTTACCCTTAACAGGTTTTCACTGTTCTTAGTGAACAATACAGGGGTCCTGGGGCCCAAAATAAACCCATAGAGTGCCCATGAATTTTCACCAAAGACTGCAGCCCTACATGATTAAAAGCTTTACATTCTCAAAGAGCAACATGATTAATCCAGTACCACAGCGCTGAGTGGCTTCACACTGGCTTCATTTGTTGGTATTGTTATTTTCCTGGGTTATATTGGATTTGTTGGAATGATGATGATTTTTAGTTCATGCAGTTAACATGGACACTTCTCTGCAATTGCAAAAATGTCACTCGGTTTTTAAACTATTCACATTCAAATTTGGGAAGAAAAGAATGCAAGTGTAAGATATGCATATAGAGATTGTCCTTGTGGTCTTAGTCACTAAGTCATGTCTAACTCTTTGAGACCCCATGGACTGTAGATTCTCCAAAACCACACACTGGGGTTAGAGGGGGAAGGGTGTGGCTGCCATGAAGGTGAGGCAAGAATTGTCTTCAATTTCTTGTGTTTAGTGGAATTGAAGGCAGATTGTTCGGATGGTTTTCAGTTTAGTTCTTTTATTCATTTATTTACTTGTGGCCACTATGCTTGGTATCTAGGATCTTAGTTCCCTGAGCAGAGACTGAACCCATGCCCCCTCATTGAAAGTGCTGTGTCTTAACCACTGGGCTGCTAGGGAATTCCTTCAGATGGTTTTCTATCCTGGTTTGTTTTCTTTTCAGCTCTCTCTAGGATTCTGAACTTTTCCTTGAGAGCCCATTCCAATGCTAAAGTGAAAAAGGACCTGCAGCAATTTCTAGCCAAACTACTTCTGTATGTTCTCTTTTGCTGGATCTTTGTAAATATAGAGAAAATTCCCTTTGCATCTTGTTTGTACTATTGTTTCAAGGATTGCTCTGAGAGTAGTTTTTTAGCTTCACTTTCCCAGGTTAAATCACCTCTATTATCATTCATCTTTCATCAAAGAGCTTGTTTAGTGTGTGTTTATATATTTATACTCATTTTTAAAAATTTGAGCTCCAAACTGATTGCAATAAAACATGTTATTACCAATATTGAAATTGAGTCATTGTTTCACTTCTGGCCTTATCTCATTCTCAAGAGGTAACTGCTGGTTTTTGTCATTGTTGAATAGTTGCTAAGAGGTGTCTGATTCTTTGCGACCCCATGGACTGCAGCAAATCAGGCTCCTCTGTCCTCCACTGTCTCCCGGAGGTCACTCAAATTCATGTCCATTGAGTCAGTGATGCTATTTAACCATCTCTTCCTCTGCCGCCCCTTTTATCTTTTGCCTTCAGTCTTTCTCCAGCATTAGGGTCTTTTCCAGTGAGTTGCCTCTTCACGTCAGGTGGCCAGAATATTGGAGCTTCAGCTTTAGCATCAGTCCTTCCAATGACTATTCAGGGTTGATTTCCTTCAGGATTGACTGGTTTGCTCTCCTTGCTGTCCAGAGTCTTCTTGCTGTCAAGAGTCTTCTCCAGCACGATAATTCAAAAGCATCCACTCTTCAGTGCTCACCCTTCTTTATGGTCCAAATCTCATATCTATACATGACTACTAGAAAAACTATTGCTTTGATCATACAAACCTTTGTTGTCAAAGTGATGTCTGTGCTCTTTAATACACTATCTAGGTTTGTCATAGCCTTCCTTCCAAGGAACAAGTGTCTTTTAATTTTATGGCTGCAGTCACCATCTGCAGTGATTTTCGAGCCCAGGAAAAGAAAATATGTCACTGTTTCCACTTTTCCCCTTTCTATTTGCCATGAGTGATGGGACTGGACGCCATGATCTTAGTTTTTTGAATGTTGAGTTTGAAGCCAGCTTTTTCACTCTGTTTCACCCTCATCAAGAGACTCTTTAGTTCCTCTTCATTTTCTGCCATTAGGGTGGTATCATCTGCATATCTGAGGTTGTTCATATTTCTCCCAGCCATCTTGATCCCAGCCAGCCTGGCATTTTGCATAATGTACTCTGCATATAAGTTAAATAAGCAGGGTGACAATATATAGCTTTGTCGTAATCCTTTCCCAATTTTGAACCAGTCTGTTGTTCCATGTCCAGTTCTAACTGTTGCTTCTTTTTTTATTATTTATTTATTTATTTTTTTTATTAGTTGGAGGCTAATTACTTCACAATATTGTAGTGGATTTTGTCATACATTGACATGAATCAGCCATGGATATACATGTATTCCCCATCCCGATCCCCCCTCCCACCTCCCTCTCCACCCGATCCTTCTGGGTCTTAACTGTTGCTTCTTGACCCCCATAATGAAGAGGAAAAGTTAAAATTTTACATAACCTCCTTCTCCTTCTGCCTCTGTAACTCAGCTTGCCCCTTGCAAAGTCTAGATCATGTAGGTCACATAGTCTCAGAAAGTGGGGACTTGCAATACTAGGAACTGGAGTTTATCTCACTCGCCCTTGTCCTGCCCTTTGCAATCGCCCAGCCCCTGCAAACCTGCTTAATCATGCCTGACCAGGCAGGCATCCCCCTCCCCATCTTGACTGCTGTTCCCACACGCGTGAAACCCCTGAATTTAAACCAGCCTATTAACAGCTAGTGTTGCCCACTATAGCCTGTCTATAAAAACTCTGTAACCCCTTTGTTGGGGGCTCAGAGCTTGAGTGTTAACTCCTCTGGGCCCGCCGGTGTAATGAGCCTGAGCTCTCCAGCTCTCCGAGCGTGGTGCTTGGTGTCTCGAGTACTGGTTTCTGCAACAATAACAGTTTTCTCAGGAGACAGGTAAGGTGATCTGGTACTCCCATTCCTTTAAGAATTTTCAACAGTTTGTTGTGATCCATACAGTTATCCTCTTTAGATGGCTGTGTGTACCCTTTGAGCTGCTGGAAATTTATCCTCAGTTAAACTGTGTTTTTGTGCAAAACCCTGCCTCTCTTTTACCCAGATGTGGAGTGAATTCATAAACTCTAAGGATATTAATAGGGGTCTATCTTCAATGACTTTCATCCTTAACCTAATTTGTTTTTAAGAGTTCAACATTCTTTGAGATGAGTTCCAGGAGGCCCAATAAATGTAAGTTTTCAAAATCAACATTGCTTTCAAAATGTCACTTCTAACCAGATGGGTTTCTTTTGTTCCACTAGGTTAACCAGTGGTAGTAAACTGAAGATGACATGCTGAGGAATCTTCTTGTGCTCTAACTCCATAATAGGTCACTACTGCTGAGTTGGAAATGTAATCACACTTCTGCTGCATGCTGAGTTTTACCTCTGAGGGAAAGGACAGATATCTGCGGTCAGGCACATGAGCCCCTGATATCAGTAATAAGTAATTTCAAACATAAAGTCAGCTTTGCAATGGGCTAGCCAATGTACACTTTTCCTATCATCTTACCATGTAATTTTCATGTAGGACTCTCTTTTCTAACAACTAGGCATCACTGAGAAATAATGAACTTTAGGTATTTTTCGTCTCTGTTTTCCCCTTGGGTCAGCTGCTTACATAGTTATTCTTGGGGTCACAGTTATCAAATGAAGTGACAGCTCTAGTAGGCAAAATCAATGTCCCAGGACTCAGGGAAGGGCTGCAATTTAAAGAGTTATGAGTGGGTATTTGAAAATGACTTTCTCTTCATCAGCATACCAATACTCTAGATTTTTTTCTTGTGTTTTTATTTTTTTTGAGGAAGCTGGGGAGGAGCTGTAATGTACGGGGCTCTTGCCTTACATATGAACTCATGGCTACTTGCTCTCAAACAACCAGAGAGAAATAACCAAAGATTAATAAATGCTGCTCAATTTCACAGTGGTTGTTTTGGGGCAAGTTCTTCCTCACTGGATTTTCAGTTGCACACGCAGCTGCAAGCTTAAAATGAAAGGCTTTTCAAGTTCACCTCTTAGCCCCTGTAATATTTCAGCTAAGCCTGCCTGAGGACTTCCTTGCTTTCTTTCTTTGATGGAAATAATAAACTACAATGAGTTTGCAATAACAGCTATCGTTCCCACCACCATCTTATTTCCAAGAAGTGGAACAATAGCTCCTTATAGTGCCGAGAATGAGCCCCTCCAGAACAGAAGCAGCGAACACTGAGAAGCCAGAATGGGGTTTTCTTCACACCAAGTGCCACAAGGGTCACGGAAAGACATCTTGACATCGAGTTGCCATGGATGCATTGCAATGTTGTAGTGATGCTCCTCTCTCTCGGCAAGTGGTTAATGCGCTCTCCAATTAACACATCGGAAAGCAAGGCAACTGTGTTCACAGATCATCTGTGGTTCCTGAGACCTCTCTGTATCTATTTCCCCGCCGTTGCTGGCTTGGCTGGAAAGAAGAGAAATTAATCTTTTGCCATTTTGTGATCTATTCTGTTTCATTAAAAAATAACAAAACACACTTTTTCTTTTACATTGGAGTATAGTTCATCAACAATGTTGTGTTAGTTTTAGGCTGAGAGCACTGTGATTCAGTTATACCTATACATGGATCTATTCTTTTTCAAATTCCTTTCCCATTGAAGATGCTACATAATATTGAGCAGAGTTCCCTGGGCTATACAGTAGGTCCTTCATTTTTATGACCATTTCTGTCATTTTATGATTACAATATCCCTCAATGAGAGAGACTGCTTGTTCAAAAGACCAGGTCTATGAAGGAGGGGTCAGTTTTTAGTGCGAAATGAGACTTAGACATAGAAATTTCCTTCAGATCACAAGGGAACCTGTCTTTCCTCATACTCCTGCTGAGACTGCTGGGACTACAAGTCTATGATATTAAGTGGTGACCACAGTACCATTGATGGAGGGGTGGGAGCTACCGATGGGGGGCGGGATCAGGGCTGGGAGATATCAGAGAGCAGTCTCACCGTCCCTGGAGAGCAAGGCCATCAGGTAGATGCTCAGAGGTGGCAGTCTCTGTTGGTCTTTTACTCCTCAAAGAGACACACATGTTTTTTAAGTCTGGGGGGATAGCTGTTAATCTATATAGAATCATCTAATCAGGGCCATGGAGGTGAACCTCTCGGAGTAATGTCAATGCATTTCTCTGTGTGGGTTGTCCCATCCTAAAGGAATTGAAGGTAAATTGTGGAATGGAGTCATGTATGGATGTGAGAGTTGAACTGAAAAGAAAGTTGAGCACCAAAGAATTGATGCTTTTGAACTGTGGTATTGGAGAAGACTCTTGAGAGTCCCTTGGACTGCAAGAAGATCCAACCAGTCCATCCTAAAGGAGATCAGTCCTGGGTGTTCACTGGAAGGACTGATGTTGAAGCTGAAACTCCAATACTTTGGCCACCTGATGCGAAAAGCTGACTCATTTGAAAAGACCCTGATTCTGGGAAAGATTGAGGGCAGGAGGAGAAGGGGACGGCAGAGGATGAGATGGCTGGATGGCATCACCGACTCAATGGACATGAGTTTGGGTAAACTCTAGGAGTTGGTGATGGACAGGGAGGCCTGGCGTGCTGCGGTTCATGGGGTCGCAAGAGTTGGACACAACTGAGCAACTGAATTGAAGTGGACTGAACTGTGGGATGCAGAGAATTCATATTCTCTAGTGGCTGAGCTGGGAGACGGGACGCTTAGTGCCCTACCCACGTTCTCTTCACCTGGCTAGTGCTTCTGCCCACCCAGCTGCTCTGAGTGTTAGCTGTTTATGGTTCCCCCCTCTGAATTGCTCTGGGCCTCCACAGAAGCCATAATACCTAACGGACGCCTGGGAGACATATTCCACTCCCTGGAGCAGGAGGACTATCGTCAGCTGATGACTGTCTGAAGTTTGAATACAAAGGGGCCAGCTCTCCCATCTTAAGGTGAGATGCTCCAGGGCTTCCCTGGTGGCCCAGCCGTAAGGAACCTGCCTGCCAGTGCAAAAGAGAAAGGTTCCATCCCCGATCTGGGAAGATCCCACATGCCTCAGGGCGACTAAGCGTGTCCACCACAACAAATGAGCTCATACTCTAGCGCCTGGGAATTGCAACTACTGGGTCCATGTGCTGCAGACACTGAAGCCCCTGTGCCCTAGATAGAGCCCATTCTCCACAACAAGAGAAGCCCCTGCAGTGAGAAGCCCCGTGCACCACAGCTAGGGAGAAGCCCCTGCTCCCCACGACTGGAGAGCAGCCCAAGCGCCAGTGAGGACCTAGCACAGCCAAAGCAAACAAATAAATAAAATTATTAAAAAGTCAAAAAAAGATGGAATGCTCTAGAGCTTTCTCTGGAGTAAGAATGAGGCTGCACTCTAGCAGAAACCACCTCTTGGCTTAGCTGCTTCCCTGTGACACCCTGCTTCCTATAAACTCTAACACGCTTCTCCAACAGCATTATTTCAACAGATCACAACCACAGGAATCCTTGTCTTGGTCTCTACTGCAAGAGAACGTGACCCAGGACACAAGGTAGCTAAGTCTGTTATGGAACACACTGACATTCACAGAACAATTATGATAATTCATACATTTTTGAACACTCTAGTATTTAGATATACATATTATATCTGGTAAGATGCAGATATAGATTTACAATGTGAACCCACGATTCCATTTCTAGGTATTTGCCAAGAGAAATGAAAACATATGTACACAAAAAGTCTTGGTCAAGAACATTCATAGCAGACTTATTTAAAAAAATCTCAAGCCTGGAAACAACCCAGATGTCTGTCAATAGAAGACCAGAAACACAAACTGGAGTGGGTTCCTAAAATGAAATTCAACCCAGCAATAAGGAGTGTGAATTACTGCTGCATGCAACAACACAGGTGAATCTCAAAAATACTAGACTGAGCGAAAAAAGTCAAGCTCAAAAAGTACACACTGTATGATTCAACTTAAGTGAAAGTCCAGAGTGCACAAAATTAGCCCAGAAGATAGAAATCAGAGCAGCAATCTTTGGAGGAGAACATGGAAGTGACTGACAAGGGGCGAGAAGGAATTTCTGGGGTGATAGAAAGTGCTTTGATTTGCTGTTGTCAAAACTGATGGAAGAGACTTTCCTGGTGGTCCAGTGGTTAAGAATCCACCTGCCAATGCAGGGGACACAGGTTTGATCCCTGCTCTGGGAATATTCCACATGATGCAAGACAACTAAGCCTGTGTGCTGCAATTACTGACCCAGAACTCCAGAGTTGTTCTCCGCAACAAGAGAACCCACTGCAAGGAGAAGCCCGTGCACCAAAACTAGAGCAGCCCCCCTCACCGTAACTAGAGAAAAGTCCGCATGCAGCAACAAAGACCCAGCACAGCCAAGATTAATAAACAAATACATAAAGTATTATTTAAAAAGCTGATGGAAGAACACATCGAAGACCTGAGCATCTTACTGTATGTAAATTATACCTCAATTAATTAAAATACTAAATTATTTAAGAAGAGTAGACATGAAAAACACATCTTTTTCTAAGTTTTACTTTGATCATAAACTTTTGCTGAAGAGGGGCTCTGACAAAGTTAGCTTAGAGATAGACCATTTGGACTTCAAAGAGATTAAACCAGTCAATCCTGAAGGAAGTCAACCCTGAATATTCATTGGAAGAATTGATGCTGAAGTTGAAGCTCCAATACTTTGGCCACCTGATGCGAAGAGCTGACTCACTGGAAAAGATCCTGATGCTGGAAAAGACAGAAGGCAAAAGGAGAAGAGGGTGGCAGAAGATGAGATTATTAGATAGCATCACCTACTCAATGGACATGAATTTGAGCAAACTCTGGAAGACAGTGAAGGACAGGGAAGCCTCAACTGTTGGAGTCCATGGTGTCACAAAGACTCGGACAAGACTTAGCGACTGAACAACAACAGCAAAGTGATTGGTTGCAGTATGTTAGCATCTTTATGTGTCTTTTCTAGAGTGCTCCATTTAGGGTCATCATACTTTAGGTTTATTTGGGACTGAGAGGGGTGGGGTGGAAAATAGAACTGATTCACTAGACTGCTTTTTAAGATGAATGTTAAGTGGGTCATACTCTTTGATGACACTTTATTTGTAGATCTATACAATATTCCACCCTTCATTTTCTTCTGTCAAGCATTTGTAGCTTACAGAATTGCAGGCACTGGGTGAGATGCTAGGAATATGAAGGAAAATAAGGCATTCTCTTAGCCTCAAGGAATATGTTAAAGGAATTGATTGTAGTCGCTGGGGTGATAAATGGATGGTAAATGGTAGAAGTAAGGAGTGTATCAGGCATAGCGGATGCTGAATGTAGCAGATGGGGAAATCCATCTGGGGTACTAAGAACAGCTAAAGGAGGTGATGCCTGAAATAACACACCAAGTCTTTAGAACCACAGACAGTGTGGTCCTATAGAATGAGGACAAGAGACAGTGTGAGATCACTGAGTTTAAGCAAACCTCAGACACACTCTATCATTCTGGGCAGTTTGCTCATCTTTCTGGAGACTCCAGGTCATTATTTCTAACTTGGGATATTAATGCTTACCATGCAGCATTGCTGTAATATCATATCTTGCTATTGTTATCATTATCTAGGAAAGGGGATATATTTAAGTCAGGATCATCCATTACCACTTTGCTTTATCAGATTAGCAACCCAATCTAACAGAAAACAAAGATCACCAGTGAAATCTGATGTTGTGAGTCCAAAATCAAGTTCATTTCCTTGTCTTTTCCATCTTCTACAGGACTCCTGATTTCCTTGGCTCATAGCCCCTTTCTCCACCTTCAAAACGAAGCAGTGTAGCATCTTTGAATCTCTCAGTCTCTGAACTTGGCTTCCGTTGTCACATCTCCTACTTCCTCCCTGCTTTTGTCTTCACATTGCCTTCTCTCCCTCTGGTCCTCCTGTCCCTCTTTTATAAGGATTCTAGTGATAACATTGAGGACACTTCGATAATCTAGAAGAATCTTCCCATCTGGAGATCGTGAACGTCATCATTCCTGCAAAGTTCCCTTTAACATGTCAAGCAATGTATTTCAGGTTCTGAGGAATTACCTGTGGGTTTCTTTGGGGAGGGGGCACTGTTCAGCCTACCACAGGTGATATATGAACTATTTGGACACCATTCTGGAGAATGTGAGTATAGGTGAAAACTCAGTTGGTGGGACTGGGCAGATGAGAGGCTGTTGGGAAGAAGGAAAAGCCATGCATGGATTTCAGAGGTGGTCTGGAGCTGAAAGTGAAGAGGTCTGGTCTTATGGCAGAAAGTGAAGAGGAACTAAAAAGCCTCTTGATGAAAGTGAAAGAGGAGAGTGAAAAAGTTGTCTTACAGCTCAACATTCAGAAAACTAAGATCATGGCATCTGGTCCCATCACTTCATGGGAAATAGATGGGGAAACAGTGGAAACAGTGTCAGAACTTTATTTTTGGGGGCTCCAAAATCACTGCAGGTGGTGATTGCAGCCATGAAATTAAAAGACGCTTACTCCTTGGAAGGAAAGTTATGACCAACCTAGATAGCATATTAAAAAGCAGAGACATTACTTTGCCAACAAAGGTCCATCTAGTCAAGGCTATGGTTTTTCCAGTGGTCATGTATGGATGTGAAAGTTGGACTTTGAAGAAAGCTGAGTGCCAAAAAATTGATGCTTTTGAACTGTGGTGTTGCAGAAGACTCTCGAGAGTCTCTTGGACTGCAAGGAGATCTACCCAGTCCATCCTAAAGGAGATCAGTCCTGGGTGTTCATTGGAAGGACTGATGCTGAAGCTGAAACTCCAGTACTTTGGCCGCCTTATGCGAAGAGTTGACTCATTGGGAAAGACCCTGATGCTGGGAGGGATTGGGGGCAGAAGGAGAAGGGGACAGCAGAGGATGAGATGGCTGGATGGCATCACCGACTTGATGGGCATGAGTTTGAGTAAACTCCGGGAGTTGGTGATGGACAGGGAGACCTGGTGTGCTGCGGTTCATGGGGTTGCAAAGAGTCAGACACGACTGAGCGACTAAAATGAACTGAACTGAACTGGAGCTGAAGGTCCGGAAGAAGTCTCACACTGATAAGCTTAGGTCTGCATTGCAGGGAACCAGTTCTGGTTAGTAGCGAGGGTGACTAGAAGGGCTGGGAAATGGAGGTGAGGTTGTAACCTTGAAGTTGTTGCAAGAGTTCTAATGAGGTCTAAACTAGGAAGTTGGCCAGTTTCTTAATCTTGCCCAAGATGGATTCCATCCTTAATCACCATAATGAGGGAGGGGATTTGGAGAGAAGATAGAGAAGGGAAGGAGAGGGGTGGGAGAAGCATGGATTTCCTATATTCAGAGTTTTGACAGAACAGGAAAGGAAAATTACTTTCATAGGACTTACTTATAATTACTCACTTTGAAATTCCTTTAAATATTGCAACACTGAGGGCATTTTAGACTTGAAAACATAAATATTTTATTAAAGAGCAAACAATTCACTGACTAACCTGGTTGGGAGAAAGTTCCCTCATTATGAAAACAATGACAGATTATTTGTACACAGGCCACGATCTCCTTAATATGCCCGTTTTCTTAACGAATTGAGGGATTAGACGGGTCAAGAAGATCTTAGAGAACAAAAACCCTTATTATCAAGCACTTGGGGTCATTTTACATTCAATAGAAATAATCTGAGCAGCATTTTGCTATGAGAGCCCAGGTAGCTTATGGTTGCTTTTCCTAATAATCAGAAGACAAACTTTATTTTTTAGCATTATTCTGGTGAACTTTCATTACCTCAAACATCTCAAACAGTAATGCAGGTTGATTTATGAATTCAACAACATCCCTAGAAAAGATGCTACAGATGCCACTCAAATCTCAGAAAAGTTTCCCTCAACTCCCTTGAAGTTCCTACCATTCTCAAAGAGACCCAGGCATTTTCTATGTATTATCTTGGAAAGGTGTACAAAGTCCTGGAACATGACACAATCTGGATAATAACTGTCTAGGCTTCGTGAAGAACAAATTCTATTAGGTCAGTTGAAAGGTTAAATACTTGACTTGAAAAAGAAGCAAAAAGAATCTATATGGAATATATTCAGAAGTTGTAACAATAGAGAATATATTTTAGAAGTTCACACTCTGTCTTTTTCTATGCAGAAAATTTGAGAAAAAATGCAGAAAACAGGTCAAAAGTACTTTAATGAAAAAAATTTATAAAGATTGGTCAGCAGGCCAAGATTTTGGCTTCCTATTGGATGGATGCACACAATTTCTTGGATAGTATGTAGGAGATATGGTCCTATAACCAGAATATCCAGATTTATATTGACTTCCTTTCATCCATGTTGTAGCAAGTATCTTTATTCCTTGTTATGCCTGAATAATAATTTTATTGTATCAATATGCCACATTTCATTCATCCATTCATCACTTGATGGACATTTGGATGGCTTCCATTTTTTAGTTATTATGAATAATGCTGCTATGAACAGTCATGTATAAGCTATTTATGTGGAATTTGTTTTTATACCTTTTGGGTATTTACCTAGGAGTAGAATTTGTGAGTGAGATGGTAACTCTGTGTTAAACAATTTGAGGAACTCCCGGACTTTTTTCAAAGTGGCTACACCATTTTACTTTCCTATCAACATTGTATAAAACAAAAACAATAAATGAATTCCCATTTCTCTACATCTTTGCCAATATTTATTATTTTCTTTCATTTTGATTATAGTGATCCTAGACAGTGTAAAATAGTATGCTGAGGTTCTATTTCATTTTTAAATGCTATATAATATTCCATTTTGTTAAAAAATTCATTCTTCTATTAGGAGATATATATACATATATATTTTTTTCCTTACAAATAATGCCATAAGTATATTTTTACATGGGCTTCTTTGTTACCTTTAGGAATACATCCAGGATTGGAAATTCTGGGTCATAGAGTATGCATATCTTCAATTTTATGAAAAATTACAGTAACTATATTTTGACTGTGAGTTTGAGCAACATGAATAGGTTTACTAATTGGCAAGTAAGGTAGATAGCAGAAGTTTGAATGAGTTCAGTGAAAACAATTTTGATTCTTTACCAAGAGGCCTTGCTCTTCATATCTTCTTTCTGTACAAGGGGATGCTTTGAATACTCACTGTGCTTTCAATGAGGGGCTTTTTGTTTTGCTTTGTTTGTTTGTTATATTTTTGTCTTCCGTTTCATTTTATCGCCTCAAATTGAGGCTTTAATAAAATGCTACAAAGGGAGAAGACTGTGCTTTGCATTGTTCTTTATTATTCTTTGGGTTCGGGAACAGCACTTGCTGAGCATTAAGCAGCCTGGAAGTTTTCAGCAGCTTGTAATGCAACTGGAGTTCTTGGAGCTGAGCCCACGTCTCCCTGTACAGAACCAGCAGATTACGGCCGGGTGGATATCTTTGCTGGGCTGTCTCAGGCATCAATCTAAATGGCCCCTTAAGTCATTCCCCTGAAGAGATCGATGTGGAGGTGGCAGAAATGAGTAGACGGACTGCCACAACCCGGGGGACTCTGAAGGCAGAGGCTCAGGTGTCAGAGAATCAGTGAAAGCATGTGGGCATGACCCCAGACTTGGGGTTTATTTACACTGTGCTGAGGCTTTTACAGCACTGGGACATGTGCAATCAGGATCCAGTGTTTTGGGAACACCAGAGATACCTGAGGTAATGGCAATCTGCTCACTTCTTTTAGAACGTGAATCATGACACCTGTAGATTAAAGTTAGAATATGCTTTACAAGCCTGTTATTGCACAGAGGTGATGCTTGAGAATGTAAGCTGCTGTCCAAGACAAGCTAGGTGGTATCAGGTGATATATTCCACTCTATAGGATGTATCTGTATATGAAACATATAGACATAAAAATACAACCTTGGGGATGGTGCAGCTCAGTTTTTTTTTCCCCCAGAGAAAACAGTTGGTAATATTGACCTCAAGTCAAAATAAAAGAGAAGACACATCTTGCCACCTACTTGGAACAATTTCCAAACTTCCAACAGAAAAATGGCCCTGCTTTTTTATTCTGTGACTGTGAAGGCGAATGTATTCAGAATATGTAGCTACCTGTTATTTATTAGGTCATTTAGAAAATGAAAGACTCGCCATTCTAGGCTATGAAGAGTGTGTAAGTATGTGTATATCTATCTAAAATGATCCATGGTTTCACCAGAGTGAAAATATCAGAGGATAATGGTTTCTTTAGATATAGTATCTCTTTCAAAGAGAAACAGATGGGAAATCAGTCTTAGCTTACCAGATGAAAATCCAGGATTGAAATCTCAGGCCTTGAGAAGTCCCCATATATCATAAGACAAGGAGAGGAACACGTAACATTTCAATTCCAGGGCTCTTGGTGAGAGAAGACAAGTAATAGGAAAGAACATAGCCCATAAGCAGCTCGTCTCTCTCCCCTTATTTCCGTCATTGAATCAAAATGGAAAGCAGTTACAGTAATATGTTTGAGAACATCAAATTTCAAATACGGTTGTCGGACTATTTTGGGATAAATAATCATGACATTTAGGAATGTCTTCCTTCAGGCTGCTGGGTAGCATGGTCAATCATCTTGGATACTAAGAAACAAATTACAAAATGGTAAAATAAAATAAAAATAGGCAGTAACGGGAAATCTAAGTACACACCTGATCCATTTAAGCTACAGAACACTACTTTCAGAATGTGACCTGCCGCATAGCGGGGAGAGTTAAGGCTGTAGACTGGCATGGCACAACACTGTGTCATATATTTCTCATTACAGTTATTCTCGGGCTTTGGCTTTTGGGAAAATGGTACATTTTTTACACACTTCAACCCTTCCCACCTAGCTTCGGGAAACTAGGAAGTTAGTCCATTTATTTGATAGATACAGACAGAAGAGAGCTTACAAGAGGCCAGACACTGATCAAAGATGCAGAAGAGATGATTCATACATCCAAGGACTTTACAGTTGAGTAAAAAAGGCAGGTGGATGATAATAGCAAGGGTGGGAAAGTGCTCCAGGGAGCCATGATACATGAGTATTCAGGGAGGATGTTGAACTTCTCGTGAGTTTCTAGATTGAAGGCTGGATGTGGACACAGAGTGGACCAGAGCCGAGAACTGGGAGCAAGGTTTCCAGCAGAGAAAACCTGGGCCTTGGCACATTGTCTGGGCAGTGAGTGGCTTCCTTCATTGCTTCTAGGTCGCTGGGGTTAGATAAAAAACACTGATATATCATTAGACCAGTGAAGATGGAGACTTCTTGAGGGGCAAAGACATTTTCACATGAGGTTTGGAGTTAACACATTTGGGTTTAAATTCTGGTCTGTCACTAATTTGTGACCTGGGGAAGTGATTCAAGCTGATGATTGATTTTCTTCTCTTCTAACAATGAATTAATGACAAATGTGTCACCTCTTCACAGAATAATGATGGGTATCTTTTCAATGATATTCCACTGTTTTTTCAAACTGATATTGCAGGCTTATGGGGTCTTTTGGGTCTGGCACTTTCACTAAATGGTGAGTGACTTTAAAATAGAAAATGAACTCCTAATTTAGGAATTTTGGATTAACAGATACACATTACTATATATAAAATAACCAATACTCCTGTATAGTACAGGGAACTATATTCAATAACTGCATCACTGAAACTAACACAAACTATAAATTAACTGTTCTTCAATAAAAATGTTTTAAAAAAATAAAATAGAAAACAAGATGGTTTATTGTGGGAGATAGAAAGTTCACACTGAGTCTTAAAAATAAAACAAGAGATATAAAATAGTTTATGCTTGTTTCTCTTTGGGGTCTGTATTCCCAAGCCCAACACTCACATCTGTGTTGGGGGATGGTACAGACATTTGAGACCTGCTGCTGATGGAGGAACTGTGTAAATGCAGGGCATGGTCCAAACAGAGGTCTTAATGCTTTGTAACCACTGTTTATCGATAAGTCATCTAATTCTCACAAACAAGAGCTCCACCTCAGCTGCAGAAAAATGGCTTTGGAACTTGGTGGCTAAATCCTACCCACGTTTATGTTTGCATTAAAATAGTTCTCAATTTGTTAAAAAACACAGAAGTGATCCAAGGGAAAAGGAGATTTTCGGTCAAGGCAGTGGTAACGTGCCTACCCACACTTGGGGTGGGGTAAAGAGTGGGTTCAAAGGACAGGGAACCTCAAGACCAGGGTTTGTTAGCAAGAAAGGTGTCATGGCAACTGATACTTCAGCCAAGCTTTGAAGGAGGTGTAGTGTTTGGACTGAAGGAGAAATGGCGCAGGAGGATTTGGCTGGGAGTGAAGAGGCAGGGGCTGAGCTGAAACAAGGAATGAGACGCCAGGTCCTCAAACTCAGAAATGAGGGTTGAATTCAGGAAGGAGGGGAGAGTCAGGCACATCCATATGTCCTTATTTGTAAATTCA
Source organism: Odocoileus virginianus (assembly GCF_023699985.2). Classification (NCBI taxonomy): domain Eukaryota; kingdom Metazoa; phylum Chordata; class Mammalia; order Artiodactyla; family Cervidae; genus Odocoileus; species Odocoileus virginianus. The sequence continues at coordinate 13,391,286 of NC_069682.1, read as the reverse complement.
TAAGATATTAGATAGCAGGAAAGGTGACCGACTCTTCAGTTCATCATTTCTCCCACCAACGAGGAGGCTTGACGTGGACAAGCCAGGACGCGGGTAGCTCAGTGAAGAGCAGGAAGAAGGTACTGACGCGGGCACCTGGATCAGCCTCCCAGACCCTGCTTCTTTCTCTTAGCACTGAAAGAGTTGAGCTGCCAAAACAGACACACAGCAGATCTAAAGTAGTAGAGACAGGCTCTTGGCAAACATGAGCCAGGCGAGTCCCACATAACGATGTGGCCCCTCCGTAGCACCTGTTTCTAGTCAGAACATCCTGGTTCAATATTTTATCACAGCTTGTCATAAATATTCCATGAAACAAAATTCAGGAAGTAACACTGGATTTGGAGATTTTTTTTTTTTCTAGTCTCGGAAGTCGTGGCATCAATTTTCATTTTCAAAGCATCTAATCCATGTCTTAATTATGCATGAAGATGGATGTGACTGCTATAATATTTAACACTATCAAGTGTTGTAGGGACAGAAAGAGGCTTGGTTAAATAGTGTGGGAGCAGAGTAAGGGACCCTGGCACAATGTGCAAAAGACTCCATATTCTTTAGGGATGGGCAACAACTGACAGACCCGTATTCTATGGGGAAACTGTGGAATTTGCATCAAGTTGTTGTGACTTTCATTTGGATTTGTTGGTTTTCATTGTACCCAGAAACATACATTGCCTTTATTTGTGGGTGTTTACTGATTGGCCATTGGGAAAATGGTGAAGAAGGTGGATTTTGATTTTGGTGGCTTTTTACTTCTCTTTCTGTCCTCACTCAAGACCCCACTTTTGTGGTCCTTTAGCTGTGGGTGCTCGGAACACTTAGATGGCCTCAGATGCCCTGTCTTGTAGGGAAAAGTGGACCAGCTCAAGCCTAATAATTTGTTAGCACTGGCATGTATTAGCACTTATCTGAGAAGCTGCACATTTCTAAGGGAAGTAAGAGGTCAAGCTCTTAGGATCCTAAACCAGGGAATAAGATTGGAGCATCTGCTAGGGAGATTTGGATTCACACCCTTCATCACAGGAGACTGGATGGAGGCTCCAGGAAGCCAGGGTCCCAGCATCAGTCCCAACCAGCAGAGCACAAAGCCAGGACCTGGACCCTGTTGCCCTACAAGACGCACTCCTGGAACCTCAGAATGGAGTTTCTTCCATCACGCAAAGAAAGCGTGCTTTCAGTAGTCACTCACTCACTCAAAAATAGACGTGCAGAATGTGTGCTGTTTGTCAGGGGATCTACAGTGAACAGGACACTCCAGAAACTTACCTGCCAACAAATAAATCTCTTCTGATTCATAATCTTGTATAGCAGAAACTAACATAACATTGTAAAGCAATGATATTCCATTTTTTTTAATTAAAATTTTTTCAGAGGAATTAATATCATTAATTTTATTAATATTGTAAATTTCTCTTCCAGGTTTTATCACTCCACATTGAGTGAAACTGCCCTTCCCCAACTAACTCAAATCTGAAAATTAAGCATGTATTATATGCACCAGAGTAAATGATAGCAGTTTCTTAATACGGTTCTTTCTACATTGAAGGATACTTGACATATTGTGCTAGTTTTAGGTGTACAGCAAAGTGATTCAAATATTTGTTGTTGTTCATTTGCTAAGTCATGTCTGACTCCTTTTGACCCCATGGACTGCAGCACACCAGCCTCTCATGTCCTCCACTATCTCCAGGAATTTGCTCAAACGCAAGTCCATTGAGTCAGTGATGCTGCCTAACCATCTCATCCTCTGTCATCCCCTTCTCCTTTGGCCTTCAATCCTTCTCAGTATCTGGGTCTTTTCCAATGAGTCAGCTCTTCACATCAGGTGGCCAAAGTATTGGAGCTTCAGTTTCAGCATCAGTCCCTCTAATGAATATTCAGGGTTGATTTTCTTTAGGATTGACTGGTTTGATCTTGCAGTTCAAGGGCTATATATATATATATATTCTTTAAAAAATTATTTTCCATTACAATTTATTACAAGATATTGAATATAGTTTCCTGTGCTATACATAGATTCTTGTTGTTTATCTGTTTTGTATATAGTATCCTATACTCCCAATCTATCCCTTTCTCTTCATCCCTTTTGGTAAGCATAAGTTTTGCTTCCTATGTTTGTGAGCCTGTTTTTGTTTTGTAAATAAGTTCATTTGTACTATTTTTTAGATTCCACATATAAGTGATATCATATAAGCGAGTCATTTCTTCGTCACAATTATGATGAGCTTAATCACGAGTGGTGACCGTCTATTCCAAGGTGGGTGGTTGCACCCTTGGTGGGTGGGATGTTTCTCCTTGAAACATCCATTCAACAGGAAGGTATTTGACAATGTTTGACAAGGTTGGAGGGGGCAGGGATTTATCCTTGCCAGCCAACAGCATCCCGTGTCCACATAACAAGCGAGGTACCCGACGTCCTACTGTCCCGGCATCCTCACTGTGCTTTCAAAACAGGCCGGTACCCCCAGGGGTCGTTCACAGCTCCGGCGGGAGTTTTCATTTGCGGTTTGTTTTCACAGCTGCGAGTGGAGGGCAAGGCTCTCTCGGTCTGTCGGCTCAATTGACCCAAATGTGCCCTGATGCCCAGTTGTCCCACTTCATCCGCCTGTCACTAGGATTTTTGAAGTGATGTGAAAAAGTTGAATTCCCTCTGACATATTTGAAATCATGGCTGATTTGTTGACATTCTCCCAGTTGTCCGGGTGGTAACTGTGACTTTCCAAAATGCACTTGTCCAAAAAGGCTGCCTTGTGATAGGGGCAGGGGCAACCAAGGGGAACCCTTTGGAAGCTTTATGGAGCTGGAAAAGGGCTTTTGCTTGATTTTTGAAACAAACCCCCTCAGAAAAGAAATCCACCAGCATCCCTCCATGCCCACATGGTTTCTCTGCTCCCCCTACCTGGCTTAGAGGGATCCGGTCTCACGCAAAGCTGTGGGACCAGAGGAAGATGAGTTCATCAGCCTGCTATTGTGGAGGTGGACGTGGAGTTTCAGTGTGTGGTTCACTGTGCCAGGCTGCTGGCTTCAACCGTGGTAAACATGAATCTGTAAGAATAAATCTGACACAGCTGTGTCTCAAAGCAGATGCTGTGAAGTGCATGAATGCACACACACACACACATACACACACGATGCAGTTTCCTAATTGAATCTAAAATGTAAGTGCTTTGCTGTTTAAAAGGACCTTGCTATCTTGATAAGAAAAACTAATGAGATGCCCTTTCTGGAGCTGGTCACACAATAGCCCTAGTGACAAGGACCCCTATCAAGAAATAAAGCAGAAGATAAATGAGATTTTTCTAATATCCATTTCACCCATTGTTCACAGGTGTCAGGCAGCACAGATTCTATTTATCATGGGGTGCTAGAGAGGCGACATGATTTTGTAAAGAAAGCCTAAATTGCCAGCGCTGTGTTTTCAGCCATAGGTAAACCTCTTCCGTCACCTGGTAGAAAGCAAAGTGAGGCCTGGGCTTGAGGGGTGCAGGGAGGGAAGGATGTCCATAAGCCTGCATTTTTACCTCCAGGATAAGACAGTGTCCACGCAATGGTTGTTTGGAAAACAAGGGAGAGAGGTTATTTCTGACTAAGGACTACAGGAGTTTACTCATTAAAGTATTTGGAATGCAAAGGGAGAAATTTCCATTTAAGATGAATGCAATTTAGAATTTTCAGAGACGACTTGAAGACAAAAAGGAGAATAGTGATATTCAATTTCAGATCCAGGAGAATGTTGGGTATAGAAAACCCTCCGGGCATTCACTTTTCTAAAATAAGGGACCCAACAGGAATCAATACTTAGATGTTGTTCCCTAAGATCCAGGAATAATAAAAGAGAGCATTAGACAAAGGGGTCAGGGTATGAGCCAGGAAAATATTTTAAAACTCTGTGGCCCAATTTTCCAAAAATTTCCATTTACAAAGATTGTGTAATTGTCAGAAGTCTGACTGTGCAAAGTGCTCAAGTGAGATGTTGAAACACACATATGTCCTCTGCTCGCCCTCTTTAGCACTGCAGTGGATGTAGCCTTGTGATGGTTGAAACATTTTCTAATATTTTACATTTCAAGAGGACTTTCTTATCTGCAGAACTCAAAGGGTTGTGCTGGCTCCAATTCTCACAACAACTGCTGTTTACCAGCAATGCAGATGAGGAATGCCCTTGTTCTTTGAGAAGGCCAGCAGCCGCCAGGCAGGCTGAGAGGCAATCCTTGTGCGGTGACAACTCTGGGGTCTGATGCCCTGCCTGTCTGGGGACCACATCGTGCTGGCCACTGGCTTCCTGAGGAACCCAGGGTGGGGCAGGGCACTCCTGCTTGCCTGCAGGCCCAATGGGGAAAATGAATGATTTTTGAGCCAACCTTAATTTACTCCTCTGGGACCTTTTACTGTTCCATTTGCTATTTTTAAAGAAAGCATGCATTTTCAAAATATGTATTTCCTCTGCAAAATGCTCATGTGTTTTCATAGTATTTGTGCCCTAAAACTTTGTAGAGATAAGCGGGTGGGGGAGGGGGAGGCACTACTGCTATCTTCTAACAGATTTTCCTTTTCAAAGGAGCTAAAGTACAGGCACAAAGGATTCATTTGCATTTCAATAAACAGTTTCTCTCCCTAGTTGTTTCATTTTTCCTATTGCTCCTTGCCAGAAAGACATCCTCAGTCAGGCTGTGACATCATGATTTACGGCAGGCGACCCTGCCCAACTCTGTCTGGTGGTTAAAGTGAATCGTAAGGTCATCTGAGGTTGGCACTGGGGCTTTGCGGGAAAAACGGGTTTGAGTTGGATGGTTGGTGTGACCTGTCGGAAGCTCCTTTCATGCTATGGCTATAGAGACAAGAGACAGGCAATCATTGTGTGAAAGGGAGAAAAATTTGGCTGAGATAATAAACAGAAAGACCATGCTGCTGCTAAGGCAAAGGGCGTCTCCCCTTTCTGCTCCTCAGCCCCTACGCTGCTGACTTCCTGTTTGTTTTGTACTCCAGGATGGTCTTGACGGACTATTAGATAAATGAAGGACTCAATCATTTACAGGCCACGTCCTGTCAGGTCTTTACAAGGCACTCAAATTCAGACATAAAAGCAGGGTCCTTCCTCTCACAGGCTTATGATCTAGTTTGAAAGGTTATCAAAATAAACCATGTGAAATGGCTTGATACTTTGGGAGAATAAGGGGGATATATTTGGGAGAAAAAGGGAGAATAAGGAGGGAGACTTACAGACCGAGGGTTACCAAGTTGAACTTTGATATTATTTTTGCCCACTTTTATCTAAAAATGATAATGGGGGTTGAGGTGAGGGATATGAGAGAGAAAACCTAGATAATGAGAAAAGTGTCTTAATAACTCTAGCATTATACCAATGGGGAGAAGGATGTCTTAATATTATCTTAATGTCAATATTAATATAAACTCTGGGAGTTGGTGATGGACAGGGAGGCCTGGCATGCTGCAGTCCATGGGGTCGTAAAGAGTTGGACATGACTGAGCGACTGAACTGAACTGATAAATGTCTTAATATTATGTAGACACTGTGCAAAGTATAGACATATATTTCAAAGTTTACTTCCTACTAACAGTGTGACAAAATGTTATATTATTTCCATTTGACAGACGAAGAAACTGAGGTTAAATAACTTGCCTAACGTCACACTAGGAAGTGGAGTTATATAATCTAAACCTTGGTCTGTTTACAAAAACCTATACTTGTTCCCACTACTCTACACTTCCTTCCTGATGAAAATATTATTAGTGTTGTTGATGAGCTCAACAACTATTAGACTATGGGAAGCTAGTGAAATTTTATATTTATCCAGAATGTCTAGTAAGATATGACTGTGATTGATGTTCCACAAATTCTGCACAACACAGTTTACCCTCTGTTTGGATATTTTTAAACTTTTCTTTTTCCTTAAAGAAGCTCTGTCATATTCATGTAATTGACTTCTTGCCAGATGGAATCTCTTTGTTCCTCAAAGTTAAGTAGATGGACTGGGTGGCAAGCAAACTGTGGAAGAAAATAAAGATGATTTCTAGGCAGGCTCTCCATTGCCATAATTGGGCCAATACTTAGGTAGAGGTAGAAGGAAAATAAAGTCAAGGGTTTTGTAACATGCTAAGTGAATTAAACATATTTCTTTCTTCCTTCCCTGTCTCTTTCCTTCCTTTCATTTTTAGAAAATTACACAAGAATGATTATAAGATGCTTTGATTTATCTGCCAAATTCATTATGTAATTATTTACTAGTGCCTACTCAGTTGGTCTTGGAAATTCAGAGTGACAAGAATAATTCCTGTCCCTTAGAAACTCTCAAGACTATGAGTTATCACAGCATCATGTGACCCTTGCCATGAGTGAGGAGATAGAGATTTCTATAAAAATGCAGAGAAGAGGCCCAAGTCTCTTGTAAATTTTGTACAGGCGAGGGTGATAATCAGAAAACTTACTACAGGGGCCTGACAATAAAAGAAGTCCTGATGAAAGAGTGAGAGATTTGGGTCAAGAAGGAAGTAGGACCTGACAGAAGGCATCCTGGGCAGAGGGGACAACAGTATGAACAAATGTAGACAGATGATTCATTGGTACCAGCTTTTTAGATTCCATATATATGAGTTAATACATGATATTTGTTTTTCTCTTTGTCACATGGAGCTCAAACCCCGTGTTCTGTGACAACCTAGAAGGGCGGGGTAGGGTGGGAGAAAGGAAGGAGGCTCAAGAAGTAGGCGATGTGTATACTTTTGGCTGATTAAAGTTGATGTATTAACCAACACAGAAACCAACACAATACTGTAAAACAGTTATCTTCCAATTAAAAATAAATGAATTTAAAAAGGCAGATAGATAAAAAGAGAACAATATCTGCACAGAATTAAAAAACAATTTAGCCAAGCATTGACTAAACACCTGATATGGTCAAAATATTTCTAGGGGCACAGAGATACAAAGATAGGCTAAGGTCTCCCGTCTCAGCATGTTTAATCTCTCATGAAAGAGAGATACACACCTAATTGCATAAGCGAAATAAATAAAGGCAGAACGAAAACAGTGTAAAACTGGGATGGAAATAATACTCTGAGAGTGCAAAAGGAGGGGTGGTTAATTAATGGAGTGGAAAGGCGTTTTGGAGGAGGAGACATGCAAAATGGGACTTCAACAATGAGCAAGCATTGGTCAACAGACAAAAAGGAGGCAGAAGGCATCACAGGTAGCAAGGACAAGGTGCTCGAAGACAGAAGGTGTGGACTGTTCTGAGGATGAGCCATGTTCTGCTGGACTGGAACATGGCATCCATAGGGATTCAGTGGTAAAGAATCCACCGGCCAAGCAGGATACTCAGGTTCAATCCAGGGTCAGGAAGATCCCCTAGAGAAGGAAATGGCAACCCACTCCAGTATTCTTGCCTGGGGAATCCCATTGACAGAGGAGCCTGGTGGGCTACAGCCCATAGTGTTAAACATGACTTAGCAACTAAACGACAACAACAACATCAGGCAACAATACCAGATCTATCTATTCTAAAGATTTTTGCTACTTAGATTTTGAACAAGGTCAAAGTAGAAATGAGAAAAATAAAAGAGTGAACTCACTATTTGCATCATTACTCTGTGAAACGAGATATCTCCTTTGACATTTATAAAAGTCCCTCCATATTTTTCAGTTCACCTGCCTCCTGAGAAACCTGTATGCAGGTCAAGAAGCAATAGTTAGAACCAGATATGAAACAACAGACTGGTTCGAAATTGGGAAAGGAGTGCATCAAGGCTGTATGTTGTCACCCTGCTTATTTAATTTACATGCAGAGTACATCATGCAAAATGCTGGGCTAGAGGAAGCACAAAATGGAATCAAGATTCCCAGGAGAAATATCCACAACTTCAGATATGCATATGACACCACCCAAATGGCAGAAAGTGAAGAACTAAAGAACATCTTGATGGAGGTGAAGAAGCTGGTTTACAACTCAACATTCAAAAAAGTAAGGTCATGGCATCTGGTCCCATCACTTCATGGCAAATAGATGGGGAAACAATGGAAACAGTGACAGACTTTATTTTCTTGGGCTCCAAAATCACTGCAGACGGTGACTGCAGCCATGAAATTAAAAGACGTTTACTCCTTGAAAAAAAAGCTATGACCAACCTAGACAGCATTTTCAAAAGTAGAGACATTACTTTCTGACAAAGGTCCATAGAGTCAAAGCTATGGTTTTTCCAATAGTTCTGTATGAATGTGAAATTTGGACCATAAAGAAGGCTGAGCACTGAAGAATTGATGCCTTCAAATTGTAGTGTTGGAGAAGACTCTTGAGAGTCCCTCGGACTGCAAGGAGATCAAACCAGTTAATCCTGAGGGAAATCAATCCTGAATATTCATTGGAAGGGCTGATGTTCAAGTTGAAGCTCTAACACTTTGTCCACTTGATGTGAAGAGCTGACTCATTGGAAAAGACCCTGATGCTGGGAAAGATGGAAGGCAGGAGGAGAAGGGGACAACAGAGGACAACATGGTTGGATGCCATCACTGACTCAATGGGCATGAGTTTGAGCAAACTCCGGGAGATGGTGAAGGACAGGGAAGCCTGGGGTGCTGCAGTCCATGGGGTTGCAAAGAATCAGACATGACTGAGTGACTGAACATTTAATTAAAAAATAGAAATGTTTGCAAAAAGGCAGAAGCCCTGTAAATTGCAACCACCAGTTCAGTATCCAAAGAGGGAGCTCTCAAGAGATATACAGCAATTTGTGATATAGTCCAGATTGGAAAATACTTTTTTGTCATAATTAACAGGACCATATGCCACAAGCTGATGGTCTTACTAGCTAGTAAGAATATACAAGACACTTAGGGTATTCAATTACTTAGAAAGAATTTCACAATGTCCATGTTAATCGCACAATTGCACATTTTTCTAGGGTATGTCTTGGTTTGTTTACTTATGTTCAAAAGGTGGTAGCCAGAGTTGGATATTAAAGCTATCTTTTGGATTTTTTTCTTTTTTTCAAAAGAAAGAACAAATCCAAGAGACAAATAAAAACTTAGAGGAAGAAATGTTTATTATATGTATGTGATAATTCAGGCTCTGGAGGTGAAAAAACAGAGTCTCAACAGTTCATGCATACTTAGTCGGTCAGTCTTGTCCAACTCTTTGTGGCCCCATGGACTGTAGCCTGCCAGGCTCCTATGTTCATGGGATTTCCCAGGCAAGAATATGGAGTGGGTTGCCATTTCCTCCTCCAGGGGATCTTCCTGACCCAGGGATCGAACCAGCATTTCCTGTGTCTCCTGCATTGGCAGACTTGGAAAGCGACTTCAGGGCTTCCCTAATTGTGGGAATAGCAAAATTCCATATTTGCTGAGTTTCATACTGGGATTTCTACCTTGTTAGTCAGGGTGAGGTTGAAAAGTTTGAGAAGAAAGTGGCATTTGACTTCAATTTACATAGAAACCAACTCTTTATGGTTTTGAGGAAATTTCTGCTTTTGGAGAAACCATTTGCTCCAGAGAGAGTGGAGAATTTGCTCCTTTGGCAGTAGGTCTTGACCTGCCCTGGGGCAGATGATATAATTAGACACCTGAGTTCTTCATTGTACACTCCTAATAGCACTTCTTTAGTGAGTACTTACTTTCAGAACGTTATGTGTCATAACAGTAGTGGGCACCCTCCAAATTGAGATGGAAGCAGTGACTACTCATGCCAAGATAGGCATTTCAGTAAAATGTTTCTTTTCCATTAATGACTCAGAGTATCTGGAGCTAATCTTATTCGTGATATGCATGACCTTCCAGTAGATACAGTACAGAATACTTCACAGTCCCAAACTCTTATTACACCACAATATAACAATTTCCCCTCATTTATTTATAAATAGACAGATGGATCAGTGAAAAATAGATTTATGTAGGATTTTGCTAATGAACGAAGCCTTTGGTGGCTTGGAGTAGAGGATACTCAAAAGAGAACTTCAGACACAGAAGCCAAGATGATCCAGGGATCTGTGGATTTATAGAATGCTGGCCCTTTCGTAATCTGGGGTCAATGATATCATGTGCTTACATTAAGTTATATAAACAAAAGAAAGCAGCATGCTGGTGGTGTTTTACTGTGTACCAGAAAGTCACTGTCAACTTTGCTTACAATATTTAAAGGTACTCTAGTTTATCCATATCGTGCTCTTGATTAAACTTGAGAAACTGAATATTTCTGAAGATTCTGTGTATGATGAACTATTCATCAATTGGACTAAAGGGGAAGCCATACATAAGAACCTTATGAGTTTTCTTTTCTTCTTAAAGAAGTACAATTTCTAATAATTATGGAACCTTATAAATAGGACGCTTATTTTCAGGACCTCATAATTCTACTTAACCCCTATTCAGGCCATGGAATTTAATGGGGCTGCAACAAAGAGACTTCTGATGCAAAAGACCAAGAAGGACCAGGGAGTGTCTATTCAGGTTAATTTGTGCAGAGCAGAGAACCCATGATAAGTTCAAATCATCTTGATTCAATTCAGTTGTTCAACTGAAAGGTGAATTCAGAATGTCTCAGATAATAGTTGTGATCACATGTCCACTGAGGAATAGGGTAGTTTTACCAGTTACCTTTGCTGGGCATTTTGCACAAAGAAGTGATAAAATATCAGGGTTCTGAATATGTTATTTTATTTAGGTGTGATGGCTACCAGGTTCTTCTCTGACCACCAGTTAGTACAGTCGGTGCTCATGTAGAATGTCTCCTCCTGCTCTGAGAAACACATAAGCCCAACTCAAAGGCTACAGAATGTATCCTTTCTGGGGTGCTAAGGTAGACAGTACACTCCTGGGGAAACTCTGCTGCTCAGATGTGGATTCAGTCCAGTCCTCACTGGATAAATACATGATCTTCATCTGAATGCCTCTGTGCCTGGGATTCTGGGAAACTATGTTTTGAAGGAACATCATAAATCTCTATAGGATGCAGACTGTACTTCAACATTCATAGCTTTCCTTCAATAACTTACTAGGAGTTGGGATTAAGTGGACCAGGACACTGGGATATAATGCAAGTGCAATGGCCTACGAGTTGACTACTGGACCCCTCTGAGTCCCAGAGGGACTCATATACACAATTATCGTGATATTTGACACACTTCCTATCTGGAAAAATGTTTTGATTTGTAGATTTTATTTATGCATTTTGCTTATATAACCTATGGGAGAATATACATTTCCAAACCTATATACTAATATGAAAATAGCCTTATTTCTCTTTATCTTAATAATTTCATTGCCCCATGTGCAAATGTCTCATTAGTCTAGGTTTTCAGAATTTGGTGACGCAGGCACCTTCATAATTTCTCTTATAGATTATCTTCACATAGAATGTCTTTTTGACAGTAGACTTACTTAAATTATTCACCCCATGATATTAGGGTAAAGATTCTCAAAAATAGCAATTTCCATTTTCTCAAAAATAAGAAGGAAACTGACTATTGGGCATGCATTTAACAATTACTGCTAGTGGCCTTGGACATGACTTTGATGTTGGTGCTTCATGATGGTAGGAGAGACTGAGGATGCCACGTTTCCAGAGCATTTTTTTTTCTATTAAAATTGTCCAGTGCAGTAAACACAATTATTGTAACATAGCTCACTGACTTCCTATGAACTGATATATTCTGTGCTAGCATAGGGCTATTAACATAACAGAAATGTTATCTGATTTTATTGCTGAACTCAAGGCTACTTTAAAAAGTAGAAAGAAAAATGTTAATATATGCACCAGAAGGTATTTTAAATAAATATCTGTCATATATAGTTAAACGTGTGCTTCCCTGGTGTTAATTATGGCACAATCAGAGGAAAAGAGAGAGGAAGGTATTTATTGCAGGTTGAAAAGCCAAATACTAGCTCTGTTACAACTTAAGTCAAGTGAAGTAGCAATTACATGTTGTGTTGATCATGCAGAGAATTTTTAAAAACAGATATTTTCTTATGTATATATTATTGATCAGAAGGGAATAATTCAAATGAAAAACTCTGACTAATTGGCCGTTAAGATGATACTTTGGGAGTGTTAGAAATTCATTCCTTTAGGTTCTTTTATATTATGTGAAAAAGATATCTGCTCAATAATCTTTTCTTTAGCACATTTGTCACAATATACTTCTGTATAGATGGACTCAAATGGGTTTGGGGAAGAAGGAAAGTTTTTCCAAAAACATAATAGACTTTTTAAGAAGGCATGAATTATTAGAAATTATATTATCATAGTCACTATTCCAACCAGTAGGGAAGATTTGCAGGTCACAGGGGTGGTATGTGTTTACTAATCAAGTAATTACCTTGTTTTGGTATAGACTTTGAAGGTAATCTAAAAATCTTTCCATAGGTATGTAGTATCGCTCCTCTCCTATGCCAACATTTTTTATTTTGCTCATTAGAGACAACTTGAATATGTTTACTTTTGATGTAGTGGCTTTTGAGGCCAGCAGATGGAGAAGGCAAAGTTACATATATTTATATACATAAGTTCATTCCCCTTCTACACATACCTTTTAAAGAAAAAGATTTTATATAACACACAGTGCTTTAAAGAAGAAAGTCTCTCTCCTCCTCTCAGAGGTACAGAGTTAATCTAGAATTAAAGGGATAAACCACGGAAGGAAAGCTCGAGGAGATAAACCCTACAGTGGATCAGATTAGAATGTGGCATAGCCTCATGCAAGAAACACTGATAAACTGATACATGGGACCTTACACAGAGAAAGGGACATGGGCTTGGGATCATTCCTGAAATATGTTTGAGAACTAGGTTTCAATAATGTTTCCTTTTAGCAAGATTTAAAACGATGTTTTGAATTATTCACCTGTACGTTTTTTAACTTTCAGGGTGATAAGTAAACCAAAGAGCAAATTCTCCTGGGGGCCACTGGAAAAACTATTTGCTAACTGGGTCCAGGGAATTCAGGGAGAAGGCACATTGAATTGTATTCAAATCACCTCTACTTCCTGGGACCTAAAAGGATTAACCTTCCCTGCCCCTTGGATGAGTGTAATGTTTCACTTGCTTTGAACAATGATATGTAAGCAGAAGTGATACACAGGCCTACTGGGTTTAATTGCCGATAGCCCACTCTTTGTCTCTCTCTTCTGCTGCATGGTATCCATGGAAACACGTGCTAGTGTCAAAGTGCTATTAGGGTCTTGCCTCCTGGGGTGCTGAGCCACACATGGAGCACTGCTGTCCCGGAGAATCACCTGGACCCCCAGCAGACTTTGGCTGGGCCAGAAGAAGACTTTGGCTGTGCTAAACCTCTAAGAATGTGGGGATGTTCAGCCGTGCAGCATAGCCTACCTTATCCCCACTAACAGAAGCTAATGTTAGTGAGGGATATTTGCAGTTGCTATGTTACTTACACACAAAACACAGAGACTCAGCTGACAAAATTCTACAAACAGTATAATTCAGTAAGCGGTCTGGTGAAAAATTAATATACAAAGTGAATAGCCATAAATATAAAAGTATGGTAGAGGAATGCTTTCTGTTTACAGTCACACCGCAAAATTCAGAACATAGCTAGGAATGAAATTAATGAGACATGCATAATATATATAAAGAAAATGTAAAGACATTACTAACGAACTCGAAAGAAAACAAATGAATATAACAGCATGTCACACTCTTAGATAAGAAGAGATAGTATTACAGAAATTGAAGAATCTGAGGTTAATTTGTAAATTCCATGTGATCTAGTTAAAATACCAAGAGAAGTTTACTTCAGAGTATATGCGGCATAATAAAAAGAATGCCAAGAAAGTTCTAGATAAGCAGGGAAATGAATAGTACACTAGCCTTAGGACTAACTAATGTGTTATAAAGCTGCAATGTGAAGACTGTTGTCTCTGGAAAACATTTAAACAGGCAGAATTGGATGCAGAGTAGAGCAGGTAGTTGGAACAGAGTAGAAATAAGCCCAAATGCATATAAGGATTTAGTAAATGATAAAGTGGTATTTTTTTTCAATCTGTGGAATGTCTTGAGTTTATTTTGTTTTCCTCGTATATTTGAAACAAATTTTAATTGCTGTTAAAAAGCACATAAAATTTACCATCTTAGCCATTTTTAAGTATACAGTAGAGTAGTGTTAAGTATCACAATGTTTTTCAACAGCTTTACATAACTTTTTCATCTTGCAAAACTGAAACTCTCTACTCATTAAACAACATCTCCCCATTTCTTCTTCCCTCAGTCTCTGGTCACCTCCATTCTATGTTTCTATGGATCTGACGATCTTAAATACTTTAGATAAGTGGAATCACATGGTATTTATCTTTAAAAAACAAAAAAACAACAAAACCAGTAGGTCCAAATTTTTTCAACTGAAAAGAAAAACTTCAAAATACTTTGCTTAACAATTCACATATAATTGTCTGACAACTATATCAGTGTAAAATACTGGGCAATAGCTATATATATATACATATATATGTGTATATACGTATATATATATATATATATATATATATAAATGGTGTTTTAAATCAGTGGGAGTAGATGTAATGTTCATTAAATAACAAATTATACATATCATGAAAATATCACATCTCTATCTCACTCTTTGCACAAAATACATGACAGTGCAGTCAAATTTTTAAATGTTAAAACACTTAAAATACTAGAAAAAATAATCTCAGAATAGGGGTGTTTATATAATGTGATATAAGAAGACATAAAAGATGAAAATGAAAAATTTAGTTCCATAAAAATAGAAATGTTTTCTAGGTGACTAAAAAATATACAAAAAGAAAAGGACAATTCTTAAAAGAATTTTCAACCCACATGACAGTTATCAATATTAATATAAAAAGATACAAACCAGCATAAACACCAACAGTCCAATATAAACATGAGCAATAGGTATGAAATAAAGCACATATGATGAATGAGAAACATACAAAAAGATACCAAGCCAGAGAAATGCAAGCAAACACTATACTGAGAGATTATTTTCACAGATTAACAAATATCAAAACAGCTATAGGCAGTGTTGATAAGAATGTAGGGCAACAGGAACCAACCTGCATTTCTGATGGTATAACTGATTAAACCCTCTATGGGATTAATTCGACCATGTCTAAATACCGTTGAAGAAGAACTTCCCGTAGTCTTTGAACCATTAGTTTAACTTTTGTAAATTTATCTTATAGATACACTCACACAAGTGTGAAATGAATTAGGTCCAGGTACACAGTCCCCCAGTCAGTCTCTGTAGTGATGAATAATGATGATGATGATGATGATAAAGTTTAAAGAATGACTTCAGTGCTCATATAGAAATAGTTTAAGGGAAAGCATTCATTCATCCATACAACAGAATATTATGCAGCCTTTATAAAGAATGAGGCTTCTCTGTGTGGCTAATGCAGAGTAAGCTACAAGGTATATCAAGAGAGGAATGCAAGATTCAGGCCATTCTGTGTGTATCTTATGCTCTTATTGGTGTATACATTTGTACTTCTGTGTGCACAGAGCATAATTATGAGAAAATATCCTACAGCTTTGGCAACAGTGGTAACTTCTAGGGGCTGGACTTGAAATACTAGGTTCGGGGACAGGAAGAAGACCTGATTCCCAACTTGTGAATTTCAACCTACATGCCTTATCATCTACTAAAACAATTGAAACAATTTTTAAAAGAAAGATCAGCAAACAAAGGTAAACAAAAGGAAGGCTTAGAGGTTTTATGGCAAGTGCAGGTTCACTAAGTGTTAGCATTCTAACAAAACTTGAAAAGATAAACTGCACATATAAGTCGGTCTGGCTGTTCTCAGGGATCTAATTGCCAGATGGCAGAATACCTCCACTTCACCTCACCTTTCCTAGCATGTCTAGACAATCTACTCTTCCATGTAATAGAAGCTTATACTTTAAACAAATTATTGGAGAATTTGGAAGTTGAGGTGTATTTGCAGAATATGCAACATGAGGCTTCTAAGAACTAGTTGTGAATATCAAAAACATCACGGGATAAGCCAGGTGATGACTTACAAGGGGAGACGATGAAAATAAAACTCATTTCATTCCTTCCTGTACCCCCACCCTATGTATCTACAGCTGCCAGAAAGAAGAGGGTGCCATCTGCCCTGCTCCATCATGTGGAAGGTATGCCTCAGATTTCCGTCTTAAAATAAATTCAGAAATAACAACTTCTCCACTTTGTTTTTTGTTAGGAGAATATAGCTTAAAACATTTGGCTTTGGAAAATATAGCAGAAGGGGAGACAGAATGAGTATGGGTTGGTATGTGGGAGCACAGAGAGCTAACAGTCAAGAACACCTGCTGGGTGGTGGGCATTGCGCTAAGTATTTCACATAGATACTTCATTTATGCCTGACAACAGCATGAAGAGTTAAGTATCATTAATATCATTTTGCGCATCTTGCAGCTGGTAAGAGGCAAACCAGGCTCCACTTTACACAAACTGGCATGGCATCAGAGTGTTGGCCATTATTTAGTATCTTTGCTCAATTCTTTCCCATTTCCTTGTTTCACATTTTGTAGAGCATCCTTCCTTCATGAATAGAATTTCTCCTATGTGAGGAAAAACTTTGATCCTAAGAACTTAGAATAGGAGCTGAGTGTCAAATGTGGATGTTCTTCCAAGAAAGAAGTCTGGTGATTCACTAAAATCTCAACTTGTTCACATTCTGGGAATTTACATCTTCCCTCATCTTTTCGTCAAAGAAAGTATGACTTGATGTTTTCTATCTTGAAGCAACTTAAATATGTTTATTGTTATGTTGTAAATCATTTCTCAATGGAATAGTTGGTTGGTGCTGGCATGACTGGTATCCTGGCTTTTTGAGAACTTCTGGAACTTTCTAAAGCTAACATTCCTGAGACTGACATGACCTCTAGAGACAGATATGAGGTGTATTTCTGGGTTGACGATCGTAAGCTGATTCCAAGCCCTTCCTTCACTTCTGTGCAGACACAGAAGAGAATAAGGTCCAAATGATGATTTTCAAATACGTGTACACACCTTGGAAACTACTTTTTTCTTTAGCCTAGTTTAGTTTGTTCAGACTCACCATGAGTTTGGCTTTGCTTCTGATGAGAGAGGTACCTTTGTTAATTCTAAGTCTTGCATTTGGAAACAGAGTTCCAAATGTCAGGTTGAATCTGGAAGTCATTACTTGTAGGAATAAAACATGATAAGTATGTATTTGAATGAATGCTCACAGCTGTGTTTTTTATTGAAGGAATTCAGTGAGAAGAGTTTTAATGCTGTGTTATAGTTGAGAATCTTAAGGTGTATAACATTGGCAATGCCTAATTATAGCTCCCCTGGCAACTTTCACTCTGTGACATCACATTTTATCTAATAAGGCATAAAAGTGTACATTTTGTGCACCGCAGAGCAAACTCATGTCCAGGGGAGTGCGAGTTACAGGGAGAGTGGGAGCCATCTCTTTGAAATCTTAGTTATGATGCTTCATCTTTGCAGTTTCTTTATTTGCAGCTATAGTCTCTGCAGTTCTTACAACTCAGTAATTCTAATGCATTGCATATGCTTTTAGTACAATGGAGATACTCAGTCAATTCTTTTTCCTATTCCATTTTTCCCACTCTCATTAATTTCCCTTCCAATCCATATGATCTTCCAGAGCAATTAACAGATTCTATGTTTATGCTTGTCCAAATCTCACTCATTTTATGAGCCATTGGTTTAATGGCTGCAGAATGTTTTATAGCATCTTTAGTCACAGCCTCTACCGAGTGGATCTGGTTTCAACTAGTCACCAGAGTCCTGTCACATTCACTCATGATCTTGGCTTCTGTCTTTCTATAGCTAGGGGGACCAGTCAGTGTAGCATAGGACAGAGGTCTGAGTGACCTCTGACCCAGACACTAGGTACATGGATTTGCTTTCTTCTGAGATGATACATGATTCCTTGCCTAATATGTAGCTTAACCCCTACTGAGAAAAGAAAAAGTCGGTGAGAATTGCAGACTGTCTTTACAATGGCTAACTCTGCATTTTGGAAGGTAACTGATGCTTGTGAATGCCCTTACAATCAAAATGTGAACTGAACGTGAACATTGAATCCTCAATCCTTC
Organism: Odocoileus virginianus; assembly: GCF_023699985.2. NCBI lineage: Eukaryota > Metazoa > Chordata > Mammalia > Artiodactyla > Cervidae > Odocoileus > Odocoileus virginianus. Next base: position 13,373,140 of record NC_069682.1, on the reverse strand, counting down.
CCCCCAGATGGAGCCACACAGATGGGCTGATTAAAATCATAGGTCTGTGTTAAAGGAAAATTATTGCATTAGAGGAAGCATTTGGGGAAAGTGGGCGATGGGTTGGGAAAAAAAAAATAACAAACAAAAGCAGATGGAGTGTCTTGCTTGGCAAGATATTATTCTATTATTCTTTTATTATCTTACTTCTGAAATAGGAGAACATAGAATAATAGTCAATACAGATTTGTCAGTAATAAAATATCAGGTAAAACTCCTTCAGGGCCAAGACAACTAACAGGCTATTGTTTAATAGCTTTACAGCAGCTTGATTTTCTTTTTTTGTCTCCATTTGTGCTTTGCAATGATTCACTTATGCAAAGAGCTACTGCATACGTGACACCGTGTGCAGTACATCCAGATTCCTACAACAAATGCCTCCAATTAGTATTTTGAAATGGAGTACGCTGGGCACTCCAACATTCCCTCTAGAAAACATTTCACTGGAAGAGTTATTCTCTTTTTAAACACACTAGTTCTTTTGTTGAAGAGACTGTTATTCCCAAAGTATCTAGGTCTATGTCATCCAAAAAGAATGCAGCTCAAGTAATAATGATTTTGAAGTTTATGTTGCAGAAAGCATGTTAGTGAGACATTTATTTAAGACGACATAAAGGGAGACTTAATTAAACTTAAGGAAATCAAATTTTCAGAAGGATGGTTAAAAAACAGTTGGCCAGTTTTCTAGGGGATATAAGAACCTCAATGTTGAAAAGCAAATGCATCCATTAGTCCAATAAATTGTAAACTGAATTCCAGGGATAAAAGTGCCTTTTGTGACCATAGTTTCTTTCTAAACTCATGGGAGGAAGGGAGAATTATTGACTTGAGGCTACTTGCAGAGGATGGGAAAATGAAACATGGTAAGAGAACAAGCAAGGTCAGCAGGGAATATTTGGGGCAAAGGTCCAAGGTCAGGGTAGTGAAGTAGTTTGGGGCAACTGCACATCAGAATTCAGGAACAGAGAGATTCAGCATTAACCACCTCTTTTGGGAAAACAGGATACACTACCTTCATGATGGACATAGATTGAGTAGGCTCCAGGAGTTGGTGACAGACAGGGAGGCCTGGCGTGCTGCAGTCCATGGGGTCGCAAAGAGTCGGGCACGACTGAGCGACTGAACTGAACTGAATGCCACAGGATTAAAAATGTGGGTCCTCTCTACTCTCTTGAAGCTGTAAAATTAGAAGGTGATTCTTTTACTTATATTCATAGTCCTTTTCTGGGTATCTTCTTCTCAACAGCCCCAAATCTATGGAAAGACTGCCTGGCAAAGAGGAAAGTTTCAGTCAGAAACGTTAAATATGAATGTCTGCCATTTTTAGCCCAGTGACTTGGATAAGCTACTTACATCTCTGAGACTTGATTTATTCATCTCCAAAATGGAGATTATGTTCTCTATTTCATATATATTTTTTGAAAGGATGGTGAAATCAGAGTGGTTGGCATATGGTAGGTGCTCCATAAATGAGATTCTCTCTCTGCCTTCCTTCTGTTTCCTTTTCTGGAAGAGGAACATCTCAGTCTACGTGATCATATAATATTTGGTTCTGTAGACACTAGGATCCTGATAAAAGTTTTTGACTGTGCCAAGTGGCACTCACTGATTTTTAGAGGTTTAGGCCAAGAATTAGGCCTCTCATACTCAGTTGCTTCAGTTGTGTCTGACTTTTTGTGACCCTGTGGACTGTATTCTGCCAGGCTCCTCTGTCTATGGGATTCTCCAGGCAAGAATACTGGAGTGGGTTGCCATTTCCTTCTCTAGCGGATCTTCCCAACCCAGGTATTGAACTCAAGTCTGTTACATTTCCTGCATTCTCAGGAAGGTTCTTCACCACTAGCGCCACCTGGGAAGCCCAGGCATCTGCTGTGTCCCAAATAATATGCTAAACACTAGCAATACAGTGATAAAAGATTCCATACTCAAAAAAAAAAAAAAAGAAAAAAAAGAAAAGAAATTCCATACTCCTACTTCTACCATCCTCCATCTTATATTCTTGTAGAAAGTGGAAAAGAATCCCATTTTCAAGAGGCTATGTAGAAAGGGTCTTTCAAAGGGTAGAAGCTGAGATGCTCTGAGACTTCAGAAGACCCAGAGTGTAGGAATAGGACTGAGCCCGCTGGGTTCGGGGCGGGTTTGAGTCCCATTACACACATTCTTTCTCATGCTGCACACTCCCCTTGCACACACAGTCCCTGACCCCAATGCTGCCGTCCACAGGGATCATTGAGTGCCTGGAGGCAGGTGGTGAAGTTCAGACAAAAAGGTGAAAGGGCTTGGGGCTCCATGAGGTGCCAGACAGAAGCACTCCTTTAGTTGTTTAGGGTTCTGGGTCTGCTCTCCGCAGGCTTGCACCGCAGGGAGCTCTGATGTCCAGCAGCCTCTCCCTCTGCTCTGCCCGTGGATGTAAACTCCCTGGGGGCACAGTGAAGCCTCCCAGAGATCATTCTGAGACCACTCACTTATGGAATAGCAGCTGACCAGCAGCAGCGAAAAACATCAGTGAGGCTGAAACATAATTATGTTCTCTAATCATCTTTAAAGTGTCCTCCAAAATCCACACTCTACCCTTTCCCTCCAAAGGTTTAAACGTTTGATTCTAGGTTTTATTGTAAAGTGTAAGGCTGGGAGATGTGAAGTCCTATAGGCTGAACTCTTCCAGGTCTCGGTATGAGAGCAAGTTTGTTCAGCTCCTTCTAGGCTAAAATGAGGCTTTTTTCGGAGGCTGTACAGGAAAGCTATATATTTTTTGTTGGGTGTCCCTGGCACTTGTATTTCTCTGATATATTCTTTGTTCAGTTATAATAGCCACTTAGCAGTAGCTTCTTAAATGCCAGAAACCTGGAGTTTGGAATTAGAGGATTGCTAATAAATTTGTGCTTATTTCAGAATCCCATGCTAGGATTTGAGGAATGTTAAAAAATAAAAAAAAAACCCAAACCCTCTGAGCCCTATAACACTTGGTATGGCATCAATATATCAGTGGTGTTGATGGAGAAAAATACTCAACAGTTCTATTGTAAACATGTGATTAAAGATTGATTTTTCAGGAGTTGAGGACTCCAAAATTAATATACAAGAGACAGCACATTTTAATAAGTTATCATTGAAGTACACCAAATAGAAAATATACTGCTGCCTGCTATCAGAGCTAAACAGCTGAAGAAGAATTATTCTGCTTCAACTCAATCATATAGGAACCCTTAACAGCATTAAATATTAAGTTCTAAAATAAGAGAAAAAAGTAGAAAGAATGAAAATCTGTAGCAAAAAGAAAAAACCCTAGAGGGAGAATTCAAGAAAATCTGTTTGTGATCTTCTTTTTTCATTCCCTTTTGAAAAAACTTTGTCAGTAGCTGATGGGTCTCACGTGTATGAAGCTGTTAATCACATTTAGAAAATTCACATGCTGTTAACTGCCTATGAAACTCACTTAAATCAGGCAGATTTACTACCATCAGATCAGTCTTATTTCATTTACTCTATACCAAGCACTAATACAAATTCCTCCTAACATGAATATGGGAGGCTTGACTTGACAATGACCCTTTCCTTTCCTATGAATGACAGCCTAGATGCAATTTCAGAGCTGTTTGATAAAGGTGTGATTCTGCAGTTCCAACCAGGAATACACAGTAAATCAGTAAAGCAACTAACATGCTTCACAATTGGGTTCAGGCACACAAGACAGCCAAAGGAAAATAAGTCCAAGGTGAGAAAAAGTCTACATTAGCTTTTTATTTTGGTTCAAGTTGGGAGCAAGGAGCAAAAATATTCTCTTTCTAGGTGAAAGCAGGTGAAACCACATGTAATTGCACTGTCCCAGGCTTGAATCTTGTTAGCACATATTTTTAGAGGAAAAAAAAAAATCACATGAAATCGATGCCATGGCTAGAACTTTCAAAGAAATGAATGAGGTGAATGAAGCGAAAGCAGAAAATCGTGGTGGGTAGGTGATACCCAAACACCTGGACTCACTCTCCTGTCCTTTTGGGGCTTAGGATGGTGCTGAATGTACCTTGTATCTTTGCACTTCTTCAGCACAGAACAGACAAGAAGTTCATTTAGACAGCTTGGGCTAAGAACAGAAAAGAAGGATGCTGTGAAGAAAGGGAAGCTCAAGGATGCTGGCCCTATAAGGATGCTTTCTAAACCCAGCCTGAGTTATACATGATCAAGTGAGGGGTTTTCACTTTGGCCCTGAGGCTATTTCATTCCAGGGAAAACCTCGCTGGTCAGAGATTCAAGATTTGAAGTTTTAAAACCTCACTGCCTTACCAGCTGATCCAGCAAAGCATGATACTCTTTGTTCTATGACGATATAGGACATTATTACCGTGCTTCTAACACATGCAATGTTGCCTTATGTAATATGGAATTAATATTAGTATGCACTAAAGGACATTATAAAAGGTTGCCATAGGCATTAAATAAATTAACTGATAATGGCAGCCTCACATAGTACAAAGTCAGTGACTATTGGCTCGTGTTACAACTGTTTTTGTGGATATTACAGCCATGTTTCATGGAAGTAAGAATTGTCCTCAGTTACCATATGCAGAAAGCAGACAAATGATAACATAGCAAATGGATGAAAGGCCAAATGGGTGAAGTTTTTAGTTTGTTACTTATATTAATAATATGGTTTCCCAGGTGGTGCTAGAGGTAAAGAACCTGTCTGCCGATGCAGAAGACACAAGAAATGGGGGTTTGACTCCTAAGTCAGGAAGATCCCCTGGAGGAGGAAATGGCAATCCACTTCAGTATTCTTGCCTGCAAAATTCCATGGACAGCAAAGCCTGGTGGGCTATAGGCCATGGAGTCACAGTGAGTTGGACATGACTGAGCACACACACAAACACACATACATTAATACTATACCTTTAGGAACAGGGAAAGTCTCCCACCTTCCCTACATTTTTGCAAATGTGCATGTGCGCTCAGTGGCTTCAGTCATGTCTGATTTTCTGCAACCCCTGGGACCGCAGCCCGCCAGGCTCCTCTGTCCATGGGGATTCTCTAGGCAAGGATACTGGAGTGGGTTGCCACACCCTCCTCCAGGGGATCTTCCTGACCCAGTGATTGAAACTGTGTCTTCTGCGTCTAAAGCACTGAAGGCGGATTCTTTACTCATTCTTTCCTGAGCCACAGGGGAAGCTAGCTGTCCATATATTTTTACTCAGTGGCTATCTGATTAAACTGAAAACCAATCATGGGACATTTTAAGGAATAAAAGTCACAAAATGGCAATTGAAAGACTTTTAAAAAAATTATTTTGTTCATTTTGTGGTAAACTTGAAGAAATATTGTCACCCACTTAGACTTGGCAGTGGGGCTACTTGTGGTGTCTTGTTTTCTTGCTAACAACAAAAGTAGCAGAACAAGGACCTTTTCTCCTGCCATCTGCCTCTGCATGCCCCTGAGTTCGCTCTTTCTCCCCTCATTCCATGGAGGGAGATGATTGTCTCCTAGTGATTTTGGTGGTGTGGAATTTCTCTTGAAAATCTCTGGGCTCAGAATAGTTGTTTTAATGTCAAATTCTAGGAAAACATCTGAGCATATAGCATGTTATTCACAGATTTCTAGACCTATTGGGATTTGAGACTATCCCCCAGAGTTTTCTGCAGTCAACATATACAATAGCATCAGGATTAGGTTCATATGTGGAAAAACATGATGCAGCATTAATTTGGGTCATTTTTACAAGCCATTATGCATCGATTGACCAAATTAGCAACTGTGATGTGAATTGATTAAAGTAGCCAGATTTACTAATTGATTGTACTGAAACAAAATTATTTTGACCACGTAGATGCAGACCCAAGCTTTTAGGTGACTGGAAAAATGCAATGCAGTACAGAGCTATTATGGACATGCAGTGACTTTCTGTGGATCATGTGTCCTGCAACAAGGTAAAAGATCTGAAAGGCCTTTCTGTTCTAGAAAATGATAGGGAGCAGATTTCTGGTATGCATTATAGAAATCTGGGCACAAGCTCAGCTATGGTCCATGTCAATTGTCACTAAAGCAGAAGAGATGGTAAAAATGAAGCAAATGCCATGAAGAAAGGATCTATCTGTTGCCCATGGGATAGTCTTCCTAACGCTGTTGCCTAGTACACACTGTTCCTTCTCATTCCAAGTCACAGAGATACATTAAAGAAACAAACATAAAACACTGGATAAATAGTCAATGGAAATGCAGAGATAAGAGTGCAACCTAGAAAGGCTTGCTGAGTCCAGTTTTATCAGAGTCTTATAAGACACACACCACACTTTCTTGCCTCTGGGGTTACATACATGACCCTGCAGTCAACCTCCTTGGATTCTGGGCCAAGTTAGCCAATTTCACTCCTTGGCTGACATTGGGCAGTTAGTTAATTCTCTGCATGTCAACTTCCTGATCAGTAAATTGGGTTTTATAGACCCAATTCCATAGAGTTGTGTTAAGATTTCAATGAGATAAAATTATGTAAAGCACTTAGTACAGTGTCTGACACATTGTAAATTCTTATATTTAAGCTCTGTTTTATCCTCTTCATCATTTCTGTTCCATGATGTCTTCCCCCCTCATCATCTCTGGTTTGTCAGCTTCTTAATACCTAGTTTCAGGTAAGCTTTTCCAGTAGTCATGTATGTGAAAGTTGGACTGTAAAGAAGCCTGAGTGCCAATGGATGGATTTATGGTTTTGAATTGCGGTGATGGAAAAGACTCTTGAGAGTCCTTTGGACAGCAAAGAGATCAAACCAGTCAATCCTAAAGGACATATTCTTTGGAAGGAGTGATGCTCAAGCTGAAGCTCCAATACTTTGGCCACCTGATGAGAAGAGCCAAGTCATTGGAAAAGACCCTGATGCTGGGAAAGATTGAAGGCCAGAGGAGATGAGGTCAACAGAGGATAAGATGGTTGGATGGCATCAGCAACTCAATGGACATGAGTTTGAGCAAACTCAGGGAGATGGTGAAGGACAGGGAAGCCTGGTGTGCTGCCGTTCATGGCTTCATAAAGAGTTGGACATGACTTAGTGACTGAACTATAATAACAATAAGTTCCCTCTCAGATATAAAAGCCACTGGTCCTGGCGTGCTGTTCCCAAGGGGAATTTCCCACTGCAGTGGGTTTAGATTAAGTCATGGCCATCAATGTGCATCGAGCACCAACTCTGCCCAAGGGAAAGGGGCTCCATGCCGCTGAAATACTGCCAGTATGACATAATTCCCCACTGCTAAGATTAGCATCTTTGCAGAATCAGAATGCAGTATTAGTAGAAATAACTCAGAGCAAATTAAATGATTACTCTGTAATCAAGTTGCAAACTGCCCTTTTACTTTGAGCAAAGTATGGAGCTCTTTTCTGATGAGTGTTTATGGCAGAGATTACCACATTTGCTGCCCTCTGGAGAACATGAAGATGCTCTCTGCAGACTGGATTCGAATTCTGAGAAACAGAGGCAACTGTGCTATCATTCTCAGGGATTCCACAGGCTGCGTCTCCAGTGTGAGGGAAGGAAGTGCATGCGTGCTAAGTTGCTCCAGTCACTTCCGACTCTTTGCGATCCCATGGACTGTAGCCTGCCAGGCTCCTTGGAGAGTCCATGGGACTCCCCAGGTAAGAATACTGAAGTGGGTTGCCATGCCTCCTCCGGGGGACCTTCCCGACCCAGGGATACAATCCGCGTCTCTTCAGTCTCGAGCATTGGCAGGCGGGTTCTATACCACTAGCGCCACCTGGGAGTGAAAGAAGGCATTTCATCAAATCGTTGTATTGTTTAGACCAACGTTGCTTATGGCCCTAAAGAGGGCTCCAACCACCTACTTCGAAACCAGATACACAGGCACGCAACCTGCCAGGAGTTCATTCCTTTGCCCTATTAGCAACTTTTATCTCAACTTGAAAATGCTCAGTTCTTTTCCCCAATCCATGTCAATCCTCGGTGTCTTTCAAGAATCAATCCATCTTTCATGTGCTTAATCCTTCACTGAGTTATAGTAAAAGGTTTGTACTGGTAAGCCTCAAAGCCCAAAATACCTTCATTTGAGATCTGCTGCAAGAATGATCGCCATCAGGGCTTCCCTGGTGGCTCCGGGGTAAAGAATCCACCTGCCAGTGCAGGAGCCATGGATTCAATCCCTGGTCCGGGAAGATCCCACATGCTGAGGAGCAGCTCAGCCTGTGTGCCACGACTACTGAGACTGTGCCCGAGGGCCTGGAGCCACAACCACTGAGCCCTCATGCCGCAACGAACGAAGGAAGCCGTGCGCCTTAGAGCCTCTGCCACACAAGGGAAGCCAGCGCAGTAAGTCCGGGCACCGCAACTCAAGAGGAGCCCTCGCTCACTGCAACTAGAGAAAAGCCGGGGCAGCAATGAAGATCCAGCACAGCCAAAAATGAAAAACTAAATAAAATTATAAAAAAGAGAGAATGATCTAAATCAGAGAATGCATTTGCCTGTGGTGGTTAATTCTGGCTCTAACTCGGAACCACCCGTGGTGATTTTATGCGGCCATCAGGGTCTCAGCCCCAGAGAATGTCAATAGCGGGGACAAAGCCTAGGAATGGGAACTTTCAGAAACCTCCACAGGGCTTGCAGTGTGCGGTCAGCCTGGAGACCACTCTGCTTTTCACTTTGTCGCTTCGAGTGCCCTCCACGTTCAACGTGATACACACCTTTTAGAATGTAGGGCTGAAAAAGTTTTTTTTTCCCCTAGTAAAAGATTCAATTTTCTTTCCTCTCCTACAAAGTGAGACTTGTATGATACACTCTACTTCTTATTATACCTGATATTGGGAAGCTTAGAATAAATTTAAGATTCAATGACAGAAACCATCTTAGCTCTCATAGCAAGAATAGTTGAGCCCCTCTTTTTTGAGTTTTAATATCTCTCATAAATATATTTGTGATCTGTTTCATTGTGAGTTTCTTCATGTTCTTGGAAGAGTTGCTTCTTCTTCTATTCATTTTTTTTTCAACTATAAAGTGAAGGGTGAAAATGGGCTAAACCGTAATAACAGTAATCATTATATTGATGGGGATCAGTTGGGTGCTTTGCACTGGCATGGCAGAGTCACTGAACTGAATCACATGTGAGGGTGGCTCCCTGGATGATGTGATAGCTCATTGAATAAGCAAAAGACAAGTGGGATCTCATGAGGCAAATTTCATATTGAGCTAGAAGGCCAAAGGTTCAGCAAACACAGAGGTCCTGAGGTACAAAGGAGCCCCTTTCCAAGAAAAACATGGGGCACTGAAAGCTGTAGGTGATGAGACTGGGTGGAAAGACAGGCCCACCTTGTCTTATGTCTGGAAATGGGTTTATGCCTCAGAACACTAGGGAGCCATCAAATTATTGTAAGGACCAAATCTACATGTTGAATAGATTCCTCAGGTTGGGTTATAGATAATGGGTTGGAAAGATGCAAGCCTGAAAGCCAGAGTGAGCTGTGGCAAAAATCCAAGCATGAGATGGTGGGAGTTATTGAAGACGTGAGGGTTGAGAGGGCTGGTCAGAATCAAGAAGTATTAAGACAGTGAACTGGTCAGAGTTCTTTGATTTACAGGAGGAGGCAGGGAACAGAAGACATGGGTAATGACCAGGGTCCTTTCTCGGCTTCATGCTTTCTGGTTCCAACACAAACATTTTACCGGTTAGAAAGAATGAGCTACTATGGAATTGGAATATTAATGTAAATTAGATGTGTGCCCTTTCTGGTGATGCCACTGCACTCTGGTTCATGGTTACCAAGACCCAGCAAGGCGTCAAGCTTCCACAAGAATCTGCAATCCGAAGACCCAGGTTCAAAACCCAGTTTGGCCACTTAATGGCTGTGTAAACTTCAGTAAGTTGTTGTTATTGTTTAGTCACTAAGTCACATCTGACTCTGCGATTCCATGGATGGCAGCACCCCAGGCTTCCCTGTCCTTCATGATCTCCCAGAGTTTGCTCAAACTCATCCGTTAGCTAATCTCTTTCTGCTTCACTTGCATCACTTTAAAATAGCCTTAAAGAAACCACAAACAAAATGAAATAACCCACTGAGTGAGATAAAATATTTGCAAACAAAGTGACCAAAAAGGAATTAACCTCCAAAATACACAAACAGCTCACGCAACCTAATATCAAATCACCAAACAACCCAATAGAAAAATTGACGTAAGATCTAAATAGACATTTCTCCAAAAAGACACAGATGGCCAGAAAGCACTTGAAAAGATGCTCAACATCACTAATTATTAAAGAAATGCAAAATCAAAACAACCATGAGGTATCACCATGTTGGTCAGAATGGCTATCATTAAAAAAATCTACAAATAAACACTGGAGAAGGTGTGGAGAAAAGGGAACCCTTCTAGACTGCTGGTGGGAATGTAAATTGGTACAACCATCATGGAGAACAGTATGGAGGTAGGTTCCTTACTGTTTAAAGACACCTCATATAATATATACAGTTGATTCATTAACATTGCGCTCATGGCCAAGGACACTGTAATTCATCCTTGAACAATCTTGACCTAGCACTTGTATGCACATGTTACAGCCTTTATGTAACATTTTACCCTTAGGAATCCTATATAGCACTTCAGCACTGTACTTAATGGCCATTTTAATTACATTTTAAATGTGGAAAACATGGCACAAAACAGCCTGGGAGGACGACGTTTGTTTATAACATAGGATTTGCTTGCCCTCAGCTGAGGACACATGCATCTGGTGATTCAAGATTTTTTGCTGTTCTCTACATGTCCATGGGTTTCCCTGGTGGCTCAGATAATAAAGAATCTGCCTGCAATGCAGAAGACTTGGGTTTGGAAAGATCTTTCCAGGGTTGGAAAGATCCCCTGGAGAAGGTAATGGCTACTTGCTCCAATATTCTTGTTTGGAAATGCCCATGGACAGAGGAGCCTGTCTACGGTCCATGGGGTCACAAAGAGTTGGACATGACTGAGTGCATGCATGTCCATAAATGACTGCAAAATTGCTGCACTGATTTTGGGATTACAAATACATTTTAGTGATGAGGCCAATTGGCAAATATGGAATCAATGATTAATTAAGATCAAAAGTACTTTGATACATATCTTATCTCTCCAATAATTGCATTAAATACTTTTTATTTCTGATTCACTGGTTTTAAAGTACAACAGATAATAGTGAATAGGTCACACAGTCCTAAGACAGGGACTAGAACATAGTAGACCTCATTTATTAATGGGAAGATGGCTCTGAGAAGCTGGGAGATATGAGCCAGGCTGAACAAGCTGAACAGTTATCTACTTGAGCCTGTAGATACCATCAAGATCTTCATCCTTTCCCATCACTTGATCGTCACCCACTACTTTATAGTAAAAGATCAGTCTGGCTACCTACGTGCTGTGATTTGTGCCTTATGTCTGTTTCTCAGAGAGTGAATTTTTCATTTACCAATTCACCTCTGTCTGGGCTCTGGCCAACACTTGCAGAGAGAAAAAAAATCCTAAATTCACTATCCAATTTCCAATCAGTGGCCTCTAAACCTGGGTCACCTGCTTTATCTTAATAGTGTGATAGCAACTGGCAGGGGCAATAACACGAAGATAAGGCTGGACTCATATCTCTCCCTGTCTACAGGCCTGGCACCCTGTTCATTTTTATTCTTGAATAAGTGACTCAATCTATTCTCCCGGCTGACTTCCTTGTGGCAGCCTCTGTGAAGTTGTGGGTAACGTTAATCACTCACTATCAGTTCTGGAGACAGTGGGGTTTTATAACTTTTGTTTCCTGTTGTTTAAGTGGAGCAATTTGCCATAAGATAAATCTGCCTTTAAAATCAGAAAAGCAGCTTCTGGAGAGATGGCCTTATGGAAGCTGCCACTGAGGGACATATTTCACGTTGGCTTCATCAATGAGTCCTGGATCCCAGGAAGGGGAAAGAGCTTATTCGGAGGAAAATGGTGTTTGAGAGTAGGAACGCTAACAGACATCTGTTTGTCTGTTGTCTGTTGTCTAGTCACTAAGTTGTGTCCAACTCTTTGCGACCCCATGGACTATAGACAACCAGGCTCCTCTGTCCGTGGGATTTCTCAGGCAAGTGTGAAGTGGGTTGCCGTATCCTTCTCCAGGGTATCTTCTGGAGCCAGGGATCAAATCTGAGTCTCATACATCACAGGCAAATTCTTTACCATTGAGCCACCTGAGAAGCCCAAAAAACATCTAACTGGTGCTAAATCCAAAGGCATAATAAGAACTGTTAAAATTACCAAAGGATCAATGGAGGAGAAAGGAGACATCTGGTCAACCTAATCACCCTAGCGATCAGTTAATTCAGATCCTCAAATCCAAATTACTCCAGAAACACAAGCTCAGTCTCCTTTCTACAAACATTACTCCGGGTTACAGCCCAAGCTCATGAATTCTGTATTAGTTGGGGAGAGGGCCAAAGCATTTGTTTATCTCCTCACTCTGTCTTACCCACTATTACACATTTGCTGGTGCAAATAATGGCATTTAAAATTATGCACATTGAGTGTCATAAAAAAAAATCCAGCCTTTATTTCCAAAAGAGCTGATCACCTTACAGGAAGGAGCAATAAATCTAAGGGACAACGGCAAGATGAATAATTATTTTGGGCAGGTTATAGTACTCCAAAGCATCATTTCTATCTTGCACTGTGATTATCTCACCATAATCATACCCTTGTGTTACATTATTGCTCATAATAAAAGTCCACATATTGGAGAGGAAAAGGGTTTTTTTCTAAAGCATTTTCAAGGAGAATTAGAAATTATATAAAATCCAAGCAACAGCAAACCTAACAGGAGACCAACCTACATACCACATCCAACAGTGTGAAAGCAGGCTAATAGTAATTAAGGGGGAAAAGTCAGGAATCTGTTACATTCTGCCATCTCCATAATTAAACAATAAAACTATATCATTTGACACAGACATTGTAAATACTAAATTAAGAAGCTCCAATGAAATGTCAGACGCATTTTCTTATGAGTTTATATCAGCCATGTGATTATCATATTGATTCTGCACGCCAAAGAGATAGCATTCCACTGTGTTTATTTTTCCCCCAATTGCCTTCCAGAAAGTAATAAAATTAAATCCAATATGATATTAAATGTAAATATGCATGGATATTATGTGTAAATACCCATTTTAAACTCTCTGCTTTTTGATATTTTCTGAGCATAATGTTGTCAAGGAACAGTAATATTCCTCACCCCCATGCGGCCCACCCTCACTACTAGTACTGAGAGAGGGAACACCCTTTGTACTTCCACTTGACATTTGTTTCATGATTTGTGAAAAAGGAAATACCGCCCCCCACCCCCAAAAATCTGCTTTTAAAAGTTACTGAGCTAAGCGTTTAACAGCTAAGAAAGTTTGATTTATCAAACTGATGCCTTAAATGGGTATCTGCTATAGGTTTCATTACACTGCTGTATTTGTTGGTTTAATTTTGTTTTCCTCTAAATGTGTCACTTCATGCTAACTGGATAATTAAAACAGCTGCACTCATCTGACTGTTGATTGAAATGTCCAGTTCAGACTTTGTCCTTACAACTCAGACAACGACAAGACTTTTCTCTTTGCAGAAAACAAAGCTTTTCATCAGGATGAAGTGATTGGTCACCTTTGCTAAGTCAAGAGGACCCACTACAAGAATCTGACCCTGAAAGTACGCAGCAACTGGCTAGATATGGTGGCTCCAGATGAGAGCAACTAGTGTATCACAGGGTTCATGGAAGAAGGGCATCCAATACAAATCAATTACTTTTTTTTTTTTTTAAGAAATTACTTATTTATTTAGACTGCTTCAAGTCTTAGTTGTGGCTTGTAGGATCTACTTCCTTGACCAGGGACCAAACCCTGTATTGGGAGCATGGAGTCTTAGTGACTGGACCACCAGGGAAGCCCCATAAATCAATTACTTTAAGGATGCTTACTTGAGGTCTAAGGATTTAACAAGTTTGCTCATCATAATTCAACCTCCTTCTATCACCCTGCTAGTATCTTCTGTTGCAGAACTTCGATATCTTTCCATGAGTTGTCCCTTCGTCCAGGAAAAATAAGTCACTTGCTTCTATCAGAGATCTGTCTCTGTTAACCAGAATTATTTATTGCCCTTTTCTCTCTCTGGTTTGTATGTTCTTGAATCTAGCAGAGTTCTTGGTACATAAAATTCTTTATAAATAATAATTGTTTGGAGATAGGATGCTTATGGTCTTACCGCTAATTAGTGACAGATCTGAAATTAGAACTCATATTTATTTATATGTCTGTGTTTTTCCTATTACTTATGCTTTCTTCTCTGCACACCATCTATAGAAAAGCTTACCATTTCATCATTTTCTGCAGAATATACAAGAAGTGGAAGATGACATGTAGAACTGGATTTAGGATTTACTCATAATGAAAATTGGCATTTTTTTTTTTTTTTTTTTGCCAATGGGGCCTTAAAAAAAAGACTATATTTTTAGAGCAGTTTTAAGTTTAGAGCAAAATTGAGCAGAAGGTATGGAGGTTTCTCATTTACTCTGTTTCCCCCACCATCCTAGACAGCTTCCCTGATTAAAGTGGTACATTTGTTACAATGAATGAACCTATGTTGACTTATTATAATCATCCAGAGTCCACAGTTTATATCAGGGTTCATTCTTGGTGTTTGTATGGGCCTGGACAAATGTATGATGACATGTATCTATCATTAAGTATCATACAGAGTAGCTTCACTGACCTAAAAATCCTCTGTGATCCACCTATTCATTGCTCCCTTCTCCTGGCAATCACTGATTTTTTTTTTCACTATTTCCGTAATTTTGCCTTTTGTAGAATGTCATATCATTGGAATAATACAGTATGTGTAACAGGTCCTTTTTGCAGTTATTTCTTTTGTGAAAACACCATTGACAGTACTGTGGATAAAAGTCACTGCCACGTTTTTATGGGTGGGTCTACCTAACATGGTGATAACTAGGCTTGAGAGGAAAGTTTCATTTTTCTAACAGATTGTTCCTGTATGCAACACCATAATGGATAGATGGTGATTCTCTTCTCTTTTTCCTCAAAGTAACTATTAGACTGAAGTAATAGATCTTCTTGGAGTTATGCTTTCATGATGAACATATGAACACAGAACCACTACTTCCTCCTCTCTCCAGTCATAATGGATTGCAGTAAATTTGTGCCTGGTTTGCCTTCTGATAAATAGCTTGCCATTACAGGATAGTTGGCTGATCATAAAACAGAAACATAAAGAGATTATATTATATGTATATGATATATTATATATAATATGTGTATTAATATACTATATACATATACTGTATGTGTGCACATGTGTGTGCATGCTCACTTGGTTGTGTTTCACTCTGCAACTCCACGGACTGTAGCCTACCAGGCTCCTCTGTCCATGGGATTTCCCCAGGCAAGAATACTGGAGTGGTTTGCCATTTCCTTTTCCAGGGGATCATCCTGAACCAGGGATGGAACATGCATCTCCTGCATTCACAGGCAGATTCTTTACCACTGCACCACCTGGGAAGCCCCATACTATACGTATCTATGTATATAATATTTAATTATAACATGTGTGCATATAACAATATACATATGTGTATAGAGAGGTGTATGTGTGTGTCTACTTGAGTATTTGTACATAATTTAAGAGTCATTGTGTCTTTGGCCCATTGTCATTAATTTCTAACCAAGCCAGGAAAGCTAATTAGATGTAGACAGAGATGATGTCGACTTTCAGCATCCTTCTTTCAGAGAAAGCGCTTAACAATCATGTTGAATTTTTAGGGGCAGCCATTAGAAATGATGTCAGTTACATTTTACTACAAATAGGGCTTATAACATCTGTGTCTTCCTTTCAAATATTTGTGACTTATGGGTTCTAGAAGGCATTACTAATGCAGTAAAGGTATATAGTTTTGAAGCATTTTGCTAAGGTATATTTATTGGAGGTGGCCTCTTGCAGCTCAAAGAGGAAATATCAAATGAGATGACACGGTATTCCCTCATAGTCCCTCAGTGCAGGAAGCTGGGGTGAGTTAATGTGCCTGGGACTCTCTAAGGCCCTGGTGCCCAGCTATAGGGCCAGCCTCCTAGAAGGATCCTGTTGCACTGGAATTCTGTGCAGGACAGTGATGGGCATTTCTTGGCTCTGATCATGTCTACATGAGGCCAGCACAGTGCCTTCTTGCCCCACACCATAACTCGGGTGGACAAATTAATGCAGTCCTAAAGTGTTGGGTGGTCATTTTGCTCCCAGCTTCCCTTATTTGAACCAAGACTCACTTACAAAAATGTCTATGTTGACTTTGTTGTCAATTTCATTTCTCTTTCTTTTCTAAACCCAGAATTCTACAATTTACTCCTTTCAAGCACTATTAACTGCTCTAAAAGTGAGACAGATAACTTGTTCTCTGTGTACCTACCAAATTATGAATTTGACTACTTTTATTGATGTTTCCAAATCCATCGTTGGCTCTTTTGGCATCATATAGACAAAAGTCTTTATTGCCAGGAAAAACCTTTTTCCTATAAGTTAAGTGGAGGTGAATCAAATAAAAATTCCTTTCTTCAAACTTTTAGCTTTCAACTCAAATAATGTGTAAGTCTGTCTAAAGATAAATTTAAGACTTCAAAGTTATTTCACATTAGTGAAAACAACTTGGAGCAATAATCATTTGAAATGAACTGTCAAAAAATGTCAACTCTGAAAAAAAAGTCATCAGCCACTCACAGAATAAAATCATATTCACACATGTTCTGAAGCTTAGAATGAAAAATTTTGTTTGGCACCATTTTAAAGAAGCACTGAGGGAGAAGAAATGTGAAGATGTATCTTTGCTTGTTTGGGAGGAAGATTTTCATTTTTTCAAACCATGAATATCTTAAAGATACAGCTCTGATTAGTAATGCTGGGTGTTGTAGCATATTCAATCAAGCACGTAGCATATTCATTTTGATAGATCTTATCTAACTGCCTGAAGAAAAGCAAGGCTCACATTGTTGCTGCCTTTAGTTTTAATCAAAATATCAAAGGGTATTTCAGCCTGAACTAGTTATCTTAATTGATACGATACACAGGAAAATGTATTGATCCACAGGAATCGGTCCCAGATCAATTGTCCTTTTGAAAACAGTATTTACATTTAGAAAGGGCCTCCGATGCTCAATGAATACAAAGGTTAATATAAATTTCCCCTTAACAATAGTGATTAGTTGGTTTCTCTGTACCTTGCAACATTTTGAATTAATCTGGAATCTCTGAGAGACTCTGTAATGTTCCCTCAAAGCATATCTGGGAGGCAAGTAGGTGCGGAAGATGGAAGATGGTATGGCCCATTATTTTAGCACATTAGCAGATGGAGAGAACTGAGTCACAAGCCAGTTGGGTGATTTGGCTAAGACCACAGCATCTGCAGTGATTACTGCCGTCCTAGAATAGAGTTCTCAACTCCCACTTTCCATCTGTTCTTTAAAGAGACTTTGGGAGCCAACT
This sequence comes from Odocoileus virginianus, assembly GCF_023699985.2. Classification (NCBI taxonomy): domain Eukaryota; kingdom Metazoa; phylum Chordata; class Mammalia; order Artiodactyla; family Cervidae; genus Odocoileus; species Odocoileus virginianus. The sequence goes on along the minus strand of NC_069682.1, from coordinate 13,355,597 downwards.
ATCTGTCCTCTTGTAAGAAGAATCCATTGATGCTATTAGTAGAGACAGAGCTGGCATCAGCAGAGTTGGCCTAGACTTTCCCACTCCTGCACATCTTCCTGTTCTGGGTCCCTACCCATTTTGCCTGCCCTCTTGGTTTCCAACCATAGTCTTCTTGTCAGCTCTTCAGAGCCTTCTGCTGTGATGCTCCCAGAGAGGGCATGTGTACATGGGTAGCAAAAGGGGAGCTTTTACTTACCATTTATTTAAAAAATAATTTTATTTATTTATGCTGTGCTGGGTGTTCATTGCTGCATGGGTTTTTCTCTTGTTGCGGAAAGGGGGAACTACTCTCTAGTTGTGGGATCAGTTCTAGGTGTGTGGGATTCTCATTGCTGTGGCTTCTCTTGTTGTGGAGCATGCACTTGGGCATGCAAGTTTCAGTGGTTGTGGCATGGGGGCTCAGTAGCTGCAACTCTGCAGCTCTAGAGCACAGGCTCATAGTCATGATACAGGGGCTTCGCTGCTCCGGTGCATGTGGGATTGTCCCATCCCAGGGATCGAACCCATGTCCCCTGCATTGGTAGGTTCATTCTTTATCACTGAGCCACCAGGGAAGTCCCAAAAGGGGATCTTTGGGAAAGGAAATATTTATGTGCCATTTTCTATGTCCCAAACACAGCCGTGGGACATGGCACCATTTTCTCATTCCAGTCTCACCAGAACTTATTGGAGAGGGAGTATATTGCTCAGTGCATGTGATAGATGCTACAGAGACACATTGATGATGATGGTGTGCGTGGTGGCAGAGCAGAATGTTTATTGAATCAGAACTAAAATAACTGGATTCTGACTTTGGCTGTTGCTGTGAAACTCGTGTGACCTTGGTTAATACCCTTTTCCATCTCCGGACTTAATTCTTTCACTGGGAATATTGGCAGGGCACAGTGGACTACATGAACACTCAGACTGTGCCAATTCTAAAATGATGCGAGAATGTGATTGAAATGGTTCAATTAAGGAAGGAAAGATCAATGGTTCTCTCAGGGGAGATCACATTTGCAAGAAGGATGCCTTTTGGTCCTGGTTCATTTCAGCATGTTCTCAACACTGGCCATAAATCATAGACATCCCTCATCCTCAGAGCATCTGAAATTTCTAATACTGAGCTTGCTGATTCTGGGAGTTTCATAGGTTTTCTACCTATGTTTTTAAAAAGACCCTGAGGCGTTTCTAATAGGCACTTCTATATACATAGTTCTAGTTAGGAATCACTGCTGGATTCCACGGAATTCCAGAAAATAGGGGAAGATACTTGGCAGCGAGTTAAGGATTTCGCAAGACTCCTTACCTCACACCATCTCTGTGGTTTCAGTGAGTCTCTGGGGAGAGCTGGAAGACCCGGGAAAGCACTGACTGCAGGGCGCAAGGTAGTTTTGTCTGTGAGGCCAGGCCTCATTTGCTTTCCTTCCATCCAGATCTTTTCCCCTTGCCTCCAATTCAACCTGGATGGAGTTTTAAGTCTTTCTTTAAAGAACACCCATTAAAGATGATGAAGTAGTCTGGCTTCAAGATCCATTCAACCCCTCCAGCTCAGAGATAAAATAACAGAGGCATCCGCAGTGTCTAATTTTGTCTTTGGAGCTAATGAAACATCCTGTGGGAGACACTGTGTGAAGAATGTTGTTTTGCCGAAAGTAATGGACAGTCACAAAGGATGAATGATTTTAGGTCCCCAGGCCAGTGTTAATCTGCTTGTCTTAAGGTAAACACATCTGGTGTCCAAAAATGCTCTCTCTCATCTAAATCAAACAGCTACTTTAACTTGGAAATCCTCCAACCAAATGTCTTTTTGTGTAATTCCACAGATCTCCAGGATGTAACCAGAGATATGAGAAACCCTTTTCCTTCTTCAACTTATGTTTAGAACTTCCCCTTGTTGGTATTCAAGAAAACAGACACTGTGTCACTCTAAAATGCCTGCTCTCTCATTTTCAATGATCGTGGGCAAATAGTTGAGCCTGATTGAAAATGCGTCACTAAGTTTAAAACATCCTAACTTTCAAACTTCTGTCCCAGTGTTGGAAGAAAATTCACTGAATAGTCTTGTTCTAAAACTAACAGAGAAATAGTCACTGAGGCATCCCCCCGTCTTTCTCTCTGATGGTTTTCCTTCCATACCTTTGCGTTTTGGGGGCTCCAAACCAGGGTGAATGGAAAACATCGCTGCCTTTCAGCACAGAATTCTACCCTTGCTTAGCTTTGGGATCTATCAAAGGATAAACCTGTAATTTCAATACTTGTAGTTTGAACCTACAAGTTACAAATGGAAGTCACAACTCCTGTGGCAGGCATTTTGTTAGGCTGTCAGGTGGCTCATTTCACTGCCCTTTCCTATTTTTTAACTTCCTCTTTACATAAATAAAATGTAACACTGAAAAATGAAACACGTGAGGAGGTGCACCTGAGAGCTTGTATGTTACTCATCTCCAGTGGTGGGTTGACACATGGTCTGCTGCATATTTCAGGGTGAGCAGTATTACTAAGGTTATAAATTGAGTAAGGAAATAAAATTGCTCTTGGTCAAGGATCATCTTCCAGCATTAAACAGCTTCTGAATATTTATAGGGAGCATAAATGCCCTAGTGGTCTTTAAAGACCAACTCAGTAATATTATTCCTTGGTTTCTCTTTTGATGAAAATCATGGAATTTCAGGTCTAGAAAGAACTTTCGAATAAGGTGAGCATAACTCTTTCCTTTATTTACACAGTTGATTCTTAGCAGACCTAGTCTAAACCCCTCATCTGCCACCTTCCAGTCTGAACATCCTTCCACAAAGGCACACATCTGTAGGTAAATGAAAAACCAGACTTTTTCAATCTTTGTCATCATTAGCTCAACCCCATTTTATCAAATAAATGATTATCTCAGTATTCTAGTTTTACTTTAGTGACCTCTGAGAGCTGTAAGGGACAGCTCCAAAAGGGACCCATGGAATTTTACAAGATTCACAAGAATTTATTTCACAAGCTAGTTAGAACCTGTTACAAGGAACCCAGTTTACTGACTGGAACCCCATACAATGAACCCCTAGTTACTGTTTTATGGCCATACAGATACCTCACTTTGTGAAATAAGTGCCAGGGGTTGAGGAGTGGCCATGGCGTCTTCTTCTACTTAATTTATCATTAGTAAATCAGCTCAATTCAAAGCTCATTCTCAACTAACCATGGGTCAGTACCACTGTGCTGATTTTCAAAGGGCATGCATGCCCCAAAACTTCTGCAATTGCCTTTAGTTTCTGGACTGGGACTAAAACTCAGGCCTTTTATTCTCTGTCCAGCAGATTTTCCATCACAGTCTGAATCCTCCCAAGTTCTCCCAGAGGAGTGAAACTAGCCAAGTCTCCCCAGTCATATTTTTCTGCCTAAAACACAGACATCTCAGCAGAGAGTCCATTTAATGTGTCTTAACTTGCAGGACCGAACGCAGGCAGCGAATCCTCGTAGCCCCTTTGTTTACCTCTGAAAATGAGGGCCCTGTCTACTTCCTTTAAAGGAAAGAGAAGGGTTAGGGCAGAAAGGGATAGGGCAGAAAGGAAGGAGCCATGAGCACAATAGAACACCGCACTTTCCAACTCTGAGTCACATGCTGGGTTGTAAAATGACTTATAGCTCTGAAGATGTTGGCAGAACACTCAGCATAGATCATGCATTTCAAGTATATGATGTAAATGCCTCTTGGCTTTTGATTACAGGCAACTCCTGAGGCTCTAGTACACTTCCAAATACTTCATTATATTTGCTTTCTGCACTAAAGCCCCTTGGACTGATTAAAGAAAACCTTCCCAAAGTTTAGCTTCCACTTGCAGTGTAGCTTTGCTGTTTTATCCATGACTGATGTGACCCTATGTTCTTACACAGAGTTTTACTGGACATTTGTGCAAACACATGTGACCTCCATTTCCTGGATGCTTCTCAGAGTAAACATGCTTGTACAATGTGCTCAAATCAGCCAGGGTGTGGTCCAGTCACTACTTTAAGCAGGTTTCATGTTTGATGATGTGGTAAACCACAGGGTCAACCATGTACTCTGATTTGACCAATACGCCAGCCAAAAGAGTAATCATATTTAGGGGTGATTCAGCGGTAAGGACAGAGGTTTCCTTGATCACATGGAAAATGCAAAGCTTTGTTCTATAGTTGAAATTATGTGCTTTTATTTGTAACAATATTTTTAGGAAGATAGTCATGAAATGATGATATAAAATATATGTATTCAAAGGAAAGACACCAAGGGTATTTTCATTTTTTTAGTACAAGGGTAAGGGTATCCTCTTCAGTAGTTACTAATTTGAACAAAACATTTATATTGATAATGAAGAAGTTAGACGTGCTTAATTGACAATTTTTTTTATATTATCTGATCAAGATTTCTGTGAGGTGATTGGAACAGGCAAGTAATTCTAGCCAAATTTACTAGTAACTCTTTGTAGAAAGAACAGCTAAATAAATTCAGTAAATCTTATGTTTGCTCCCAGCTTACTTATCATAGATTATATAATGGTTCAGTAAATTATTAATATTATTACTACTATGAAGAATCTTAAAGATCATTTTATTCTGTCTATAGGAGGTAAATTCACTGAATCTTGTAATTTAAGGTTTTTATCCTTTTGGTCAAGGCTTCATAACCTTCAAATTTCTTTTTGACCAGAACATTTGATTCATTATTTCCTAGCAAAATTACTAAATCTTAAGCTCATGTGTTTTACCTTATGAGAATTAGTATTTGTGAATCTTTTAAGCAACATTTTAATTTTATACGTCTCTGAAGCATTCTAACCTTTATCATTTATATTGTGAAGAAATTAATTTTATAAGTTAAAATTTTTTTAGAGATGATTTTTTGGGGGGAGAGGGGTGGAAATACTCCAGACATGGCTTCCTTACTTTGTGTATCTTTAGGCAATAAGATATCTGACTGCCTTCTGTAGTAACACTAAAGACTTAGAGGTTTATTAGCAGACTATTAGAAAAAAGCCGTTTATATTTATTTTATTCAGAGAATGGATTCTTTTTTACAGTAACATATTCCATATTTCTGTTTAAGTTGTTGGTTCAGTTTTGGCAATAAGATTAGTGATGAAGTTTGCTCTTATGATAATTAGCCCCCTTTCCTCTCCATTCTCCTCAAATACAAAGAGTTTAGGTCGAAATGTATCCTAAGAGACAGAAGACAGTGGCCCCCAGGTAAAAAGAAAATTGAGTCTTCATCTGAGTCTTACTCTCTCCACTGTTCATTCATTTTGTGGCTTGAATGAAGAATGCATTGCCTAGATTTGCAAAATATATGGAAAACAATTCTACCTCCAGTTCATTGTCCTCTTAGCTATTTTTCTCATTTTGAAACTGCATGGAACTATTTTGGGCTTTCCCAGCACACTTAACATTACTTTAAAGGAGCTTTAAGTCTCCCTACAGGACTGAGTCTTCAACTCTTCATTCAACAGAGGAGGGGACGGGGGTTTTAGTACACATACATTTATCTCATGCCCCTCTTAGTTAGAAATTATAGAAAATAAAATCGAAGACTTATGGTTACAGTGTGATTCGATAGAAAACAATGGTCTAAGAGCAGCTTCATGACCACTGGCAAAGATACAAATGAGATCCAGAATATTTTCAAATATAAATGTACATTCCTTCTTGGGAACCTCTTTGATAGGTACAGTCGGGTGTTTTAGAGACAACTCCAACTCCATGAAAAGACAGGAAAATTTATCTGTGAATTATCTGTCCATATGTGCTTGTGTGCTAAGTCACTTTAGTCGTGTCTGACTCTTTGCGATCTCATGGACTGCAGCTTGCCAGGTGCCCCTGTCCTTCAGTATCTCCTGGAGTTTGCTCAGATTCATGTCCATTAGTCAGTGATGCTCTCTAACCATCTCATCCTCTGTCATCCCCTTCTCCTCCTGTCTTCAATCTTTCCCAGCATCAGGGTCTTTTCCAATGAGTCAGCTCTTCACATCAGGTGGCCAAAGTATTGCAGCTTCAGCTTCAGAATCAGTCCTTCCAATGAATATTCATGGGATCTTCCCGACCCAGAGATTGAACCTGTGTCTCCTGATTTGAAGATGAATTCTTTACCATCTGAGATACCAGGAAAGCCCTATTATCTGTCTATGGGCTATTTTGTGGCTCCTTTGTGACAAGTTGTTGAAAACAGAAGACCAGTTCCTTGTTGCCATCATGGGTATTTTGCAATGCCTGCCTATTTTTTTTTTAAATGTATGTGTGCTTACCAAGTGTCAATCAAAAAACAGCTGAAAGTCAGGTTAGGAAATAAAGTTCTCACCTCCGTCCAACTTTGGTAGGGGACTCATTGCCCAAATTACAATATTTATATTAATTTTTGAAAGCTCATCACCAAATCTAAAATTTGGTATACAGTAGACACTCAATAAACATTTGTGAAATGGAAATAAATTGACCTAAATAAAAAGGATTTTTAAGTCATAGCTCGTGATGCTTTTGGTTAATTGAGGTCATAATACTCCTGCAAGCAATTCAGTTCTATTTTAAAAAGATTGAGCACCAAATGGGTGCATAAATGCGTTATTCTTTTTGGAGGGGTTTGGGGGTGAACAGACCTGAGTAGGACTGAATACCTATATTGAAGGAGCCCAGACTTGAAGCCAGGAACTTTGTGAAACTGTACAAGGTCAGCAATGCCTTGGAAAGTTCAGAGAAAACCCATGTCCGCAGCCTCTCACCATGGGTGGAGCTACCCCTCTCAAGTATCAAGATAACCAAGGCTTAAGCCAAATTGCTATTAAGAGAAAGCAAATATAGGAGCTCAGTTTGTTTTTTTGTTTCTAAGAGGGAACAGAGCACAGATGGGCCATTCCTTAGATTTACAGTGCAGTAAATTAGACAGTTAAAAGGTTACAGACAGAATGGTTTGAAGAGGAATCAACTGCAATTTAAATGTGCCTCATTTCAGTACAGGCTTTCCTGGCCCAAAGTTTAAGGAGTAGTGTCTGTTTTCCACTTGAATATATGTATTTTGTGCAAGGGAAGCTTGTGTTATCAAAAGTTCATTATGTTTCCTGATTAAATCCCATCACCCTGACTGGAGATGCACTACAATTTTTACAGCATCATTGAAATCTTCCTCTCATCTCCTTCACTGTCACTCCCCATCCCGACACTCACTGCCAAAGCAGCAGTAACGTGAAGTGGTTTCCTCTTCATTTCTCTCTGTTCTCCCTTGAACCTGTGTGTTTGTGTGTGTGTGTGTGTGTGTGTGTGTGTGTGCGTGTGCGTGTGTGGAAAGAGAGAGAGAGAAAGAGAAAGAGAGAGAGAGATTGGAGTTGAGGCCCTATGAAAAGTGTGGGACTACTTTTTACAAGATTTCAACTGGGATATTAAAACCTCATTTGGTTGTGAAAAATGAAGAGGAAAGTGTGTTCTAAAAGTTTTGGAGCCAGAAGATCATTGCTCTGTACTGTTCTCTCCTTATTTCTCATAGTCTGGCTGCTGCTCTGGCCCCTTTTAGGCCCCTTCCTCCACCTTCATGCTATCTTCCCAGACCTTTCAAACCCTGAGTCATTCTTTCTGGATCTACCCCTTACTGATTCTGTGACCTCGAGCAGGTTGCTTCACCTCTCTGTGTTTCAGTTGGCTTATCTGTAAAATAAGAAAATACAAGGTGGTAATCAAAGTACCTATTTTCCAGACTTGAATAAGATTTAAGAGCGGCTTTATATAGCGTGCTTACAAATGTCACAGTGGGACTTCCCAGGTGGTCTAGTGGCTAAGATTCCAAACTTCCCATGAAGGGAACCCAGGTTTGATCCCTTGTCAGGGAACTAGATCCCACATGCCTCAACTAAGAATTCTCATGCCACAAGTAAAGATCACACATGCCGCAACAAAGATTGAAGATCCCAATGTGCCACAACTAAGACCCAGTGCAGCCAAATAAATGCATAAAAAATTTTTTAAATGCCATTTTAGTAAGTCCTACCAGTTTACTCTTGTTACTTTATTTATTGAAAGTGAAATAAAATCCTTTGAGAATTAGGATCTGTGTCTTAAAAAGTGTGAAAACTCCTGCTAAAGTTTTGTCCCCCTTGCATTATGTGTTAAATGAATATATTTGTTCTTCTCCCTCTCAAACTAGTCGATTTGTCTCATCTTCCTCTATCCATCATCTGAAAGAAGGCTTTTCCCAAAGGTCTGCACCAAGATCTCATGCTTCCTCTTCCACTTTGGGATTTTATTTGTTTCCATGGCTACAAATATTGTCACCAGTCAGGCAACTTCCACATTTCTGTTTTTATCCAAATAAATCTTTTAAAAATACTATGAGCAAAAATGCTTGTAATCCTTTCAACTAAGAGAATGCAAAGCAGAATGACAACTGTATACATTATGAATAGCACTGTGGTTTTCAACATGAATTCAGAGATAGACCAGGCTCCCATGAAGTTTTAAAACTAGAATTTGGAAATTGACTCTTTGTGAATGCCAATTAAGGAAAATAACATTTAAATGAATGCTTACTATGCAAAATCTGTATCTTCAAATCATGAGCCAGCTTCCTCTTTCCTCACATCTCCATCCCAGGAGGCATGAATTACTCTATATTTTCCTGATGACAAACTTGACAGTGTCCAACTGCCCCCAGTGCATTTTTTTGTTGTTGTTGTTCAGTTACCCTTAGCTGGTCATAATTGTTAAGGACTGAATAGTATACATTTATGCAGGAGGTCAGCAGTAAGGCTTATAAAGAAAAGGGGCAGAAACTAGATAATAAAGACAACAGAAATAAACAATAAAACATATCACAGATGGCTTGGCAGCCAAGAGGATAGTGACAATCTTTTCATCCTTTTAAAGCATGGCTTTCATTTCCTCCTTTGCATGCCCACCAGCTTCAAAGCTCATGTTTCTCGTAATGCCTCCTTGCCATTGTTTTACATTCTTGATGGGCACACTTAAGGATGTCAACTGGAATTTGGTAACAGAATAAATTCTTTGTAATATGACTGTCTACTGATAGTAAACATCAAGACTGCTAATATGTGTTGAGTTTATATTTCAAGCTAAGTGCTTTTACTTTATTTCATTTAATCTTCTCAATGACTCTAGAGAGATATTCTACTCTTATCTACATTTTACAGGTAAGAAACTTGAATCTCAGAGAAGTTAAGGGCCTAAGACAGGCTCTCATTACACTTAACAAGAAGTGAAGCCAAAATTTCAATTCAAATCTCATCAAAAGCCACTGTTGTTAATGACTTCTCTGTACTGTTGTCTTAGTCCATTGGGGCCACTGTGATGAAACACCACAGGCTGCCGCTGCCGCTGCTAAGTCACTTCAGTTGTGTCCGACTCTGTGCGACCCCATAGACGGCAGCCCACCAGGCTTCCCCATCCCTGGGATTCTCCAGGCAAAAACATTGGAGTGAGTTGCCATTTCCTTCTCCAATGCATGAAAGTGAAAGTGAAAGTGAAGTCGCCCAGTCCTGTCTGACTCTTAGCAACCCCATGGACCTCAGCCTATCAGGCTCCTCCGTCCATGGGATTTTCCAGGCAAGAGTACTGGAGTGGGTTACCATTGCCTTCTCCGCACCACAGGCTGGGAGTCTTATAAGCAGCAGGAATTTACTGCTCACAGTTCAGGAGACTGGAAGCTAGATTAGGGTGTCAATATGGTTGAACCCTGGTGAGAGCTCTTCTAGACTGTAGACTGCCAACTTCTCACCTCAGTCTCAGATGAGAAAGGGGTGAAGGAGCTCTCTGTATTCACCTTTATAAGGGCACTAATCCCATTCATAAAGACCCCACCTTCATGACCTAATGACTTCTCAGAGCCCCGCCTTCAAAAACCAGCACCTTGGTGGTTAGGATTTCAACATATGCATTCTGGGGCAGGGAGGAGGGGGACGCAAATATTCAGACCACAGTAACCCTTCTTACAATTTATATTAGTTAATAATATTCATCAACAGTGCTTAAAAATCAGTGCCAAAACTGGGCACAGGGAAACGAAGTGAAGCAAAATGCTGCATGATGCACAATTTAGAAAATCAGTCTTTGATTTTCAAAAGTCATCAAAAACTGACAAAATCCCACAAATTGTTCAGCATGCCTTAATTCTTCAGTTTCAGTTGAGTTCATCTAAATAGTGTGCTCTGAATATCCACAGACATTCATGATCCTTTACACAGATATGGATACTTTCATAACCATATGCATTATGACTCCACAACTGGAATCATGTGGCCCCTGACCAGTGTGCTGTTGGTCAGGGATCTGGGCCTCTCACCAGACCCCAGCTGCCTGCAGTGAGGCATTTACTGCAGTGTTGCAGGGTCATGTTTCAAGATCGATTATTACAGTTGTCAAACATGAGTCATGCCATTGTATAGAATCTACTGCCAAGTCCCTAAAGAAATATGGCAAAAATACAAAAATCTCCTCTGAAAGAATGATGACTGACATAAATCTATAATGGACCTTTCCTAAGGAGGAACTAAGACCTCATGTAATAAATATGTTCATATTTTATTCATGTCTATCTGGGGTTCCAGAACACAATCTTTGACTGTATCAATATCTCATACTAAATACAAGATTTGAAGTGAAACACTCTAGAAGAGCTCCATTCATTAGGACCCCTGCTCTCTCTGGACACGAGGTTTCCATCAGCTCAAGAGAAAGTATCTGAAATGCTTTTCCACCCATGCTTGAAGTGGTTCCTTTTTAACCAGAAAGCACTGCATTGATAAATTTATCCACCATTCACAAAAAGGTAGTCTCCTTAGAGTCAAACTAGATTCATTAAAATAAAAAGCTTAACCCTGGGTTTTAATGAAAAGAAATATTTAGGTAATATCCTGGACACCATTTTCTTTTGAAGGCACTGGGGAATATTTAAGAGAAAATATTTAATTGGGAAAACGTGTTGCTTTATCTGCAGTCAAGTGCCAGGGTCACTAGAACAGGCACTTGAGAAAGATTGGAAAACACAAAGCATCATGGCAGAAAAGGCTCAGGGATCAGGACACTTGAAATGTGATTTCTGCTAATGTTGCCGCATTTCATTGTATCCATTTGTCCAATCTTACCAATAATTTGGAATAAACTACAAAGATGTTTGAGAGGACTGTGTATCACATAGTAGTCCTTTAAAGTTAATTATAATTTCCATGTAATATCAGAAGGTTATTAAACAAAATGTTCTCTTGGCTATTAGTGTTGATTTTGTCTGTGTCACATTTATGCCTGCCCAGAAAGGATTTGGAAGCATATTTTATCATTACTACTTAATAAATCAAGGCTTTGAGTACACTTTTCATAGTATACTAGGGGCTCCCCTGGTGGCTCAGATGGTAAAGAATCTCCTACAATGCAGGAGACCGGGTTTGATCCCTGGGTTGGGAAGGTTCCCTGGAGAAGGGAATGGCTACTCACTCCAGTATTCTTGCCTGGAGAATTCCATGGACAGAGGAGCCTGGTGGGCTATAGTCCATGGGATCCCAAAGAGTTGTATGCAACTGAGGTACTAACGCTTTCTTTCCATACTAAAGTGTGAGCTTTTGATATTTAAGACAGAAGGAAATTCTATTCTCAAGGCTTAGTTAAAATATTCCCATTGTTCAGAATGGTATTGCCAAATATACCATCATTCAGAGTTCAATGTGGATGATTACAATCCACTGAATTTCTACATTCTAAGTTGTTGGACCCCTCACTCCCATAGATGAAATCACTTATCTCTATCATTTAAGATACTGGAAACATGTATCTTTCTATCCTTGATTAACACACAGCAGATACTCAGATATGATTTGAGGGAGATTAAGCTTTATATTCTCCTAATCTGAATAGATGTTCTGGGGTAACCAAACATATGAGTGCTACATGGGAAGGTTGAGGCACAGCTTTGGTGTTTTGGTAGTGATTGATGCTTAAAAAGAATTGGTCTCTTGCATGAACTTAGAGGAACTACTGTATTTCAGTGGTCTGAGGAGGGAGAAATCCTAGTGAAAGCAATTGGAGAGATGTTAGGGAGCACAGGAAGAGGCAATCTATATTCAAAGAGAGGCTGAATGTCTGAGACCCTTGCCATGACCATACCTTTCAATGCTCTACTTCAAACAGAAGAGAGGAAAGATGGGAAATGCTCAAGAGGAAGAGGAGAGACAACTCAGGCTACGACTTTCGTCTCCCCTGAGAACCTGGGTAAATGATAAGCTGACACATGGACACACATGGGGGGCTGACCAGGAGGCCATACCAGAGAACTTCGAGCTCTTTCAAACAGGAAGTGGTGATGTGGCTGGAGGGGACGTAACCTCCATCCTCTCTGATCCTGTTTGTTTTTGTAACATAGAACTGTTTGGTATCCTGGGACACCTGCACTGTTTGCACTAGCAACTGGGGCTCCCCCTGCACAGATTGCTACCCACCCACCACAGCAGAGTGGACTCAAGCCCTAGGCATGCAGAGTTCCCTGAAAGGACACCAAGCCATGTGCCCAAATCTGAGACAAAAGGCAGAGTGGGTAGATGGTCCTGGAACAATAATCTACCACTGCCCCTGTCATTCTCCACCCTCTTCACCAACCCCCCAAAATGTGAAAATTAAGTTTCTTAAATGCCTCTTTCAGAGAAAACATTATAATGAAGACATAAATTTGGCATTGATTTTTTTTTTTTCCTTATACACAGAAGCTGCAATCCTGTCTCAAGTTTCAAAATTCCTTGGTTTCTCACCAAACTCAGCCCTTTGAGCCTCAGCACCCATGACACCAGAACTGAGCAGGAACAAAGGTTTTCATGAGCTACTTTCAACACGTCATTATCAAACCTCTCAGCCATTCCTGCTAATATCTTGGTGAAACTGTGCATTCCTTGCCTGTCCCTGCCCTGACTTGGTCTCTTGTGCTCCCTCCTATCCCACTTCTCTGTCAGGTTGTTAGCTTTGGGTCCTCAGACCTTTGAATTTCCATGGATAACTTCTGAGAGCCTTGAACAAGTCCCCAGATCCTATGAATAACTGTGTGTGAATGTGAATTTTTATGGCAAGATGTCCATGGATGTCCATTAGTGTAAGAGCTAATGACCTAGTAGGTCACTATTTCCAAATCCTTTGTCCTATACTCTAGCATATTTGGAAACTGGTTTCTGTCTATTCTAAGTCCAAAGGTGGAGGCACATACTGCCTGGGAGCAGTCCTCCAGATGTCAAAGTAAGACAACCAGCACACCCTCTGAAATCTCTCCCACCTGGAAGACTTTGTACTTCCTTTAGGAGAAGAGAAGGAGTTTTTCTAGTTGTCCAAGAATTAAGAGTTGAGAGAATTCCCAGGAGAAATGACTTGGTAGTCAGTACTCCTCCATCAAAAGCTCTAAGGTTCTTAAGCAAAACCGCATCTTTCTTTTCTTCCTGCCTCAGGACTTTTGACCCTCATCATTTGATTGGGAGTTTGCAGTGCCTCTGTTGGGATCAGTCTTGAATTGCTCGTTCCTCCTGGAGGAGGAAATTCTTTCCGTTTCTCTTCAGATGACTGCTTCCCTTCCTGTGTTTTGGTCTTCTCTGCTTCTGGGCATTTTACTTAGCTTAGTCCCTCCCTATGGAGACTTCTGATGGGATGACAGAATAAGAATTGCGTTACCCTTCAGAGAAGCTGTGGTCAGTTAAACAGCAGTGAACAAGAGGAGGAATTCCAGTCACTTATATTTGCTTGTTTGGATTTGGATTTTATGGAGGAATAACGCTCTGTTCACTTCTGAAAATAAGATCCTTTGCCTGCCAACAGAAGTAGAGTATATGGGTAGTTTCTTTTCACATTATGTTATCTCAAGGCTGGCCATAAATTGGCTTGCAACTAAACTCACAGGGTCTGTCCTATGGTTGCCCATCAGCCTAGACTCCTAAAGGTAGCTTGCATTCACCTCACATACAACTCATCATTATTTTTCCTTCTAAATGAGGCTTTCCTCCTATGTTAGCTGTGCCAGTTAGAAGCAATTCTCTTAGCATCCTAAGTCAGAAAAAAATTTGGAGATTTCTCTTGAGTCTTTCTTTTTCTTAGAGTTCTCCATAAAATCAATTTCCTTCTTATTCCAGTGTTAAGCCCCAAATATTTCTCAAACCCATCCTCTTGTCTCTGCCCTAACTACTATTGCCCATTTTCAGCTTTTAGGTGATCCTCTCTCAACTGAGCCTCACTGAAATCAATAATAATGATAGTAATAAACTAGTGATGACCAATGCTTAATGGGTGCTTATCACAAGTTTAGACTTTGTTGATGTGCTTTGTATGCCTTATCTCATGTAATCCTCACTATAACCCTATGGGGGTAGGCATCTGGTATTTTTAAATCCACTTTGAAGATGGGAAAATTTGAGGCTTGCAAATGTCGAGGAACTTTCTCAAAGTAAAGCCAGGTCTTTCTGTCTTCAATGAATGAGCTTTTATGACACAGAGTCAACGATTTCTGTAAAATTATAGTTTCCTGTTTGTCTCATTTAAAATAAAAACAAAATATAAACATGACAAGTCCACAGCTAACATCATACTCAATGTGAAAAGCTGAAAGCTTTCCCTCCAAGATCAGGAGTAAGAACAGGATCGCCACTCTTGACACTTTCTTTCAACATGGTAGTGATGGTCCTAGCCAGAGCAATTAGGCAAGAAAAGAAATAAAAGGCATCCGAATAAAGGACTAAGTGATGCTGTCACTATTTTCAGATGAAATGATGATATTATTTATAGAAAACCCTGAAGACTGTTAGAACAAATAAACAAATTAAATAAAGTTGCAGGATATAAAATCAATAGAAAAAAATCTGTTGCATTTCTATACTAATAATGAACTAGCAAAATCACACTTACAATTGCATTAAAAGTAATAAAATATCTAGGAAAAATTTAACCAAGGAGGTGAAGGATCTGTACACTGAATTCTGTAAGATATTGATGAAAGATAATGAAGAAGACACAAATAAATGGAAAGATATAGTCTATGCTCATGTATTGAAAGAATCAATATTGTTAAAATGTGTATACTATCCAAAGTGATATATAGACTCAATGCAATCCTATCAGAATATCAATGGCATTTTTCACAGAAATTGAACAAACAATCCTAAGAAACATGAAAGACTCTGAATTGCCAAAGTAATCTTGAGGAAGAACAAAGTTACAGGCATCATGCTCCCTGATTTCAAACTACACTGCAAGGCTAGAATAATCAAAACAGTATGATTTTGGTGTAAAAACAGACATGTGGACCAATGGAACAGAATAGAGAAATCAGAAATAAACCTAAGTATATATAGTCAGTTTCTTCTAAAGGAGCCAAGGCTATACAATGGGGAGAAAGACAACATTTTCAATAAGTGGTGCTGGGAAAATTGGACAGCCACATGCAAAAAAGTGAAGTTGGACCAGTATCATACATCAGACACAAAAATTAACTCAAAATGGATTAAATACTTCAATGTAAGACTGGGAACCATAAAACTCCTTGAAGAAAACATAGGTGGTTAGTTCCTTGACTTTGGTCTTGGCAATGATTTTTAGAGTTTACACCTAAAGAAAAGGCAACAGAAGCAAAAATCAACAAATATCACTATACCAGAGAAAAGTAGATACCATATGATATCACTCAAATATGTGGAATCTAAAAAAAGAAAAGGTACAAATACACTTATTTACAAAACAGAAATAGAGTCACAGATGTAGAAAACAAACTTACAGTTTTGGAGGGGAGGGACTCAGGAGAGGGGGATAAATTGGGAGATTGGAATTGAGATATACATGCTACTATAAAATAAAAAACTATGTTCATCGCAGCACTGTTTACAACAGCCAGGACATGGAAGCAACCTAGATGTCCATCGGCAGATGAATGGATAAGAAGGCTGTGGTACATATACACAATGGAATATTACTCAGCTATTAAAAAGAATGTATCTGAATCAGTTCTGATCATGTGGATGAAACTAGAGCCTATTAAACAGAGCGAAGTAAGTCAGAAAGATAAACACCAATACAGCATATTAATGCATATATATGGAATTTAGAAAGATGGTAACGACGACCCTGTATGTGAGACAGCAAAAGAGACACAGATATAAAGAACAGAATTTTGGACACTGTAAAAGAAGGTGAGGGTGGGATGATTTGAGAGAACAGCATCGAAACATGTATATTATCAAATGTGAAATAGATCACCAGTCCAGGTTCGATGCATGAGACAGGGTGCTCAGGGCTGGTGCACTGGGATGACCCTGAGAGATGGATGGGGAGGGAGGTGGGAGGGAGGGTCAGGATGGGGAACACATGTACACCCATGGCTGATTCATGTGAATGTATGGCAAAAACCACCACAATATCATAAAGTAATTAGCCTCCAATTAAAATAAAAAAATGTAATATAGAGATAAAAGCAGAGCATAGAAAATGATTTTATATGCACATAAGAGAATGCATCATAAAGAAGCTGTTGAACTGAAGAAAAAAAAAAAGAAAACTAATAAGGACTTACTGTATAGCATAGGGAACTGTACTCAATACTCTGTAATGAACTATATGGGAAAAGTACTCAAAAAGTGTGGATTTATGGTATGTGTAAGTGATTCACTCTGGCATACACCTAAAACTAACACAACATTGTAAAGCAGCTGTACTCTAACATTGTTTTTTAAAAAGTGGGGATGTATCAAACTAAGAACTCCACTTAGCAAAGGAAAACATCAACAAAATGAAAAGGCAACCTATAAAAAGGGATAAAATATTTGCAACTCATATAGCTGACAAAAACCAGTATACATGTGTGCTTAGTTGCTCAGTTGTGTCCGGCTCTTTGCAACCTCATGGACTGTAGCCCACCAGGTTCCTCTGTCCATGGGGATTCTCCAGGCAAGAATACTGGAGTGGATTGCCATTTCCTTCTCCAGGGGATCTTCCTGACCTAGGTATTGAATCCACGTCTCCTATATTGCAGGCAGATTCTTTACTGTCTGAGCTACTGGGGAAGTCCTCTGAGCTTCCAGAGAGTCAATATTCAAAATATATAAATAACTCATTTAAGTCAGCATAAAAAACAACAACAACAACAAAATATTCCATTTAGAAGTAGGTGAAATATCTGAATTGACTTTTTTTTTTTTTTTCAAAGAAGTCATGCAGATAGCCAACAGGCACATGAAAAGATACTCAACATCCCTCTTCATTAGGGGAAATGCAAATCAAAACCTCAATGCAATTCCACCTCACACCTGTTAGAATACTATTATCAACAAATAACAAGTATTGGTGAGGATGTAGAGAATGAGGACCCCTTGAGCACTGTTGGTGGGGATATAAATTGGTACAGCCACTATGGAAAACAGATGGAGGGTTCTCAAAAAATTAAAAATAGAACTATCAAAAACCAAGTGGATACAGAAATTCCACTTCTGGATAGTTACCCCAAAACAGATGACAACATTAACTTGCAAATATATATGTATGTGTATATATATTTCCTCTGTTTTAAAGTCTTAAATTAAAAAAAAAAAGTCTTAAATGGTCTCCCATTTCTTTAGGGTGTCATAACACTCAAGACCTTCTATCATCCTTCTTTTTATAGGAGACTGTTAACGTATCAGCCTGCAATATATCACACCTCCCAGGCTTTTGATAGTCTTCTCCCACACTGACTATGGGCTTAGCCAGTTGGATACTAGCAACTGAATCCAAGTGAAGACTTGCACTCCTGTGGCTCTCTGGGAACACTTGATGTTCAAATGAAGAATCCAAGTGAATTCTTTCAGGATGAGAGACCACACCCCAGGTATCCTAGCTGACACCTCGGATGTGTGAGTTAGGTCATCCTATACCATTCATCCCTGGCCAAGCTGGTCCAGATCCAAAGAACTGCCCAGCTGATCCACAGATTCATGAGTATTAACAAACATAATGGTGGCTATTTAGAGTCCTGGGGCTTCCCTGGTGGCTCCGTGTTAAAGAATCTGCCTGCAATGTAGGAGACCTGGGTTTGATCCCTGGAGTCGAGAAAATCCGCTGAAGGGCATGCCAACCCACTCCAGTATTCTTGCCTGGAAAATTCCATGGACAGAGGAGCCTGGCCGGCAACAGTCCATAGGGTCATAAAGAGTTGGACATGACTGAAGTGACTTAGCAGCAGCAGCAGCTCTCTCTGAGCTGTAAAGTTTTAGGGTGGTTTGTTACACAGAAAAAGCCAACTGATACCCCTGCCTCCCCTCCCATCTTCATCTCTCACCACTCCTCACTGGCCACTCAACTGGTACCAAGGGCATTCTGCTTGTTGGCCTGGGATTCTTGCCTCATCGGCTTCACTTCACTGGGAGCATGCTTCCTCTCAGCCTGGTTAACTCTGACTCATCCTTTCCTTCTTAGTTTGCATTTTATCTCCTTATTCCTTCCTTGACTCTTCTATCCTGTTTCCTGTGGCCCTTCAGGCTGGCTTAGGTAGGTAACTCTTCTAAACATTCTCAAGAATCCCCATTACCATGTCTCCAAATACTTTTGCAATGATGTGTTTATGAGTCTACTTCCCTGCTAGTTGTTGGGATTTAGGAAGACACGGTCTATGCTTTGCTTCCCTCGTGGCTCAGCAGTAAGGAATCTGCCTGCCAATGCAGGAAACTCGGGTTCAATCCCTGGGTCAGGAAGATGCTCTGAAAAAGGAGATGGCAACCCACTCCAATATCCTAGAAATCCCATGGACAGAGGAGCCTGGCAGGCTGCAGTCAGTCCATGGTGTCGCAAGAGTCAGACATGACTTTGTGACTAAACAACAATAACAGGTCTATGCTTTATTCTTTCTTTTTTCCTGCCAACACCAAGCAGAGAGGCTGACACTTGGTAGCCAATAAACTGTGTGGAGCCAATAAAGGAATGAAATCCAAGAGGTGGTCTTAAGCTAGGTAAGGAAAGCCCCCCAAATCAGATACTGGTTTGTGTTGACACTCATTAATTCAACTTGTATATTTCTTTGTCTTACTTCAGTAAGATAGGAACCACAAGGGGAAAAAAAAAAAGCAGAAAAAAAACCCCACAAATGGATAAACGTTAGACAAAGAACATATGAGCAGGGCAGAGACTGAAGAGACTTCAACCATTTGGTTTGGGAGATGGTAGAAAAGGGTGGAAAGTAGCTAAATTAAACCCACTAAAAGTAGGTCTGACGTAGACTATTTAAACTGTTCAAGTGTTCAAAATAGAAATCTGAACCCACTTTCTAACAGGTTTCCTATTGCTGGGTAGAAAAGAGAACAGAGAATTTTCCTTTCCTTTCTCCCTTCCAAACCTCCTAGTGCCATGGTAAAACTCCCCCCAGACAGAGTTGATAAACTGACAGATAGTATCAAATGTCAGGCAGGGCTTGTTTCCATCCCCAGGCTCTTGGGAACAGCACGCGAACAGATTGTTCCTGCCAGAGTATCTCATTATTTTAAGCAAATTGAATTTCTCATTGACTATGTTGAAAGGTTGTACGCTAGTTATAATTACCGGTTTTACTTAATTTCCTTTTATAAATAGGTTGGTACTCTGTACTTGAAAGTAGTCTGTTGATTACTGCCTTTTTTTTTTTTTTCTTTTGGCCTCAGGGACTGTTTAGAGCAGAAACTGCTGACGGAGTGAATTTAATGAAACAAATACATGTCCCATTACAAGACAGTGTGAGTGTGTGTGAAGGTACATACAGGACCACAGGTAGCAAACACAGTAAGTCAGAATCCCATGTCTGACAGTGAGTGCAGAAGAGACTTGTGATGCTGTGTTGGGTGTGTTGGAGCTGCTGGAAGAAGCAGCCATTTGTCGCCCTGGGAGCTGAGAGGTTGGGAATTGTTCTCTGTACAGAATTATCTTCTCTATCTGAACAGCCAGAGGTTTCTACTCATGGAAACCCTATGTCCTAATGAAAGTCAGCTTCTTGAAAAAGTGCAAGCATGTTATCTAGGAAAGGGAAGAGATCAAATTGCCAGTTTCACAGCAATATTTAATGAAATATACATTTTTTTTGTTTTTCTAGTTATCACAATAATGCTTTTTTTGTCAGAACATTTAGAAAATGAAGAAATGCAAGAGAGGAAAATCATAGAAATTATTTATAATTCCACCACCCAGAAATAACCACTAAAATTTAATATATTTAAAAAACTTCCCTATATATGTATTTATGTAAATATATGCTCAATGCATAACTTTGTATCTCATCTTTTATCACTATTAATGTACTGAAAGCATATCCCCATGTTATGCACCTTTCAAAGTGTAACTTTTGATGATCAACTATTATTCCATAGTATGGGTAGAGTGTGGTATCTTTAGAGCCATTCCATTATTATTTCATGTCTCATTTCATTTATTTATCATTTCTAATGTTATAAATAACTCAATATTGAACATTCCCATAATGAATCATTGTGCATAAGTTTCACTAATCCCTTTTAGTAAATTCAAAGAAATAAGATTTTTGATTCAGGAGTTTTGAGCTCTTTTAGGTCTTAATACAGATGATGAAATTGAGTTTTTAGAAATGTTGCATCAGTTTATACCCACTTAAAGGTATATTAGACTGCAAGCTTTACCATATACTTGTGAACAGCAGGAATTAAATATTCTAAGATATTGTCACTATGATAAATTCAAAGGTCTACGTCACTGTTTTAATTTGCATTTCTTTTGATCCTTACAGGGATAAACAATTTCATTTGTCTATGATAGCAGTTTAACTTATGAATTTTGCACTAGGAGGGAGTGGGATATGAAAGGATGGGACCCAGACTCAGACCCTTGATGGAAAATGGCAAGAAAAAAAGAACTGTGTAGAGCTTAGATATAGCTGCACAAAAGAACCAGCTGAGGAATTTATGAAGACTTTGAATTAACTGATTATGGAGAGGCGAGGCCTTAGTGTTTTCTAAAAGACAGAAAGGGGACAGGGAATGGAGCTTTGCAGGAAGAGTCTAGGCTGCTTTGGTGGGATTCTGGGAGAGGGTGAAGGTGGGCCAGCTTGAAGGCATGGGCTCCTTCAGGGCTGCTGATGGTAACAGGGCAAGGAAGTTATCAAGACAGAACTGGAGATGAAAACAGGTTAGCACATCTCTCTGCTTTCCTTTATACCACTCACACTCAATTTGGGGCTGATAATTCTGCCGTTTATTATAGAACTTACTCTCCAGGTGGGGTTGATAATCCAGCTAGTAAATTGTTCTGTTTCCTGGTTTTTCTTGCTCTTGGGTGAGTTTTAGGCACTTTCTTGCTCCCAAGCTCCTCTCTAAAATGTTAGCAAATAATGGCTAAAAGGGAGGATTGGGGATTATCTGTGGATTCCTAATAGCCTTGACCCCTGTTGCCACAAAAAAGAAAATAGCAAATTAACCTTCAGAAATTTTTTCTCCCCATTCCATCACCCAGCGTAATGTTGCTACAAGATTGGCATGTGTGTGTGTGTAAATGTGTGTAAGTGTGTGCATGTGCTTATGATTGCATGTCTTCCTGTGTGTTGCAGTTGGGTCCTGGAGCACTTTCATAGCCCTGGAGGGGACCACACGCCTAGAAGAGTGGCCTCACCCATGTTCGTTTCCGTGGGGGTGTGGAAGTTTCCTGAGCTGCCCATGAAGAGACCAGCACTTGGCTGCCTCAAATTCCTGCCTCGACTGAAGAGCTGCCTAGCCAGAGGTGGGCATCTCAAACCCACTAGTCTCAGGGTCCTGAGGACACTGATCCTAGTGTCTGAGGAAGGGCCGGGGCTTTAGCCAGTGTTATAGCAGCAGTAAGATGTGAAACAATAGAAAACTGAGTTGGGAAACCCGGATCATAGCTGCGTTCTCCGCCATCCACAGGCTAAGTGACTTTTGAGAACTCACCTAATTTCTCTGGTTCTTAATTTTTCTCATGTGAACAGTGAGGACAGTGGCTCTTGCCCTCTGGTGTAGAAAGGACATGTTTTCTTCCCCAGCTGGCCAGACCCTGGAATATTCATTGAATGCTCACCATCCTTGGTTTCATGTCCTATCAAAGGGGAGCGAACGCTACCACCACAGTTACCTAACCCAAGTGGTTGAACAGTGTAGTGATCCAGTAAGTTGATGGTGGATGAAAGCTCTAGGGGCTGCATAGATTGATGAACTTGAAAACAGCAGGGAGAGTTTAAACTGACTTTTCTATGGAAGGAGGCAGTACTCTGCTAATATTAGCATTCACACCAGAATGGCGGGGAGGGTATGTTTTTTAATCACGTGCTCAAGCCTGGAGTACCCTGAGAATAGCTAGAGGCTTCTTAGTTCCATTAATGACTTTCAGGTAATGTGGTTTAGTCGCTAAGTTGTGTCTGCCTCTTGCAACCCCATGGACTGTAGCCCGCCAGGTTTCTCTGTCCATGGGATTTTCCCAGCAAGAGGAGTGGAGTGGGTTGCCGTTTCCATCTCCAGGGGATCTTTCTGACCCAGAGACTGAACTCGGGTCTCCTGCATTGCAGGTGGGTTCTTTACTGACTAAGCCACCGGGGATGTCCATGACTTCTTTTGATAAAGATACATGTCTAATGTATTTCTTTAATGCTGTTTGAAATGCCAAAATATATTAATTATTAAGAGCAGACTTAAATCATCTACAAGCCCTGAAAGAGCTGCCCCTGGCTTATCCCCCTGACCCAGACACCACACTGAGCCTCACTGCTCTGGGGGAAATTGTAAGGTGAGACCCATGGCTCCCCAAGATGTTTCTGGGTAACCCAGGGTGGCACAGCAGTGCCTCTGGACCAATCTCGAAATCACAGAAGCTACAAGGTTCCTCTGAGGTTTGGAGGAGTGAATGGCAGGTGTGGGGTCCTAGATGAGACCAAGGTAATTTGTCTCACTGAGCTGCCTTTTCCTTTCAGTGAAAAGCTTTCAAGTTGAAGCAAATTTCCTCCCATGGCTCCAAGTTCAATAGCAGCACTGGGAAGATCCTAGGGGGTGGGAGGTGGTCTCAAGCCTCCCTGAGATTTGGGGGGTGAATAGATCATGGGGCCACCAGCCCATGAGGAGAATGACAAGTGTGAAACATGTACAACTGCAGAACTGATGGTTCTGTTGGAGGAAATATTTTGTGCTTCTTTAACACGTAAGCAGTTAGAAGGGGGTTGCATCTTTGTTTTCAACAGTTAAAATTTTATGTTTGGTAAAAACAGAAAGTTGAAATCACTACTTTTCCTGCCAGCTTCTCCTCTTTAGGGTGAGTGAGGGCCAGCTGACACTGTGATCGTCTTGTAAACTCTCGGGGCTGTGAATGTCTCTTCCTAACACAACCTAGGGTCTTCCCCATGAAGCACAGAAAGCCAGAAGCTACTTTTCCTCATCATCTGGGCCCTCATTCCTCCTTTCGGATTTAGTTAAGTCAGTCTCTTTAGTAGGAAAACCAGGAAGGGGAAAACCACTCCCATTAAGAAAAAGAATAAGAAAAGAATTGAACTACGAATCTCAGTATGCAACCCTGGGACTCACCGGATAAACTGATATTTCAAGAGGGAGGGGACACACGTATACCTACGGCTGATTTATGTCGATATATGCCAGAAACCAACAATATTGTAAAGCAATTATCCTCCAATTAAAAATAATTAAAAATTTAAAAAAAGAGTAATCGCAAACTCAGACACTTTGGGGTCAGGGAGGGAAGCTTATGAGTGAAATGAATAAAGCAGGTTGGTTACAAAAATAAAACTGAGGTGGGGGAGATTAAAGTAACTGATATGTGCATGTCCTACATGACTTTTCAATAAATCCCAGGCAGGCCACATAAAGTGTGCCTTTCGGTCATGGTAGGGTCTGTGGGCTTCTCATCCTGCTCGCTGATGTTGATGTGAACTCCTTTCCATCCTCTTACCCTTCCTGTCTCCATCCCAAGAGTAGCTCAGCAAGGTATTTAAGAGCATGGATACTTGCAGTCCAGTTATTAACTGTGTCACTCTGGGCCAGATATTTCACCTCATTGTCTTAAGTTGATTCATCTCTAAAAGGGCAGATGTGGATAAATGAATTTTTCAAGGGCTTAGATCAGTGCCAGGGACACACAAAGCATTATATATGTGTTTTCTTTTATTTTTCACTCATTATCCATTTGCAATTATTCTCATTTTCCAGGTATGGCTCTGGCTTAATTGGAAGTTCTGTCGATAGATCAGATATGAATTTTTGCTCAAGGGAAGTAGGGGAATAAAGAACTAATATTTTTTACCTTTTAAGTTATGAGCTTTTCAAACATTATTGATTTAGTCTTCAGATTCCTTTATGAGATAAGTTTTATTATCCCTATTTTTTAATGAATGTGGAAACAGAGGAGGCCATGTCAAGGTGACATGGCTGAGAACGGCAGGGCTGGGGTTTGAATCCAGGTCTCTGAAGTTGGCATGTGTCAGACTTCTTAAAAGGTCTGAGAACAGAACATGGGCTGGCCCTGGACGTGACCTTGCTGTCCTTCACAACACAGGGATTCAGGATCCACCAATGATCAGTTATGGCTGGTGTGAGACAGAAAAATCATTTCCTATCCTGAGAATATTTTAGGTTGCCTCAAGAGAAAATTTTGAGCAGTCTTACAACCTTTTACCTTGTGGCTCAGATGGTAAAGAATCTGCCTGCAGTGTGGGACACCTGGGATCCATCCCTGGCTTGGGAAGATTCCCCAAAGAAGGAGGCAACCCACTCCAGTATTCTTGCCTGGAGAATCCCATGGACCCTGGTGGGCTATAGTCCATGGGATTGTAAAGAGTCGGACAGGACTGAATGACTAACACTCTACTACTACAACCCTTTTCATTGCACAGTGAAGAATTAGCCTCCAGTGAATTGGAAAGGTCACAACCAACCTATGATTCTGTTCACATCTTGTATTTTATTTACTTGCCCAGGATGAGCAGCCCCTTTCTCCCAGAGGTCTCCTCGCTGTCCCCACATCAATCCATGGGAGCATGTCAGTGACAGACATTGAGAAAACAAAGGAATAGTAAAGACCACCGAATTCACCAGCTGCCGCAGAAAACCCACTTGGTTCCTTTGGGTATATGAGAACCACTAGAGGAGCTTCTCTTAAAAAATAGATGCCTGGGTCCTTCTCCTTGAAGATTCTGATTTAATAGCACTGGAGAGAGGCCCAGGAACCTGCATGTTAACTAATGTATAGACAGATTAGGAATCCACCAAGCAAGCTGATCTCTTAATTTCAAAGAGAAAGAAATTGGGTTTCCTTGGTGGCTCAGTGGTAAAGAATCTGCCTACCAATGCAGGAGACACAGGTTTGATCACTGATGAGGGAAAATCTCACATTCCATGGTGCAACTGAGACCCCACACCATAGCTCTTGAGCCCATGCTCTGGAGCCCGAGAGCCACAACCACTGAGCCCCCCTGCTGCAGTCTCTGGAGTCTATGTGACACAGCTACGGAAGCCCATAAGCCCTAGAGCCCCGGCTCCACAAGAGAAACCACCACGAGGAGAAGCGCATACAGCACAACCAGAGAGTATCCCCAGCTAGCTGCAACTAGAGAAAAGCCCACACAGCAGTGAAGACCCAGCACAGCCATAAGATTTTCTTTTTTTAAAGAAAGGGAAATTGTGTGATTTATCCAAGTTTACCCAGTTAGTTAATATTAATTAGACTTAATATGAAAGGTACTAGGACTCAGGACTGTTAACTTCCAATGGACTAGCTTCCCCACAATACCACATAGCTTCTAGAAGAGGGCATTGACCTAGACTTTGGGACCAACATCTCCCCATTTTGTGACTGACATTAAATGGTAGGATTTCACGCTCAGATTTAAGGACTAGAGCATTGTTTCAAATCCACACATGCAGAAGAACATGCTAAAATAAAGATGTTGATTTCACTTGTGGAATACACTTATGTACATTTCCCTTGGCCTGATCTGGAATCATCTCCAAAGGGGTGAACCATGGCCTTTATGTCATCCCAGAGTATTCCAGAGAAAAAAAGAAAAAAAGTTTTTAAAGTAGGTGGTACCTGTATTTTAAGAATAGAAACCTATTTTCCTTGTTGCAAGGCTATCATCCCAAGAGGGAGATGGAATAAGTGTAAAACATGCCTATTTCAGGGAAAGATTAAGCAAAGATTGACCTGACTCAAAGCTATTAGAGTGAAAACACTTGCAGTGAGATGCTTAAAAGCATGTCTTATTTTTATTAGCACCCACTTCTTTTCTGAAAGGCTAATTGTAAAATTTATGGAGCTAATTATCTCTCTAGATTAATATTTATGAACATACAATAGCAAATGTGAGTTCTAAGTGTTGTATTAAGCATTGGCTTTTCTCCCTTCACACATACAAGCAAACAACCGATAGCTCAAGGTGATGCTAATAGTCTCTCTACAATGTATGTAAATAGTCATGCGAAATTTTTCTTTCCAATTGCTGCAAATTGGTATTTACCCAGCAACTGAAACTATTTTTAACAGTTAACAGTCCCGAAACGTATGGGGACCTTTCTGCTCTATGACTAAGAACTTGGAAAATCAATTGCATAAATGCTTTCCTAATCAAACACCAAGGAGCAAGATGTCTCTTTATTGATGTACTTTAACCACATTTTATTCTTATAAGAGAAAGGAAAGGTAATCAAATGCACCTTGTTCTTCCTGCATTTTGAATATCGAACTAGTGGCTCCTTCATTTCCAAAAAACAGGAGAACAAGGTTAAGTGCTGCTAAAAACACTGCACTTTCAAATAAATCTAGGTGGGTGTACTCCAACTCCTGAGTTTTATGTATAAATCTTCGCTAGCTCTACTATCCAGATCAAATGCAAGTGTACGTGACTCCGCGTAAAAAAAGATGTACAGAGGATCAGACAGGGAGACAGTGGAAGCCAAGCTTGATGATAAATGAATGGTTTTGAGCCAACCCTGAGGCTCTGTGGTTTAGTTTTCTGTTTAGAGATGACGGGGTGTTTTACTATTTCAGGAATTCCCAAGCAGGGATTTGTGGTTTGGAAAGGGGACAAGGGATGAGCTTTAGGGATTACTAACTCTCTTGCCCTGAAACCTCATATAAATTTATCATATGAATTAATCTGAGCATATTACTGACTCTGAATATCCGTTGCTTTCAACAATTCCCAGAGGGTACCTGAACCTCAGAAACGTTATAAGCTATTGTACTAGAGGATCTTTTAGGTCGCTTCCTGTTATAATTCTCTTTAACTTTTGCTGCATCCTGGCTCTAATCTCATGTTTTTG
The DNA here is from genome assembly GCF_023699985.2 of Odocoileus virginianus. Taxonomy (NCBI): domain Eukaryota; kingdom Metazoa; phylum Chordata; class Mammalia; order Artiodactyla; family Cervidae; genus Odocoileus; species Odocoileus virginianus. Next base: position 13,328,322 of record NC_069682.1, on the reverse strand, counting down.
CTTCCATTGTCCACCATTATCCTATGCAACTCAAACTTACTTTTCTCTCAACTCCCTTCTCCTAAGACTTCGGAACTGTCTTTTCCACATGACAGACTCCAGGCATATGTGGCTATTTACATTGATTAAACTTAAACTTAAACTTCAGTTCTTCAGTCATACCAGCCATATTTGAAATACTCAATAGGCTCATGTGGCTTGTGGATACTGTGTTGTATGGCATAGATAATGGAGTGCTATCCTCACTGCAGCAAGCTCAATTGGAGAGAATTGTTTTCCAATAGAGAGATAGTAGTTTCTAAGGGTTCATTCCAAGAATCCTTGGAAGGAAAGCTATGACAAACCTAGACAGCAAATTGAAAAGCAGAGACATCACTGCCAATGAAGATTCAGATAGTCAAAACTATGCTTTTTCATGTACAGATGTGATAGTCGGACCATAAAGAAGACCGAATATGATAATCACTCAGTGGTGTCCAACTTTTTGTGATTCCATGTACTGTAGCCTACCAGACTCCTCTGTCCATGGAATTCTCCAGGCAAGAATGGTCTTGCCATTTCCTTTTCCAAAGAAGATCAAGTGCTATTTCCAAAGAAGGTTGAGTGATGAAGAATTGATGCTTTTGAACTGTGGTGCTGGAGAAGACTCTTGAGAGTCTCTTCGACAGCAAAGAGATCAAGCCAGTCAATCCTAAAGGAAGTCGACCCTGAAATATTCATTGGAAGGACTGATGCTGAAACGAAAGCTCGAATACTCTGGCCGCCTGATGCAAAGAGCTGATTCATCGGAAAAGACCGTGACTCCGGGAAAGGCTGAGAGCAGAATGAGTAGGGCGAGACAGAGGATGAGACGGTGAGAGAGCATCACTGACTCGATGGACGTGAGTCTGAGCAAACTCCGGCAGACAGCGAAGGTCAGGAAAGTCCAGTGTGTTGCAGTCCACGGGGTTCCCAAGAGTTGGACATAGCCGAACAACAATAACTGTAGGACCTTGCTGTTTATCTATTCTATGTGCTAATAGTTTCCATCTGCTGATTTCAAACTCCCACCCCATTTCTCCCCCAGCACCTCCCACCACCACAAGTCTTTTTTCTATGTGAGTCTGTTTTTGTTTTGGAGATAAATTCATTTCTGTCATTTTACAGTCGGCATGTAATGATATCATATGGTATTCGTCATAAAGCCTGTGTTTTTACTGCCCTACTGATCTGTCTCTGTCACCAACATTCTAGCACCAGGAGAGGAGGTAGGATTAGACTTCTACAGTTTTGGACTTGGAAGGAATCTATAAGGTTATCTAGTCCAAACACTCATTTGCTGCTGGCATCTTCTCCAGGTCACTTTCCAACAAATGATCATGGAGTATATACACTTGAACAGGGAACAGTGACAGGGGAAAAATTCTCCAGGTAGCACATATGAGCTGTTTTGTTATTGTTGCTTATTTGCTAAGTCATATGTGACTCTTCACAAGTCAAGAATACTGGAGTGGGGTGCCATTTCCTTCTCCGGGGATCTTCCTGACCCAGGGATTAAACCCACTTCTCCAGCATTTGAGCTAATAAAGCCACTTATATTGAAGCATCTCCAGGATCTTCCTTCATCAGTCCCAGTTTGCTCTGGTCAGAGCTTAATCCTGACTTTGAATATGTGAAACTGATGTCAGTCCCAGCCCCTCTCATCCAGGTGTCATGCTCTAGGGATATATGTTTTATGGATAGGAAGAGCTTTTAGAAAAGAGAAACTTTTAGTGAGCTGCCTTGGGTGTGATGGAAAGGAATTAGGTCTTCAGTTTTACCCCAGTAACCAGATCTTGGCTTTAGTGGGAGAGGGGGAGGTCTCCTCTCTGAGACCTATTCAGATGCAATATCAGTTCAGCCTACAGGATCCATAGACGTTTGGGTTTCAGTGGTTTTGAAGCTTTTAGGCATGTAGAGACCACATCCTTGCAGAGTAATAGGGTTTCCGCCAGCAGCATCGGTAGACTGAAGCCCTTCCCTCCCAGGCAATGGAGGTGACAGGGGAAACAAACAAGAGGGGACAAGTGGAAAGTACTAAGAAAATACTCTGAAGGCACACAGATATAAACAGGGTGGAACCAAACCCTGCAGTTATTCAAGTGGGGAGCGGCAGTTAAATAAAATCCAGACACTGATGGATCCTCATTTACACCCTCAGGTCACTGATTTTAGAGATATTGAGGTTATATATTTCTATAGGAGCATGATCCTCTTTCACACAATTGTACTGCAAAACCCTCCAATATTTGAAGATAGTTTTCTCTAGCTCCTATGTCTTTTCTTCTTTAGAGTCTATATTATTCTTCAATCTGTCATTATGGTACAAGGTCTTGGAGTTTTTCATTATCCTCTGAGCACATATCGGCTTGTCTAACTCCTCTTAAATTGAAGAGTCCAGGAGGGAACCTTTTATTCCAGATGTGGTTTGATCACCTTTGAATAGAAAAGAACCATCACTTTTCTTCTTTCAGAATCCTCTACTTGTATGCTGAAGGCAAAGACTGGCTAAATGGAGCAGAAGCTCAGGATCTGCTGGTCCCTGTTCCTTCATTTATTTTACCTTGTTTTCAGATTTTAATGATTTTTTAGGGAAATATCACGATATAAATAGTTCATTCCGTCTCCTAGATCGGCTAGCGTAACTCAGAGAGGAGGAAGAGTCCTCCCAACAAAATGCTTATTGATTGCTTGAAAAGTAAAGAGAAAACACGCATACTGATGAAATTACAAAATAAATATAATAACATGGATGTTACTTGAAACTGGAAAGGATTAGGTTGCTGATTGGAAAAAAAAATTCCAGACAACGAAGTTGAATCATCTATTCAGTGAGGAGTCTGAACTCCATAATCACTAAGTTTCCTGCCTGTTATCAGTTGATATATATTTAAAAAAAAATCTGAAGCCCCAGAAGCTCTTGAAGGCATCAGCAAAAATAGCCCCAGCTTTTCTAATATCTTGGTTATCTAGGAATGACAAAGAGCCTCACTAGAGACACAGGACAGAAAGGTATCTAACAATGGGTTTCACATCGATATACTTACATTTGGATAAAACATTTAAAGTGTTACAAGGAATTTTCTGTAGAAGCAGTTATCCCAACTAGTTAAAATATCTTTAGTGCCTGAGCTGGGATTCACAAGCACATGGTAGTATGCAAAAAAACTCGGTCAAGAAGAAATGGAATTTGACTGGTAGAGGACCTTCCTGGTCCTTTGAATAGAAATTCAGGAAAACATTGACAGGGTTGAGAGGATCTCGCTCCTGCTGGTTGGAATATACAACTCTTGAGGAAGGATGTGAGGGTATCTTAATAATCATCCAAGTTTCAGGCTAGAGATTTTCTTGATTTTCAAAAGAATCTGGAGATGGCTTTGTAGCGTTCATCTCTAAGGTGCTCGTGGCTGCTCTCCTCAACATCGTCTCTTTCTGAGGACTTCGTGTGACTAAAAGACCTGTTTGCCCAAATGTCGGGGGGAGACTGAGTGGTCTTTTTCTGTTACTCGTGTCAGCGTGTCAGCTTTTCTGAGTACTATTGACACAATCTTCACCCCTGCCAAAGTCTTCTCATCATCTCTCATCTTGACTGTCATCTCCTATTTGCAATGGTCAATCCAAGTTCCAGTGCTTCAGGCTTTTCCTTCAAGGTACCCTCTTGATAGTAAATGGATCAAAATTGGCACTCTTTCCAACTTAACTTTCATAGATTTCTCCTTGACTCAAATAATTTCTACTTCTGTAACTATTTTAAACATACAAATTACAGCTAAAGATTATACTTAAACTAATATCTGGGGAGCAAGGATTAGCAAATTGAATTAATACATTTACATTCTCAGTTCTGTTTGTGAATATTACTCATTTGTTAGCTTGTAAATACCACATATCTTACACAGCAATCATTATGTACAAATATTGACATCTCATCCTTGTCAGGAGATTCAAGATATGTGTAATCCACCAACATTTAAACAATAAAAACACATTATTCCTGATGTAGAGGCAGGAATGACCACACTAAGCTGAGAGGCCCAACACAGAGATAAAACTGTGTAACTGTAATTGTGACCTGAAAAAATCCACTTCTCTAAATTTAGAACCTACCCAAGAATGTTAGCACAAAGAAGAGAAAGGGATAAATGGAAATCATTCCCTACCACATGCACTATATTTTCACATAATTCTATTGACTTCTATAGAGTTTATGTAGTCACGATGAGATCAATTCACCATTGACTCAACCAAAAGGTAAATATTTACAGTAAATGGAATAGTTTTTTAATTCATTTCCATTGCCTTGTCTCTGATTCTCAGGAGACACAATTGTGAAGAGAAGAAGTCTTGAAACTGGGAAATACAAGGATCTGATCCTAATTTTTGGCATATATTATGATCTGTGCCATGTATTAATCCATTAACATGAACTGCAGAATGGTCAGGGACATTGAAAAGTGTTAGGCTCAGTTGCTTTATCTTAAATATGAAGAAACGGAAGACCAGAGAAGTTAAGGAGCTCTCCCAAGGTCACACAACTGATCAACAATATGGCCAGAACGCTCAACCTACGGGTCTTGGTAATGCTGAAAAAATGCAAATTGTTTTCACTGGAGAACAGGTTATGAGCTCTGAAGATTAGAAAAAAGTATTTCTAGTCTTTCCTGAGTGAATCCATCATAAGTATAGGACCTGGAGTTTTCCTTTCAATGAGTGGCTTGATATACCAGCATAGTTAAGAGATTAACAGCAAAATTAAGAAACTAATCCTTGCAAAGTACAAGGATGAATCTGGGAAAGGAATAAATCCTTCCTCTCTCTTTTTCTCTGCATAAGGTTGTCCGCATATTGATGAATCCAAGAGTGATTATAAGCTTCTCAAATGGCTCAACTGGCTTGCCAACTCATTCTCTCATTTTAAAGTTCATATGGAGACATATTTTGTGATGCAGTGTTTTAAGGGAAAATTTTAATTTAAATACACTTTTCTTGTGTGGCAACTATTATTGCTGTGTAGCAGGAGAATGTAATTTATGGTAACCTTTTCCAACACATTCCTGAGTCCCCAGATGTCAATCCATATCTCACATTCTTTGTTATCTGTTCCTGTAATTCACATCTTTTTTTTTTTTCTTCTACCAGCATTCTATTTATAAGCCATTCCATCAATACCTCATTGTGTTTTGGGCATATCTCTTTTACTCTGCAGCTCCCACTCAAAAACAATTTTGTTTCTTTTCCCAGATATTTGGAACTTTTAAGTATTTTTTAGTATCAGTTTGTTTCCCAGAGGAGATTAAAAAATGGTACTGAAGGGAACAATATGGGGCCAAAAAATGAATATCCTTATTATTCTGGGGCAACACTGCCTCTGGTTAGAGACTCCTAAAGTTTACCCTCTCTTAAAGATGCTGCCTCTTCAATGTGGGGGTAAGAGATTATTCTAGGTTATAGGGTTTCTTTTTTTCCTAATCCCAAAGCTATGCAACAGCCAGAGGTTTTAAGGCCAATAACAAATGCAACACAACAAAACACTTATTTTAAGTAACCACTTAACAGCCTATATTGATCCGTGAGGATCTATGCAGAGTAAGCCAAAATGAGTCTTCCTTTCCCTCTTTACTTTAGAGCCTCCATCCCGTGGAAAAAGTCAATGATGTGAAGAGCATTGAAAGACAACGACTAAAACAGCTCTTACTGTATGTGCCTTCATGAGTTTAGATTACATACATTCAGCCTTCTTGAACCCCAAACCCCAATCCCATGATACTCTCCATATGACCCAGCAATCCCACTTCTGGGCATACACACCAAGGAAACCAGATCTGAAAGAGACACGTGCACCCCAGTGTTCATCGCAGCACTGTTTATAATAGCCAGGACATGGAAGCAACCTAGATGCCCATCAGCAGACGAATGGATGAGGAAGCTGTGGTACATATACACCATGGAATATTACTCAGCCATTAAAAAGAATTCATTTGAATCAGTTCTAATGAGATGGATGAAACTGGAGCCCATTATACAGAACGAAGTAAGCCAGAAAGATAAAGACCGTTACAGTATACTAACACATATATATGGACTTTAGAAAGATGCTAACGATAACCCTATATGCAAAACAGAAAAAGAGACTCAGATGTATAGAACAGACTTGTGGACTCTGGGAGAAGGCGAGGGTGGGATGTTTCAAAAGAACAGCATTGAAACATGTATATTATCTAGGGTGAAACAGATCACCAGCCCAGGTTGGGTACATGAGACAAGTGCTCGGGCCTGGTGCACTGGGAAGACCCAGAGGGATCGGGTGGAGAGGGAGGTGGGAGGGGGGACTGGGATGGGGAATACATGTAAATCAATGGCTAATTCATTTCAATGTATAACAAAAACTACTGTAATGATGTAAAGTAATTAGCCTCCAACTAATAAAAATAAAAAAAAAATAAATAAATAAATAAAAAGAAAAAAGAAAAAAAAAAGGAATTTGTTAGGATTTGAATTTTCCTAGTTTTCCAGTTTAAAGTTCCAAGAGCCTAGAGGAAACTTGTTATCCCTCTTACAGCACTTGTTTGGCCTTTCATCAATTTCTTCAGTCATTTAGTAAAGTAAAATGTTTATCCTACTATTTACAGAGCATTAGTCAGCATTTTGAAGTTTTCCAAAGAAGGAAAAATAATTTCTGCTCTCTAGACCTGGAGATTACAAGGAAGCTAAAGAAGTAAGACATGTATACGCTAGTGATTATAAGAGTTATTAACCCTAACATAAAAAGTACTGAGTAGTGGGATGATCCGAATAGAATGAAATTATTTTCAGTTTTGATAGGAAGAATGAGTATAATGCACATATGTGGAATCTAGGAAAATGGTACAGATGGACCTATTTGCAGGGCAGAAGTAGAGATGCAGATGTAGAGAATGGATGTATGGACCCTGGGTGGGAAGAAGTGGGGTGGGATGAACTGGGAGATGGAGGTTGACATGTGTGCACGGCCAGGTGTAAAACAGATAGCTCGTGGGGGCCTGCCGTGCAGTGCAGAGTTCATACCGGTGCTCAGTGGTGACCTACACGGGTGGGGTGGGGGTGGAGGGAGACTGCAGAAGGGGGGGACATACGTACACATATAGCTGACTCACTCCATTGTGCAACAGAAATTCACACAACATTGTAAAGCAACTATACCCCAACTGAAGAAATGGCCTGTGGGCTGGACAGCTAATGTGAACCCAGTAAATAATTTGAAATTGTGAACGCATCCACATAAGATATTGTAAAATGTAAAATATCTTATTGTTTTTAAATATAAGGTTGTAAGAAATTAAAATTTTCAAATCACCCATTTAAAGAAAAAAAAAAAGATTTGAAAGCCTGGAGTATCTGGACCCATGGAAGGACCATATCTATGCACAAATCAAGAACAACCTAAGTTATTCTAGTGAGATATAAAGGCAGTGACAGAATATCCAGAAAGAATGATTTGGTTAAGACAGTGGTATTTTGTGGTTAGAGGATGTTCAATGATATTTTGCCCACTTTGTAAATCAACAGTCCACAGGAAATAGTTTTGTAGGGCAAACCCCAGGTACATGCTCACTTTGGATTATTTCTGTCATGTATGAAAATTGAAGACCTCATGAAAGTTGATAAATTGATTTGTTGAGAACAGTTGAACCCAATTTTTACAATAAGAATGACATACAGATTTTTATTTCTACTAGGAACACCTAAAGAGTGGACAAAGTGATTTTTCCACCTTCAGTTCCTCTCGAGTAAGAAACAAATAACCCCTGGCCATGGAGGCTCAGTGAATAGTTTGAGTTCAGTCTAGATATTCTTCTGTGTGTCCTGTGATATTGTCATCATTCACTTTTGGCCCACAGCAGTTTTCTTCTTGCTTCAGGGCCCCTGTTTTAGTCTTTGCTTATGCACTTGCTATGAGTATATACAGTCTTTGCCTCTGAGTTTCTCTCTGCTGTGATTGGAGACCTTAGCTTTAGTGGTTGCCTTCTCCTGGTATGATTAGTGCTTGCCTTGTTGCTACAGTAATGGGGTGGGCTTATAAACCCCTTTGGGGATAGAATAGCCTCTTCCTGTTTGGTTTCTAAAATGAAAACATGTCTCTTGTCCAGATATGCATAAGCAACACTGTATTTTCGGTATAACACAAACTTGCTACTGGCAAGAGTAACTCTAGTGTTGGTGTGTTTACTTTATGTAGGTTATTCAAGATGATGTAGCATATGTCACATAGGATGGATGAGGAATGAGAGAAAGGATCAGCGTGGATCAAAATGAGTGAGAAGAGAAAGCATCCTAAATTTTGTGTCAGGTTTTATCACTCAGTGGAAGGAGGGTCAATGGTTAATCCAGATAAGGGAAATAACATGGTAAGGGTACAGTGATAGGATAGATAAGGGATCCTAGGAAAATTAGGCAATTTCACGAAAGGAGAGTATTATTGTGGTGATATCAAGTTTTCATTGTGAGTCAGAATTGTAACAACATCCCAATAGCTGACTTGTACAGAGAAGCACGTAGGAGATAACCACTGGACCGAATGCATCACATGTGTTAGCTCATTTCACCCTCAGAACCCTGAAGAGCAGGCACTGTTGTTATTTACATTGTACAGGTGAGGAACTCAGACCTGTAGTGTTGAAACAATTTGCTCAGGGTGAAACATTCCTAAGTGGCAGGCCCTGGACACAAACTCAGTGTTTGACTCAGGGAGAACATGTGCTTGTTTTGAAGACAAACCGTCTCCCTTAATTATTCAGATAGCTTCATAGTTAATGAGATATTGACTAGTTAATTAATAGCATTAGAGACTTTTCTGGGGTTGATTTCTTCTTCTTCGAGTGCATATGGTGTCAAAACATAGCCTGACAAAGCTCATCACACATCGTGCTAAAGAACCTAAAAATCGATCTGGGTAGTCTCTCCTGACATGTTAACTGCAAAATTTAAAGAAAGGGGTAATGGGTAGGAAACTTTCAGTTAGCTATGCCTAGTCATCTGACCTTCCAAGTCCTTTAGCTTCTCTTACAGCTTGAAGCTCTTGACTCGTTCTCTATTTCCCTACAGGGACGAGACAGGGCTTTTGGAGTTCTGGCCATATGAGAAGCAGAAAAAGTCGGGGACTAAAAGCTTAGTCAGATAAAGAAGCAGGTAGATACTTAGAAAGGTTGTCCTTTGCAATTTTTGCAAAGGGTTCAGATACAGAACCTTTTTATTAGCTCATGAGACTGATAAAATGTTCACTTTGATTTAAAGTCTACTTTGATATGCTTTCCTCCTCCAGATCTGGAAGATAATGTCTGTTCATGATTCTTGACCTTGCCAGGGGTCACAGGATTCCTTTGATGCTCTCTTGAAAGATGTTTTCTGAGTTGTTGAATTTTAAAGTGCCCAATACTCCCAGTATAAACCAGGAATAAATTTTCGTTCCCTCCCATATTTATATAACTTGAAGTAAATGCCTGCCTTTTGAGAGCCTTCCACCTTTTATCATCTATTCTGCAACTGAATCTGTTTTAATTGGATGTATGTGACCTAAAAAACTAAACACATGGGACTTCCCTCGTAGTCCAGGGCTAAGACTCTATGCTCCAAGTGCAGGGGGCCCAGGTTCAGTCCCTGGTCAGGGAACTAGATCCCACATGCTATAATGGAGAATCTTCATGCCACAACTGAAAGATCCCGTGTGCCACAACTAAGACCTGGTGCAGACAAATAAGCAAATAAATTAAAAAAAATTAAACACATGACCATAGGAGGCAGAGGAAAGCTAGGTTTTCAATTCTTGGAATAGATTGTAGTTACTTGATGTTAGGTCAGACAGAAAGGTCACAGAATGAGAGAGAATTCCTTTTGCTTGGCGGTAGAATGGATCCCGCAATGGAAAAAAAAAAAAAAAAAAAAAACAACTCCTGACATGGTTAATAAAACACACTTAGCAGAAGAAGAACCTTCTGGATCAGATACTGGGCAGATTAAAATTTCTTTACATTTCCACAAGAATGAATCTCCAACATCAATGACGTTCTGTCGATTACCTTAATCTATTTGAAACACCAATTAGCCAAGGCCAACAACTTTTGTTAAGAGAGCAAAGCTAGAAGAGAAGTATAAGCTAAACACGAAGCTTGGGTTTCCTAAGACTCCTTCCATGAGTCAGCCCTTAAACTGCACTGGTCATTCTGTAAATTCTCTTTACTCAATCTCTAAGGTCCATCAAGGATGATTTAATGAGTAATACACATGCTTGTGTTTATATTTATGCTTTCTGGCCATTATCAGGAGCACTGGCTCAATGAAACATTCACCATATGCCTGACCTGGTGAACAATTATGCTCCTATTGAATATTTATTCTTCCACTGTCAAAGTTGCTTTTTAGAAAAAGTTATTAGGTGTGCTTAGCGTTTCTTAGCATTATGACAAAGTAAAAAGCTATTGCTTGAGATAAAGCATGAACATACACATTGTCAGCTACTAATTTTGGGGTTGCTTGTACATATTATCCCTCAAAATTATAATAATACTTGGTTTGAGATAAAACAGCTTTCTTTCCTGTTTTTCACTATTTTCATGGGAAATACTTCAGTTTTCCTAACTAAATTGAATCTTGCAGGATTCTCTGGAGTCTCTGGTTTTTTATTTCTTGTTGTCATCTCACTGCTAATAATTAGTATGAATGTCTGTTGTTGATCCTAATGTTTTTCTTATTCAGACCTTTATTCTTCACTTTTTTCCTTACTTTGGAGCAGAGGTGTAACCTTTCATGCCTGGCACTATATTATACCACCAACAATATGTCAAACCTCTAATGTCTTTCTTATATAACCCTACTTGTATCTTGTCATCAGTTAGTCCTACTTTCTTGCTTTCATAGTATCTTTATCTGCCCCAAAGTCTTCTATTGGCCCCAAATACCTACTGGGGGGTTAATGTCTTTGACATCCAGGTCTTTCACCACGTAACCTTATTTCCCCATGATTCCTGTACAAACACCCTTTATCTAAGAAGTTGATGCTATGGAGCATGTCTTCTGCATTTCTGTTTCCAAATATATATATATTCCAAATTTATATGTCAACCATTTTAAACTTTCCAATTTCTCTTTAAAAACACAGACTCTCTCTAAAGTTCTCTTTGACCAGATCAGACCACATTAACCCTTTTCTGCTCTGAACATCCAGAGCAATTTTTAAAATAATCTGAGTAACACTTCAATTAGATATTTGATATTGAATGGCTTTTATAAAATATTCTATAAATTTAAAAATACATAAGCTAAAATTCTGGAAATTAGGGACATTTTTTGATACTTCTTTGTATCACTTGTGACACTGAAATCATCACCCTAAATGTGCAAGGGGTGCAATAATTTTTTTCTTTTTAATTTTTCAGCTGCACTGCTCAGCATGAGGGCTCTTAGTTTCTCAACTAGGGACTGAACTCGTGCTCCCTGCATTGGAAGCACAGAGTCTTAACCACTAGACCATCAGGGAGATCCTGCTCAATAAGTATTTTTATTTAACTTTTTAATCAGGTGAAGTCTAAAATACTTGATTAATCAGAATGCTCTATTTCTTGTTTAATTTGAGCCTTATTTACAGATTTAAACTTATGTTACAGATAGATTTTATCTGTATACTGCAGGATGTTTACATATTGTATTTATTATCAATATAAGCAATAAAAACATAAGTGTATGTACTCATAATGATCTATTTTCGGCTATTATTTCATTGGACTGTAGATTTCTTGATAAAGAGAATCCAATATTGGTTTGGTACAGATTACTTCCCTAAAGAGTAATATGATATAAGGGGGAGGGATAAGTGAGGAGCTTTGGATGAACACATGCACTCTACTACATATAAGATAGACACTGTCAGGGACCTACTATATAGCATAGGGAACTCTACCCTATATTCTGTGATAACCTATATGAGAATAGAACCTAACAAAAATGAATATATGTATAGCAGTCACTTTGCTGTACATATTAAACTAACAAACATTGTAAATCAACTGTGTAAAGAGCCGAGTCGTTGGAAAAGACCCTGATGCCGGGAAATATTGAAGGCAGGAGGAGAAGGGGGTGATAGAAGATGAGATGGTTGGATTGCATCATCGACTCATAGACATGAGTTTGAGCAAACTCCAGGACATAGTGAAGTACAGTGCAGCCTACCACACTACAGCCCATGGGGTCACAAAGAGCCAAACACGACTTTACAAGCAAACAACAACTCCAATAAAGTTAAAATATTTTTTTTAAAAAAGAAGACATACAGTTACATAAAACTCTTGGATACTGATGGAATTGTAAGGCAATGCAGATAAGGTATAAATTCCAAGAATCCTGAAATTTAGTTGTAAGATTTAATTTAGTGACATCCAGGGGAGAAAAGAAACATACAAGGGACCTCAGTAGACACTAAACTGCCCCAATAAAAAATAATTTTCTGGGTTCCCTTTATATCTAACTTAAGCCTTACAAGTAGGAACTCTTAGAAGACTTACTCTGCAGTGTGGTTCCTTGGTCCGGACTCTTTTTCAAAAATACATTATGCATGTCACTATTCAGGTGTAAATACAACAATGGTGTCTCAGGGCTCACCAGATCATTCATGGACCCAGGAAGTGATTTGACTCAGTTTCTGTCCCTGAGGACTTTTTTCTCCCCCATTTATTTCAAAAGATTCATAATTAATTTATAATGAAAGACCCTGGGGCTCCAGTCAGCAACAATTTATGTTATGACACGTCACTGTGGTAAGTTTGAACCTGAGTCTCCTGCATTGCAGGCAGATATTTTACCATGTGAGCCAGGGTGGCTTGATACTTGGGTCGGGAAGATTCCCTGGAGGAGGGAATGGCAACCCACTCGGGATTCTTGCCTGGAGAATCCCATGGACAGAGGAGTCTACTGGGCTACAGCCATGGAGTCACAAGGACTAGGACACAACTGAACCACTTTCACTTTCATTGCTGTTTCCTTTTATCTGGAGAGGTTCAGTTCAATTAGGTTCAGTCGTGTCTGACCCTTTGCGACCCCATAGACTGCAGCATGCCAGGCTTCCCTGTCTATCACCAACTCCCAGAGCTTACTCAAACTCATGTCCATTGAGTCGGTGATGCCATCCAACCATCTCATTCTCTGTCATTCCCTTCTGCCTTCAATCTTCCTCAGCATCATGGTCTTTTCAAATGAGTCAGTTCTTCACATCAGGTGGCCAAAGTATTGGAGTTTCAGGTTCAGCATCAGTCCTTCCAATGAATATTCAGGACTGATTTCCTTCAGGATGGACTGGTTGGATCTCCTTGCTGTCCAAGGGACTCTGGAATTTTCTCCAACACCACAGTTCAAAAGTGTCAATTCTACGGAAAGCTATAAATTCTTTCTCAGATGTGATTGAGGCTCTGCCAATTAAGTACATCCATGCTGGATTAGGAAAGTGCAAGTGAGGTAGAAGCAATCTTCGTGAAGCTTTTGTTTGTCTCTGATGGGTAGCAAGGGCAGTGTTTTCCTGAGGCAGTTTCTAGTTAACATTCTTCTGATGTCCAGGTTTTGAGCAGCTGCTTACCTAGGGCAGCTCCCAAAGCTGCAAAAGTTGTGGCCCCCTAGTGGCTGGTCCCATGGTGTTCTAGAAGTCATCCCAAGATACCCAGCCTAAGAAGCTGCTTCTTCACCTTCCCAGTGATTTTCTTTGTATTAAATTCCTCTATGCTTCAAATTTCTAGAACATTTTGTTTCTTCTGCTAAACCTTTTTGTTTCTTCTGCTAAACCTAAGTGATGTATACGCCCAGATCTCAGCTTTAAGAGAGCCTGAAATAAAACATATTTTATCCCCTAACCTGAGGGATATGCATTTATAACCATCAATGCCTGATTCTAGACCAGTAACCATCAGCCTCACAGCTTCAACTGCAAATACTGTCTTACTTTTCTGCTCTGTTTGAGTAAACTGAGAGGATTATTTTCTTCCTGAGCTCAATCAACCCTTTTTACTTTATTCTTTTTATATTTTATTTCTCACTGCTGTGGGTTGGAAGAGAGGAAGTGATGGCAAAGCATAAACATTATAACATCTTAACTGGTAGTACCTTTTAAAACTTGAGTTTACTTTAAATTTGTGACCAGAACTCCAAGGAGCAATCAATATCACTCCTTTGAATTCTACTACACTTTGATGGTAAATTCACTAAACAAAGAACTTCAAAACTTCTCTTTACAAATGCTCCCAACTCCTCACATTCTTATTTAATTTGTCATGGGAGGAAATGGAAGCCATCAAAATCTAACTCCCTTCTCTTCTCCATCACTGTACATCCCGATCTGTACTTCTCTTTTCCTTCCCCTAGACCAGAAGTCAGCAGATGTTTGTGGTAAAGTCCCAGACAGCAAAAATTCCAGGCTCTGTGGGCGTAAGTTCCCTGTCACAACTTCTCAAAGTTGATACTGCAGCGTGAAAGCAGTGGTAGACAGTAAGTTGTCAAGCGGATGTGGCATGTAAAACGTTTACGAAAACAGATGCTAGTTTGGATTTCAGGCCCTACTTCACTGACTCCTGCTCTGGGACATTGCTTCTTGAGTTATCTTTTCTCTCCTGACCCATGTTTTCTTTCCTCTCTATTCAGTTGCCTTGCAAACATCTCAAGAAAATAGCAATGACTTTTTTTTTTTTTTTTTAGCTTCCAGTATCTTTTATTTTTCCTAGAACCTATATACAATTAACTCTAGCAGGGCAGTACTCAATACTGTTTAAGCCTCACATTTTAGATTAACTACTTATAATAAATGTGAACGCACATCCTCATAACTGGGAAACTAAATGACATAGATTTACTCATTATTTATGTAACCATACAAAAGTTTATATGCAACAGCATTTATACTACAGAATCTGACTTTACAAACTAGCTTACTTATAAAACATAGTTACTCTTTGCTCATCTGTCCTAATCCAGAAAGTGTTGCACCAATGCTTAAAATGTTATTAAAACAGATGAGTTCTCAACACAAGGTTAACAAACCTGAAGCTCCACCCTAGAAATACAAACCCATAATTTGAAAATTGTTTTACCAGAAATAGCTTATGAGCAACTCTTATCAAACTAGTACTATAGGGAGTTACAGTGTTGACCAAAAGAAGATACAGGTTTCTCATTAAAATTTTTTTTAGTGGGTCTCAAATTCTGTGACAGATTTTTGGTCAAGTTGTTTTCATTAAAAAGTACTGATTTTAAAAACTAATAACTTAAACTGCCACACACAAAACATATGGTCCACAAAAACATTCTCCTTTCCTTCTGAAGGTTTTATGATGCATTGTTATCATTAACCAGTCTTTTACTATTAAACTTAAATGGCCAATTGAGACAAACAGTTCTGAGATTGTTCTTCCACCACTGATTAAGACTGGGGTGGCAGGTATTGGGGATATATTTATTTAGCCTTCTGAGCTTTCTGGGCAGACTTGGTGACCTTGCCAGCTCCAGCTGCCTTCTTGTCCACTGCTTTGATGACACCCACAGGGACTGCCTCGTCATGCACAGCAAAACGGCCCAGAGGAGGAGAGTCAGAGAAGCTCTCGACACACATTGACTTGCCAGGAACCATATCAACGATGGCAGCGTCACCACATTTCAAGAATTTAGGGCCATTTTCCAGCTTTTTCCCAGAATGATGATCAATCTTCTCCTTCAGCTGAGCAAACTTGCAATCAATGTGAGCTGTGTGACATTCCAGCACAGGTGCATAACCAGCACTGATCTGGCCTGGATGGTTCAAAATAATCACCTGAGCTGTGAAGCCAGCAGCTTCCATGTGTAGGTCATTTTTGCTGAGACCAGCCACATTGCCATGACGGACATCTTTGACAGACACGTTCTTGACATTGAAGCCCACATTGTCCCCAGGAAGGGCTTCACTCAATGCTTCATGGTGCATTTCTACAGACTTCACTTCAGTTGTTACATTGACTGGAGCAAAGGTGACCACCGTGCCAGGTTTGAGAACACCAGTCTCCACACGACCCACAGGGACAGGGCCAATACCACCAATTTTATAGACATCCTGGAGAGGCAAACGCAAGGGTTTGTCAGCTGGGTGAGTTGGTGGCAGGATGCAATCCAGAGCTTCAGGCAGGGTGGTTCCACTGGCATTGCCGTCCTTTCGGGTGACTTTCCATCCCTTGAACCATGGCATGTTAGCACTTGGCTCCAGCACATTATCACCATTCCAGCCAGAAATTGGCACAAATGCTACCATGTCGGGGTTGTAGCCAATTTTCTTAATGTAGGTGCTGACTTCCTTAACAATTTCCTCGTATCTCTTCTGGCTATAGGGTGGCTCAGTGGAATCCATTTTGTTAACTCCAATAATGAGTTGTTTCACACCCAGAGTGTAAGCCAGAAGGGCATGCTCACAGGTCTGCCTGTTCTTGGAGATACCGGCTTCAAATTCACCAACACCAGCAGCAACAATCAGGACAGCACAGTCAGCCTGAACTGTGCCTGTAATCATGTTTTTGATGAAGTCTCTGTGTTCTAGGGCATCAGTGATGGTAACACAGTACTTGCTGGTCTCAAATTTCCACAGGGAGATATCAGTGGTGATACCACGCTCACATTCAGCTTTCAGCTTGTCCAAGACCCGGCATATTTGAAAGGGGCCCTTTCCCATCTCGGCAGCCTCCTTCTTGAACTTTTCAGTTGTTCTCTTGTCGATCCCGTCACATTGTAGGCCAGATGGCCAGTCGTGGTAGTCTTTCCTGAATCTACGTGCCCAATGACAGCGATGTTCATGCGGGTCTTCTCCTTTCCCATTTTGGCTTAGGTTTAATGGTGGTTTTCATGACACCTGTGTCCTGGCAGCAAACCCGTTGTCAAAAAGCAAGCAATGACATTTTTTGACACCAGGTCCTCCTGCAGCTCTGGTCTCTTTCCTTTATCGCATGGCCAATGTTTTCAAATGAATTCCTCATTCTCATTCTCTCCACTCCCTTATTGTCTATTCATTCTTCAATCTTTTCTTTTTGAAGGGGCTATATTTAAAGTGGCTCAGCTCTCAAGAATCCCTAACTTACCACTCTATTTTCTTTATAGTAGTGTCACTCTGTAATCATTCCATTTGTTTGTTTTCCTTCGATACAACCCCTTCCTTCAGTCCAAACTCTTCTGGGGTGAAAGTTTCAGGAGGGTAAGGGCCTGGTCTGGTTTGGTGGTCACTTAATCACTGGGTACCCTAATTGTAGATGGCAGCAGGTCCATAACTACCTGTTGAATAAATGGATGGATGGATGGGTACAGTGTATCATTTCAGATGTTGTGATGTGCTGTCCATATCCAATTTCCAGAATGTATTTCCCCAGATGTTGAGGGTGCTTCTGGCAGGTGGATCATTGCTTGCGCCTCTGCTGAAAGGAATCCCATTGCCCAGAGTCATGGCCTTTTCCTGGGTGGACTCCATCCAATGAATAATCAGTGTGGGAATGACAAGGGCCTGGTCCCTCACTTAAACGCAGGACCATTATGAAGGGTCACCCCAGCTTCAGGGCTTCTTAGAGACCAAGCTGAAAACTCTTAGAGAGCCAGCTGAGACTGTGGGAAATCTCAGCTTCTCTCTCTGTTCCATCCTACTTCTAGCTCTTGCCTTCTCTTCCTTTCCCTGGATGTACATCCCAAGGGCACTCCCAGATAAATCTGCCATATTCCATCTCTGTTTTAGAGTCAGCACCCTTGCGGAGCCCACCTGGTGACCTCTGCCAAAGTTTCATTGATCTGTAAATGGCAACTGGGGATTCAGACCAACTGTACTGAATTTTAAAGTCAGCGCACTTTTCTTCATCTGTTTGTTGGAAGTATTACATGACTCTCTAGTCTTAAAATAAAATCCCATTATTTTTTTACTCAGTAATGCTTTTCACAAAAATACATGGATGAATATTATTCCAAAGTTTTCCTTTAAATAGCTTCTAAAGTGTAGGAAAAGAGAGGATGATGCAAAGGTCCTCCATGTTTCATTTCTGCTAAATAAACATAAAGTCAAGCATGGTAACCTCAACCACTTCATTAATTGCCAACCTTTAATTAAAGGTATCATCCATCATTAAGGACTTAGCTTGAGTAAAGTAAATGCAAAATTAGATGAGCATAGCTATTACCTTAATATGAAGCTAATGTAGCTCCTTATTTAATGGTTACATAAATGGGCTCCCAAGCAGAAAAAAAACCTGATATTTGCATCACTACAATGCTTATTAAAAGGAAACCTCTATGTCCACAATCCTTCCTTGTGAAGAACTGAACACACAAGCACAAAATCCAGAGCCTTATGTATTTCTGGACTGAAAATAGTCAGGAATGACCCAGGTAGTCTCCTCTAGAGTCATGTCTTCCAGAAGCTTCCAGAAGCTAGAATCAGGAGCTGTATTTCTTGTCCAACACATCTGCTTAGGGCTTGACAGAATGAGGGTAACTGGATTATATTTTTCATTTTTCCTGGGCCAAGCCCCTCTTCCCATTTGTTTTAAAGCTTTCTTGTTCTGTGTGTTTTCCCTCTGTCTTTCCTTTGCATATGTCTCTCCCTGTGGGTTTATGATCACCATCACTACAGCTTAGCATTTCCAAACTCTCCCCTGTTTTTTATTTCACAGTCCCTTGTTACATAACCCAGGGAAGCAGGTCAACATCACCATTATTATAACATTTCCCAAGAAAATGAGGGGATAAGACTGCAGAGACTTGTTTAGAATCGTCGCAGCCAGTGTGCAGGAGTCTGTCCAAGAGCTCAGGTAGCAGCTTGGACCTCTGGACTGTCCTTTCCCCACTCTTATCTTCTCTCAAACCTGAGTGAGACAATGAATCTTTTTACCAGTTAATTTAAGAGCATGGGCTCTGGAGCCAGGTCAATTTGGGTTAAAAAAAATCACAGTTCTGACTCATCTGGCTGCATGATCTCAAACAAATTTCTTTCTCTCTGAGCATGCATTTCTTAATTTGTACAGAGCTGAAAACACAGATCTCACAGGATGGTGATGAAGTAATTAATGCAAAGCTCTTGCCACGGTACCTGCACATCACCGGTGCTCAATGAAAGGTATCCTCACTGACGAGTGTATTCACTGGATGAGCTATTTCTTGTGGGTGAATTTTAAGTGCACCTTTTGTTTGACTCCTTGGTGGCAGGCAGGAAGGGCAGACAGATTGTGTAGAAGGTGATTCTCTGCTCCGTCTGGGTTTTTGCTTTGGCACTCTACTTATTCTTTCAGAATTTATGTCTCTCTTAGAAGGGGAAAGGGCTACAGAAAATGAATGTAGAGTCAGAAAGAGATGAAAAGGGGTAATGGGATGATGGGAATTATGGTCAGTACTTTGTCTTCACCCCAGCCACCTTTATACAAATGCAATTCAAATGATTTGCTGCAAGAAATTATGTCTTCACAGGTGTGATGGGTGGAAATAAAAGGAGAAAATCAATATTGTACAAAGAAATCAAAATGATCAATTGACTTATTATTATCATTATTATTATTAATTTCTCAAGGCCAGCATCAGTGAGAAGAAAATCCGCCTAGTCTAGCCTTTGCTAAGGACTGAGTTGGTGTGTAGCCATTTCTGCTGGTGCATTTTTAAGCAGAGCTGCAGGGAATGTCATGTGTTGCAGTAATTGCCATGGAAACCATTGTTGTCGAATGAATAGAGAGGTTTTAAATCCTTGGTAATGAGCCTGAGAAACTAAGTAGGGCTTCAAGTTTAACATGTTTGGAAGTGGTTCATATCTCACACAGAGATATTGGAAGCAAAAGGAAGGGGGCAAAGGGCAACACAGAGAAAGTTTCTTTTTTAAAACAAAAATTCAAATAAACTTGCCTTATATCACATTGCACTTCTACTAGCACTTTTCAATGTAAAAATGCTAAAGCTGCATCCAGTCCCAAGGCTTGAGCAACTCTTGTCTGCAGAATAAAGTGTAATTGTGATCTGCTTCCACTGAAATCAACAATTTCAATTTACCTCCCACAAACTTCAGTAAGTGAGAAGGTTAAATATTTTCAAGGCAATGAATGGTTAAATTTGTCTGGTTTGTGAGATCCTTAATAGAAGGGCTGAGAATGTACCTGTACAGAGGAGCATACAGATCTAGGAATGGCCAGTGATCGGGTGGGGCCCACCTCAGCCATGAACAATTTCTTAGCATCTCTCTTCTCTTGCCTTTTTGTGAAGCCTGACACCTCATCTCTCACCCAAAACCTTTTCAGCCTGGGTGCCCTCCAGGTAGGACTGGTGATAGCAGCCTCGGAGGGGACGAAGAATGAGAGATAAATGCCAGAGGTGAGCCTTTCTCTCTCCCAGTGGCCAAGGGATTCCTTACCAGCACTGTTCCTCATGCAGAGACACCGCGGCACATCGGGGTTATCGGACAGAAGCTTCTTCCTGAACATATGCACGGTAAAGAGGATCAGGACTGGTCATCCCAAAATAGGCCATTTGGCACAGAAGTGATTTTGAGCTGAAGGCATTTGAGATCCTGAAGCCTCTTCTCTGTCTAAAAGTAGAACCTCCCTCAAAGAAGAAACTGTCATAATTCCCCTCCCTGGGCAACTCCGCAGTCTCTTCAGGTGCCCCGCCCAGACGCCTGCACAAATGATCATTTCTCCTCCCTGCTCTGCTAAGGGCACATTTATTTTCCAGAAAGTCATTTGCTTTTACATAAGTGCCCTTTTCCCCCCTTATCACCCCTACCCCTGCCTTGACTAAGTTGGGTGTAGAGAGCCCAGTCTAACCGTCCCTTTGAGTGACTCATCACTGGATGTCACGTGAATGCAGGATGCATGTGCTAAAAAAATTTCTGGTTTGTTTTTCTCTTGTTGCCCTGTCTGTTGTCAGTCCCATCAATGGGGCTTCAGCTGGAGAACCTAGGGAGGTAGAAGGAAAAATAATTTCCCCTCCCTCTCCAGGATCTCTCTGTGTGTGCTTAGACACTCAGTCATGTCCAACTCTTTGTGACCCAGGGACTGTAGCCCGCCAGGCTCCTCTGTCCATGGAATTCTCCAGACAAGAACATTGGAGTGCATTGTCATGCCCTCCTCCAGGGGATCCTCCCAACCCAGGGATCAAACCTGGGTCTCCCGCACTGAAGGTGGATTCTTCACCATCTGAGTCACCAGGTATAATAACTTTTTCTCAACAGGATTTAAGAGAGGAAAGAGAAGGTGATGAGGAGGAAAGGCCCTAGGAAGAGGTCTCTATGTTCTGTCTCTTCATTACTGGTGTTTAGAAAAAGCATTAAAAAGACTTTCCAGGGTCTGTGCTTCTTAGAGAAGTAGGTATTGTCCTCTGGAAAGTCTGAGGAGAGGGTCCTGGACTGGAGGGAACACAACCATGGAGAGCAAGGATGTGACGTTAACATTCGGTCCAGAAATGAAGGGGAAAGAGAGAAATGGGAAGCGAAGAGAAGAGAAAGAAGAGAAAGGAACAATGCCACGGGAACCTGGAGGGATCAAAGCATGCGTGGGTAATTTGGCCAGGAAGAACCTTTCAATCAACACATTCCAGTATTCCGGGCAAATACTGTCTAATGTGGGTCTTAGATCATTCATGACTAGCTGCAAGTGACTTAACTTCTTCGTGCTTTCTTCCTCAAATGTAAGAAGTAGATAATTACTTGCAGACCCAACTGAATTTTTGTGAAAAGTGGAACTGTTAATTGTTGAGTCCTATCCAACTCTTTGCGACCCCATGGACTATAGCCTGCCAGACTCCTCTGTCTATGGAATTCTCCAGGCAAGAATACTGGAGTGGGTAGCCATTCCCTTCGCCAGGGAATTAAACCTGGGTCTTCTGCATTGCAGGCAGATTCTTTACCATCTGAGCCACCAGGGAAGCAGATTAAATAAAATGATCTATGTAAATTTTTAGAAAAGTCCTAAAGCATAGGATTTTCAGTTAAAAAAAAAGGGAGGGGGAATCAATAAAAGCAAGTGATTATTAATATTATTCATCTCTAATGGCACAGAACTGCTCCTTTTTATTCTTTACTGAATTAGAAACTCAGGCCTGCCTGCAGAAGTCACAATTCACAGTTTTATATTAGGAATCTGAACCCCCGCCTCACAAGGGGTTTAGGGGAGATGGAGAGAAAACTGTTGCCAGAGGGTGTGAGTGTTGTTTTCATGCTATTTTAGAACTATTAGAGCTGGAAGTCCAGCGGTTCTCAAATCCTGTCCTGCTAATAACCTCTACAGTGGGGAAATTCCCAAGGGAATTCTAGGCGATGAAGAGCTGAGCTGAATTTGTCATTTTGGTAGGCTTGGAGCCCTCTGGTAAATGCTGGAACTGGAGCACACAGCTTAGATGTTTTCCAAAAGATTTAAACTTGAGATTGCATTGCTCTCTAACCAGTCTCATGAAGGAACAGAGTCAAGAAGAAGGTCGGAGCAGGGTGCTTGCCTCTGCACCCAGGTCCAGGTTATCACACCACCTCTCAGTGACACTGACCTCCTCTGTCCCGTCTTAAAATGCAACACACTTAACCCCCCCATGTCCTGCTCTATTTTTCTCCTTAGCACTTATCATCTGAAATTCTCAGTGTTTTCATTATTTATCTTGAGAATCACTCCCAGAGAAAACGTAAATTCCAAAAAGAAATGGATTTGGTTCTGCTTTGTTTCAGCCACTGAAATAGTGTTTGGATTAGAGAAGGCTGTCAACATGTGTTTGTTGAATGAATAAAAGGGAAGAAGGAACACAAGTGTGTCTGTGTAACCTCTAACACATGGTAGCCCATACAACCAGCAAACCTCTGCCAGGTAAACATACTTGGATGCTCACCAACTAGGTCAGCAAGTCTGCCACAAAATTGGGTCCCAGTGTAGCTGGGAGGGAGAAAGCAAGGATGCATGGGGCTGTGTGAGAGGGAGGTTGGACATTTCTTTGCAAGTGGAGGGAATAAGTGAGAAAACCAAAGGGTCTAATGACTGAGAGAACATTATGCCCAATTTAATGAGGACAGAAAGAAGTATGTGTGTGTTCAGTTGCTAAGTTGTGTCTGACTCTTTGCGACCCCATGGACTATAGCCCACCAGGCTCTTCTGTCCATGGGATTTCCTAGGCAAGAATATAGGAGTGGGTTGCCATG
This sequence comes from Odocoileus virginianus, assembly GCF_023699985.2. Taxonomy (NCBI): domain Eukaryota; kingdom Metazoa; phylum Chordata; class Mammalia; order Artiodactyla; family Cervidae; genus Odocoileus; species Odocoileus virginianus. The sequence continues at coordinate 13,305,152 of NC_069682.1, read as the reverse complement.
TCCTCCTCCAGGGGATCTTTCCAACCCAGGGATTGAACCTGTCTCCTGCATTGGCAGGCAGATTCTTTATTGCTAATGCCATTTGGGAAGCCCAGAAAGAAGCATTATGCTAGAGTAAAGTTAGGTTCTGGACTCATTTTCCCCTGAGAACATTAGGTGGTTAATCTCTCTGTCAGTAATAGTTTAGTGTGTTTCAGAGCCACAATAAATTATTGTTGAAATGTGGAAAAAAGTCTGTTTTAAACAATACTATGCATATATATGGGCTTCCCTGGTGGCTCAGATGGTAAATAATCTGCCTGCAGTGCCAGAGACCTGGATTCGATCCTTGGGTTGGGAAGATCCCCTGGAGGAGGGCATGGCAACCCATTCCAATATTCTAGCCTGGAGAATCCCCATGGACACAGAAGCCTAGCAAGCTATAGTTCATGGGGTCGAAAAGAGTCAGGCATGACTGAAAGACTAATATATGCATGCATATTTTTATGCCTATATTTGATTCATGCCTTCCTATCATTCTTACCGGGGGGTAAGGGTAAGAGAAGAGGAGACCAATATGTCTTAGGAAGAATGGATTCAGACTAAAATTCCCTTTTGGATTGGCTGTAGGTACAATGAACCCAGGTGGTACCTGGAGGTAAAGAACTCGCCTGCCAATGCAGGAGAGATGTGGGTTTGATCCCTGGGTCGGGAAGATCCCCTGGAGAAGGAAATAGCAATCTACTCCAGTATTCCTGCCTGAAGAATCCTATGGACAGAGGAGCCTGGTGGGCTGTGGTCCCTATGGTCACAAAGAGCTGGACACAAATGCAGTGACTTCTCACGTACACAAACAATGAAGGGTAAATTCTTGGTAAATTGACCTGAATTTTGGTAAGTCTGTCCAGGGTCATAAGAGATATAAATCAGATTGAGGATTTCATAACATTGAGTCTTTATTGAAGATTTCCTCTTTTACTTGATTAATTGGTTGGTAAGTCAACCTCAAGCAGTGTGTAAGTCAACCTCAGGCAGTGTGAAGTTGGCTTTGTAGTCTATAAGAAGTACAGAGTGCTATCAGAGACTTCTAATGTGTCAGCAAATGGCAAATTTGCATTCAATAACCATTTCAGGGCACATTTTTATACTTTTAAAACTGCTTACCAAAGGTCATGGCTAAGGGTGTGGAAGCCTTAGTCACACAGGGAGAATGCGGGACTCATGCCTTGCTTACTCATGCCTTTAGTAAGGCATGCCTAACTCATGCCTTAGAATTCCCAGCTAGACCTTTCATGGGCTGGGGATTCATATGGTTTATAATCAAGGAAGGGTTAAGAGAGCCCGGATTAAATAAAACTTTGCTGGTGGAAGCCTTTCTCAGCCTGCATCCATGTGCTATTTCCACTGCTTATCATCACCCCTGATGTCACTTGCGCTGACAGTGCTGACACTGATGCAAAGTAAGCCCTGTGCTACCCACCTGTTCCATGCATCCTTGATTAAACACACACATACACCAAATAATCGGGATTACTTACAAGCAGTTAGTATATGTCAGATTCTGAGCTAGGTACTCATTCATTCATTATCTTTAATCCTTCTAACATCCTGTGGGGTTGTTAGTCTTGTGAGTCTTGAAGGAATCAAGACTCAAAGAATTCAAAAACTTGCCTAGGGCCACATGGCTAGTGAGTGCTAGATTCAAAGCCAGGTTTCTCTGGCTACCAGCCTTGTTTTATTTTGCTACACTTCATATCTCTAGGAAGAAATATTAACTTCTTCAAATCACCAGTGACATGTTTAATGAGGGTGGCGGACATTTGAATTTCATGATACTACAATTTGCCATTAGATGGGTAATTATTTATTTAAATCTCAGCACCATGGGTATTTTAAAATTTTCTAGTTGCCACACTAAAAGAATAAAAAAAACAGTTAAGATTAATTTTAGAAGTCTATGTAATTAGTCTATCAAAAATAATATTGTTTCAACATCAATTCAACACAACAATTATTAATGAGATATTGTATAGCATTTTTGTAACCAGTCTTGGAAATCCAGGGTATAGTTTACATGCACAGCACATCGCAGTTGAACTATTCACGTTTAAAGTCATCGGCAGCCACATGTGGCCCAAGTGGCCTCTGACAGCACAGATTTGGATGGCAAAGACCACAAAAGTGAGGCCCAGCACTAAGCACTGACATCCAGCAGGTATGGAATCCATATCTGGCATATTAATACTTTATGAATGAATCAACCAGTAAATGAAAATAAAAACTGTTCAAATATGAACCTAGGGAAATTTACATTACTAATGATGTGACCCAGGAAAAATCTGAAGAATTTGAAGATTACCTATTAAGACCTTTTACCTGAGGCACATTTAAGTACAGACTGCTATGAAGGGGCAGTGAACTTCTATATATACATGTGTTAGTACAATGCTTATACGTATATCTCCATGGCACTGTCTCCAGCCATCTGCTAACTTCGATTGCTCTATCTCTAATGAGAGAGAGGAGACTGTACCCAACCTCATACACCTCCTAAGGCCTGGAAACGGAAAAACTACAGTGTGAGCAAACGCGGAGAGCCAGGTGAGGCTCTCATCTCAGTGTGAAACATACTGTCACAGTTTACTGAGCTTTACTTGCAAATATTCACTTAAAAGCATTTGCAAGATGGATGTAAGAATACGTGTGAGTGTGTGTGAGTGTGTGTGTGTGTGTGTGTGTGTGCATGCGTGCCGACATAGGGAGGTGGAGGGGTTGCAGAATTCAGCTTGTTCGATGTACTAAATGGTTCAGGGTGTACTCCATACCAAACAGTGCGGGCTATTTATAAAAGCCACGATCTGGGTCAATCACAGCATAAATTGCTAATACATAGGTTATATTTACAAGCAAGCAAATCCAATTTTGTATTACACTAGAATTATCCTCATGAGTATAAAAAGGTCTGAACAAACATAACTTGAATTCATGCTTTTGCCTCCTGCTCCAGTACATTAGGCATGTCCTTACCAATGATATGTAGACTATAGAAATGCATTTTTTGTTTGTAAATGGCATTTAATATGGAATGGAGACAGGATGACTATCATAGCTTGTTACAGATTTCAGCTGGAAATTATTTTAACTTTCCCACAGATAAAGCAAAAAGCAGGGTAAACTACCTGGTCTCCAGACTTTGCCAATGCACATTTACAATTGTTTCTCTTGAGATCCTTTCAGTTGTCTAATAATTATTACCTTTTGATGTAGCTTACCCAACCTTTGGGCAGAGTTGCTTCATACATCTGACAAAAATGGCGTCACCCTATGGTTTACCCTTGGCACATTTTGAAGCATGTTAATCGTTACCATGTGCCACTTTATTTTTCTAACCCCTTCATTCCTTGACCTTCTCCTTGTGATTCTTTTTAGTCTTCCTTTATCCCCACTCCAGGCTTCCCAGGTGGCTCAGTGGAAGGACAGCTTCTTAACAGGATGGTCAAAGCTGGGACCGGCCTGGCTCCCATCAGCTTCGCCAACCTCACTCTGCTCATTACGCTGTCTTGAGCTTTTTGTACGTCAGCTACAGTGACCCTCTTCAGGCTCTGAATCTGTCACATCTGCTTCCTGCTACAGAGTGTCTGCAGACACCGCCAGGTGCCTCGAATGCTCCTCTTAGTTGACCTCTGTTTACCTCTCAGATCCTGGCTCAGTCATCATTTCTTTGGGGGAAGTCTTTTTTGACTTCCCCAAATAGGTTATATCTTGGTAATTCAGATCTTTGGAAGCAGAAATCCTATCTCCGCCAACCTTCTTTCTATGGCATAGAAGGTATATGGATAATGTGTGTCCCACACTAAATTCATGCACTGATGCTCTAACCATCCCCCATCCTATGTATTGGGGGTTGGCGGGGTGGTTGGTGATTAGATTCAGATGAGGTCCTGAGGATGGTGCCTTGAGGAGGTGGCCATCTGAGAGCCAAGAAGAATGGCTGAAGTGTGGAAATGAATATCCTGATACCTTGATCTTGGACATCCCAGTCTCCAGAACTGTGAGATAAAAACGTCTGCTTAAGCCTTAGTCTATGATATTTTGTTTGAGCAGCCTGAGTTGACTAAGACAGATTTTGGCACCGAGAAGTAAGGTGATGTAATAAATGCCTTAGCATGTGGAAAGCTCTTTGCAACTGGGTAGAGACTGGAAGAGTGTTGAGGTGATTGCTAAAAATATGGTCATTACGGGTGATTATAGGGCTTCCCAGGTGGTGCTAGTGGTAAAGAACCTGCCTAACAATGCAGGAGACGTAAGAGATGCAGGTTCGATCTCTGGGTTGGGAAGACTCCTTGGAGGAGGGCATGGCAACCCACTCCAGTATTCTTGCCTGGAGAATCCCCATGGATAGAGGAGCCTGACAGGTTATAGTCCATGGGGTCGCAAAGAGTCAGACATGACTGAAGCAACTTAGCAGGCAGCGAGGTTGATTATGGAGAAATCTCAGACAAGAAACATAAGGAATCGGGGGAAAGGAGATCCTTGTTATAACATGACAAAACACTTGGCTGTGTTCTAGGTGTTTGGTGGAAGGTAGAAATTGTAAGGATTGAAACTGGATATTTAGCTGAAGAGATTTAAGGAAAGTATTGATGGAGCAGCTTGGTTCCTCCTATGCTTATAGTAAAAAGTGAAAGGAAAGAGATGAATTGAAGAAGGAATTGTTAAACAAAAGGGAACCAGAACTTGAAGATTTGGAATATTCTCATTCTGTCCATGGAGCTTCCCTGATAGCTCAGTTGGTAAAGAATCCACCTGCAATACAGGAGACCCTGGTTCAATCCCTGGGTCGGGAAACCTACTGGAGAAGGGATAGGCTACCCACTCCAGTATTCTTGGTCTTCCCCTGTGGCTGAACTGGTTAAGAATCTGCCTGCAATGTGGGAGAGATGGGTTCAATCCCTGGGTTGGGAAGATTCCCTGGAGAAGGGAAATGCTACACACTCCAGTATTCTGACCTAGAGAATTCCATGGACTGTATAGTGGATGGGTTTGCAAAGAGACACAAATGAGCGATTTGCACTTTGACTTCATTCTGTCCATACTGAAAATGATGAGAAGGCCTGTTCAGAGGAGAAGATAAGATAGGATTATGTCAGCAAAGTCACAGCCAGTGTGAATTACAGGGGCAGAAAAAGCAGGATGTCTTGAAGGAGAGCTGTGGAATTTATCACTTTCTGTAAGGCAGGACTGTAAAGCACAGCATGCATTGTGTTCTCCAGGAAAAGTTAAGAATGGTTCAGAGATCATCAGAATTACTACTCCACCACAGCCCCAGGGAGCAGGATTGGTTCCTCCTTAATTTTAAAGGGTGAGGCTGCCTTTCTGGTTTGGGTGGGTCAAGATGCCCCTTCCCAGGACCTTAGGATGGTGCTGCCTTCACAGAGAGCATCAAGGGTGGTCCCAAGAGGGCAGGGCCTCTGCTCAGAGCTTCAATGAAGATGCTGCCACCCCAGCAGACCTGGAAGGCAGGACATTGAGCCAAAGAGGATTTGTCTGGAGTGTTAAGGTACATGGAATTTGCCTTGCTGGGTTTTGACTTCTGTGGGACCCATCACTCCTTCCTTCTTTCTTATTTCTCCCAATTAGAATAGGTCTTTTCCACCAACGTGTCTTGGGAATCACATAACTTGTCTAGTTTCATAAGGTCTCAGCTCAAGAGGAGGAATTTTGCCTCAGGGCGAGTCTTACCTTGAGTCTCTCCCATACCTGATTTTGAATGATATCCAGATGAGACTTTGGACTTTTGAGTTGATGCTAGAATGTCTTAGGGCTTTGGGGTTGTCTTGAGTAGAATGAATGTGTTTTGCATGTGAGAAGAACTTGAATTTTGGAGGGTAAGAAGTGGGATGCTATGAACTGGGTTATGCTCCCTCAAAATTCATCTGTTGAGGCCCTTCCCTCCATGTGATGGTATTAGGACCTGGGGCCTTTGGGAAGCACTGATAATTAGGTTTAGATGCGGTCATGAGGATGGAACTGTCGGGATGGGTTCAGTGCCCATGGAAGAAGAGGCACCAGGGACCTTTCTCTCTTTCTCTCTCTCTACCATATGAGGACACTGTGAGAAAGTGGTGATCTGTCAGCCAGGAATAGAACCCTCACCAGGAACTCAAATCTGCTAGCACCTAGATCTTGAACCTCCAACCTCTGGAACTGTTTTTAAAGCCATCTAGTCTGTGGTATTTTTTGTTATGGCAGCGTGAGCTGACTAAAAGAGAGGGTACAGAGTAAATGAAGAATGAATGAAGAGTTCCAGAAGGGAAATAGCAGCTCAACAAGCCACAGGCTCCCCTTGAAATCCTTCTCTGTTGCCTGATTTGCCTAATGTGGAAGAGCCTTTTTATACTCTCTAGCCATCATGCAGGGTGTGAATCTACTTTATGCCTGCCACACTCTGAAGGCTCATTTGAGGTCAGAAAGAACTGTTTCATTTCATGGCCTGAAGCATTTTGCAACTTTATCTTTCCTTCTATGTGGAGTGTGAGTTGACACCTGGAAATAGCATCCACCTCTGGATGCTATGGAAGGACCAGGCACATGAGGTTTGTCCTTGGGAGGATAACTTTGTTGGGCAGATAACTATGTTGGGCAATCCCCCGTTTATGTTCTCCTGTCTCCATAAGGAAAGCTGCAGACCCCAAAGATACTCTGTATCTCTTTTGCTTCACACAGGGCCTTTCTTTACTTAAAATTCTTTCTTTCCTCAGGCCATTCATTGCTAGGTTACACTTTCTGTAACAATGGGCTGCCATTCAGTTTCTCTCTCTAAACCAAACTGGTCCTCAACCCAAGGACTCGCCGGCATGAAGCATTCTTTCACAGTGTGGAGAGGCACACGGCCGTCCCCAGCGGCCTTTCATTTGTACTGATCAACAACAACAAGAAAAGTCTGGTGTCAGAGTTGCAAGGCAACCTCTTTGTCTGAAACCACCCACTCCTCCTTTGTTTTCCTCCAGGGCTCACTGTGCATTATGTTCTCCACGCTCTTCTCTGTGGCTCTGCAGATGTGAAACTTTAAATGCAGGGTATTTAAAAATAATAAGGAAAAAAAATCACCCTGAAAATTATAGAGCTTTGCAGTCGAGTGGCATGCAGCTGCCTAAAGAACCCCATTGATCAAGAGTTCAGATGGTTTATGTATTGTTGATTCCGGCTTATGGGGAATAGCAGAAGGAAGGGAGTCGGGGGGGGGGGGGGCGGGCAGATAAAAATCAGCACTGGAAAGTACCTGAAAACCAACTCTCCCAGACCCTGTTCCTATTTGCCAGGAATGTATTTAGGAGAGCTGTGTGGGAGGCCAGGACTCCCACTGCTTCAGGATCTAGCTGTTTAGGAAGGGCCTATGGGCATGCACATTACTGGAGTGGGTTGCCATTCCCTTCTCCAGGGGATCTTCCTGACCCAAGGATTGAAACCGTGTCTCCTGCACTGCAGGCAGATTCTTTACCATTTGAGCAACCAGGGAAGTGTGTGTATATGTATATATATATATGATTCACTTTGCGGTACAACTGAAATTGCTGCTGCTGCTAAGTCACTTCAGTCATGTCTGACTCTGCATGACCCCATAGACAGTAGCCCACCAGGCTCCTCAGCCCATGGGATTTTCCAGGCAAGAGTACTGGACTGGGTTGCCATTGCCTTCTCCGACAACTGAAATTAGCACATTGCAAATCATCTATATTGCAATAAAAATCAAACAGACAACAACAAAAATACCAAGAAAGGACCCACAGGCATGTGAAAAGCAACAAAAAAGACATCTCCTCTGTCTCTAGCTCTCTGTTTTACAAATGAGAACCCAAGGGTCAGAAAGGTTATCAGTTCAGTTCAGTTCAGTCTCTCAGTCGTGTCTGACTCTTTGCGACCGCATGAATCGCAGCACACCAGGCCTCCCTGTCCATCACCAACTCCCAGAGTTTACTTAAACTCATGCCCATTGAGTCAGTGATGCCATCCAGCCATCTCATCCTCTGTCGTCCCCTTCTCCTCCTGCCCCCAATCCCTCCCAGCATCAGGGTCTTTTCCAATGAGTCAGCTCTTTGCACGAGGTGGCCAACGTACTGGAGTTTCAACTTCAGCATCAGTCCTTCCAATGAACACCCAGGACTGATCTCCTTTAGGACGGACTGGTTGGATCTCCTTGCAGTCCAAGGGACTCTCAAGAGTCTTCTCCAATACCACAGTTCAAAAGCATCAATTCTTCGGTGCTCAGCTTTCCTTATAGTCCAGCTCTCACATCCATACATGACCACTGGAAAAACCATAGCCTTGACTAGATGGAACTTTGTTGGCAAAGTAATGTCTCTGCTTTTTAACATGCTATCTAGGTTGGTCATAACTTTCCTTCCAAGGAGTAAGCGTCTTTTAATTTCATGGCTGCAATCACCACCTGCAGTGATTTTGGAGCCCCCCAAAATAAAGTTCTGACACTGTTTCCACTGTTTCCCCATCTATTCCCATGAAGTGATGGGACCAGATGCCATGATCTTAGTTTTCTGAATGTTGAGCTGTAAGACAACTTTTTCACTCTCCTCTTTCACTTTCATCAAGAGGCTTTTTAGTTCCTCTTCACTTTCTGCCATAAGACCAGATCTCTTCGCTTTCAGCTCCACACCACCTCTGAAATCCATGCATGGCTTTTGAACTCCTTGGAAGGAGTAGTAATTTTTAGTATTTAGCATCAATTTTTCGGCACTCAGCTTTCTTCACAATCCAGCTCACATCTATACATGACCACTGGAAAAACCATAGCCTTGACTAGCAGATCTTTGTTGGCAAAGTAATGTCTCTGCCTTTTAATATGCTGTCTAGATTGGCTTTCCTTCTTCCCAACAGCCTCTCATCTGCCCAGTCCCACCAACTGAGAAACCATGGCCTAATTTTAGCTAAGGGAAAAATTATTGATTTACACTGGAAGGTAAAGACTCAATTTCACACTATACTGTGATTCCCATAACCATAAAATAATAAGAACTGCAGTTAGAATCTTAAAAGTTTAATGTGTCAGAGACACCATATTCTTTTTACAGTTAGGGTATTTATTAGACTATATGTTCATAATTTAAAAAAAACCTTCATTAGAATGGCTGAAAGGTTCATCTCCCAACTAGCATTACTCTCTATACTGGGAAAAATTGAACAGTTATCTTGGAGTTTAGGAAGGGGGAGGCTGACATATGCAGATGAAATTATGACAAAACCTCTTCAGGAAGAAACCGCCAGCAAATGCATGCTTCAGTCAGACTTGTAAACAAGGAGGTGGACAGTGAATGATTTGGAGTTGAACGTTAGGCTGCTAGGGGATTTGGAAACTCTCTGGTCCATTTAACAGATGAGAGCATCGGGGCCAGAAAGATTAAACGACATGTCCACAGTCGTGGGCTCATTTGTGCTGGAGTCAGGCCTGGAACCAACAGCACCCCACACCCCCCACTACAGGCCAGAGATTCTTTGCCCTACCACCTGCTGCCTTTTCTTTCTTCAGAAGTTGAACTTCAGATACAAATGTAATCAAGTTAAATGAAATCCGAAAGTAATCTTTAAAATAGAACCACTCCATTGGTGAAAAGTTTTCGTCACTGCATGTTGTAAATGGGATTAATCTAAGCACTGTGCTTGTGTTCTATGTCACACAATATGATATTACCTCTTGGAGGGCAGGATGATAGATGCTTGACAGAGGACAGAGCAAAACTTGCTGAACAATAAAGATTAGAGAACCACAGGCCTATTTGATGAATCAGGTGTTCATAAAAATGGACATGACAAGAAGTTTTTGCTGGAGGAAAAAGAAAAATCCCTGCTCCAGAAGCCTACTTGCACTCTTTGGTGTTCTAAGAACAAAGACAGTGATATTTCCAGGGAGAGATCTCAACAGTGGTGAGATTTCCATAGAGAAATATGGCTGACACATGGGTGACTCCTGTGATGACAGGCAAGTGCTCTCTACACTTCAAGAATAAAATGCTTATTTAAAAGGCAGTGAGATATAAGGCACAGGACTTGCCATATCTGTGCTTCGCTTCTGTGTATCCTATGGAATTCATTTGTGAGGCAAGCCACCATTTGTCTCTTGTTAACTCTTTTGCTGGAAAAGTCAGTGGAAAGAAAATCCCCTGCCATCCTAAACATATTTCTGACAGTTAAGGCGATTACTGTGTGTGGTGGTTGCCCAGTACGCAACTTGCCTGGTCAGAGAGCCTCAGGTGGGCTATCTGGTAAAACAATGACAAGTTTCTAATGGATATTTCTTGACAGGCAAGTACTTGAGTAGAGTCAGGATTCTAAAACCTTGTCTCTCCAAGATTCTTCTCCACACACTGCTCCCCCCTCCCCCGCAGATATACACAAAATCATTTTAGTTAGCATGTGCGTCATTAAAAATCAAGTCTCAAGAAACCATTAAGGGAAAAAATGTCTAGGTACTTGTTTCTCATTTCGCCTCACTTTTTGGGAGAGGATTGTGTCAAGTGTACTTTTATGACGAAAGTCAGGGAGATAACATTCCTGCAACATATAAATCCATGTAATGTACGGTGCTTTTGACTAGACAGTAATTCACGGCATGTAGCTGCTCAGATAAGCAGGTTCATTACCCTGCGGGGAGAGGCCAGGGTAGAAGGCAGGCACGCGGACTCATGCAAACACTCATAACCAGTTTGTCTATGATGTGGGCAGTGTGTCGTGAAAAATACAGGGCTCATCAGAGATAAATTATGAGTTTCAGATTAACAGATACACACTACTATATATAAAATGGATAAACAACGAAGACCTACTGTATGGAAAAGGGAACTATATTCAACATCATGTAATAACTTACAATGGAAAAGAATCTGAAAAAATACATGATATATATAACACACAAATAACTGAATCACTTTATTATACACCTGAAACTAATAGAACATTGTAAATCAACCATACTGCAATTAAAAAATAAAAAAACACAAGGTTCATCTATCTAAGTGTCCTAGAGTTAAACTCACCAATGACCACGGAAACTCCCTCCTTGAAACCTGCACCAACTAGTCCAAATATGCTAAAATCAAAATGAGCCCTTAAAAAAGACATTTGCCTGAACTCTGCCAACAAAAGCATCACTTTTGCTATTTCTAGGTATTTTGTCAAATTTTGGTGAGTATAATTAGCAGTATAGAGACTATTGGGGGGGGACTGCCACATTATCCTGTGACATGTGAGTTTGCATACTACCCACGCGTGGCAATCTGTAGCTATAGTTTTAGTGTTTAGTGGCAATTTCTCAGATAATCACCATTGGATACACAGCCTCAGTGCTTCTGAAGTGCATTTTGAATGGATTATTGGTGCCAAGTGCCTTAGACAGGAATAATTTTTAAAAGTGCTTGTCAAATTTCTTTCCCTGTTTGTTATCAGAGTCATCCTACATCCTGAAGGGTTTTCTGCACGAGATCTGTTCTCTGAACCTCTCAATGGATTGTGACTTTCCTCCAGGAATACAGCCAAAACAACACACCTCCTCCGTGGATGTAGTCCCACTTGCCTCCATGCTTTTAACCATAGATGTGGCCTTATTTTAATATGCACTTCATTTAAAAGCTGCTTGTGCTGACTTGGGCGTCTGCTGCTAACATTTCTCAGTGCACTGCAGCATGTCTCTTCCGGCGGCTTTGCTACTTTGCTCATCCTAAAAGTATTGAATTTCATTTTTTTTCTTTTTAAAACATTGCTTTCTATTTCAAGGTTTGATTTTCCTTAACATAAAAAGATATCTATCTATTTATCCATGTGTGTGTGTGTGTGTGTGTATAATGTGTATATATATACACATTTTATATATATATATATATACACACACATATATATTATATATATATATATACACATATATATATATATTTTTTTTCTATTCTGAGGATAATAGCAACCCAATAAAAATTATGATGACAGAAAATTAGAAGTCAAGAAATATAGCAGAAGCATTCTTTTATTTGTGGACCTGTGTGCATGTTTTTTTCTGGCTCACTGTTGAGAAGAATGCAGTGAGTGATCACTTGATTTTTAATATAATAGGACATCTTTTCCGTTAATTAAAACATCTTCTTCTTTGTTGAGAGAAGAGTACTTGGTGTCATTTCTTTTGAAGTGGGTCTTGTTTGGGTTTCTTTGGATTGTAGGCAGAAATCCACTTAAACCAGTTATAGGATTACTGGCCATATTAGATTAAGTGGCATGTTTATATACAGAATAATTGCTGTAACCTGAGTGGGGATGTGTAATTCCAGTTCTTTATACACACACACACACACACACACACACACACACACACATACGCCCACACACTTGCATGACTGCCTACATACATCTCCAGAGATTATGTCTGGCTTTCAAAAAAAAAAATTACAAAGGAGTAGTTTAAGGTGGAAATGGGCATCCTCTATGTTAAAAATAGAAAGCATAATCTTGCAGGTTTTATTGCGGTCTCTCATTCTCTTCATCAAGTATTTGAGAAGAGCTGAGGAGTTGCGTGGGCTGATTGCTTAGTTCCGCATATGTATCAAAGAGAAACAGAAAACCCATTGAGATGTGTGTATTACAGTGATTAGGAATCCAGGCTCTTCAGGCTTAAGAATCTTAAAGATGACTTTGGACAAAATATTTTCCTTTAGCTGCGGAAGCCTAGACACTCATTCAAGCATTCTGGAAAGACCACTGAGTTCATTGTGGCAATTTTTGCCAACAGGATATCAAATTAGAGATTTATTTTAATGTGCTATTGGAAGGAATATTCAGATTAGGTCACTTCTGGTTGATGGTCAATCTCCTACACTTCTTTTTATATTCCATGTATGTCTTCCTAAAGGAAAATGCTCTTTTTGTCTCTACTTCCATAGTTAAATGGTGAGAAGGGTTTGCAAAATTTTAGGCTTGTTTTTTTTCTTATTCTTTTAACCATCTGCTCACATTTCTTCTATGTAGCTATCATTTTGAAATACGAGCAGATGATTAAAAAAATAAGAAGAAAACAAGCCTAAAACTATGTAGCTATCATTTTAGTATATAATACTAGTCATGTTACTTTTATTTTACTTTAAAAACACTTTCTATAATAAAAATAAATGAAAATAAAATAAAATAAAAGTCTAAAAAAAAAAAAATGCTTTCTAGGTCTATACACAAATTTGTTCAAAAATATCACACCTGTGTTACCAATGTAGCTCTATTGAAACCCAGAGAGGGAAGCAATTTGCCTGGTCACTCCATTAGGTAGTAACTGAATCAGGCTAGAACCAGGTTCATCAAACTGAGAGCTATCCTTGCTGAGCCCCATGTAACAGGACAGCCCTTACCTCTGCTTTCCTGTGACCTTTTTTCCCTGGTCCCAAATTGCTTCCTGCCAGGAGGAGAGAGTAAGATCACATTCTTGGCCAAACACTCCATGCTTTCATCGGCATTTCACCTATGCTGATAGTGGCCAATGTGCTTTTGGGTTTGTGCTCACTTGGCAGCTAGGAGGAACCTTTGTTTTACTCTGTATTAGATGCCAAATTTAACACTGCTCACTGGCATTCAATAACCTCAGATATGCAGATGATACCACTCTAATGGCCTAACGTGAAGAGAAACTAAAGAGCCTCTTGATAAGGGTGAAAGAGGAGAGTGAAAAGGCTGGCTTGAAACTCAACACTCAAAAAACTAAGATCATGGCATCTGGTCCCATCACTTCATGGCAAATAGATGGGGAAAACATGGAAGCAGTGACAGATTTTATCTTCTTGGGCTCCAAAATCACTGTGTACAGTGACTGCAGCCATGAAATTAAAAGATGCTTGTTCCTTGGAAGGAAAGCTGTGACAAATCCAGACAGTGTATCAAAAAGCAGAGACATCACATTGTTGACAAAGGTCTGTATATTCAAAGCTATGGTTTTGCCAGTTGTCATATACAGATGTGAGAGTTGGACTATAAAGAAGGCTGAGCATGGAAGAACTGATACTTTTGAATTGTGTTGCTGAAGAAGACTCTTGAGTGTCCCTTGGACTGCAAGGTGATCAAACCAGTCAATCCTAAAGGAAATCAACCCTGAATCTTTATTGGAAGGACTGACGCTGAAGTTGAAGCTCCAATACTTTGGCCACCTGATGCTGAGACTCATTGGAAAAGACACTGATGCTAGGAAAGATAGAAGGCGAAAGGAGAAGGCGGTAGCAGAGGATTAGATGGTTACATGGTATCACCAACTCAATGCATATGAATCTCAGCAAACTCTGGGAGATAGTGAAGGACAAACGAACCTGGCATGCTGCAGCCCATGGGGTCACAAAGAGTTGGACACGACTTAGTGACTGAACAACAGCAAGGGAAGATCAGCACCAGGGAACTCAATAGATACCTTCTTGCCAGAAATCAAGACTTCAACTGATTCAGAAACCTGCCTTGGTGAAAAGCATCTGCTCTTAGTTGGAGGGCTCCTTTCCAGAGAGAGGCCAAAGGTATGATTCCAGAATATCTTTCAGCCTGAGAGACTGAATTGAAGAGACCATCTTTTCTCTATTGTATATTCTTGCCTCCTTTGTCATAGATTAATTGACCATAAGTGTCTAGGTTTATTTCTGGGCTTTCTATTCTGTTCCACTGATCTATGTGTCTGTTTTTGTGCCAGTACCACACTGCTTTGATGACTATAGCATTGTAGTGAATATGGGCATTGACCCTTGCTGGCTGTGTGGCTTGAGTAAGTCATTTAACCCACTGCTTCAGTTTCCTCACCTGTAAGATGGGAACAATAACTGGATTTGCCTTATACGTTTGATGCAAGCTTGATGACTTGATACCCTTCTAAGCACAGACTTTATCTATTCAAAGTGCTCTGTGCTGTGATCAGTTGCTCAGTCACATCTGACACTTTGCAGTTCCATGGACTGTAGCCCACTAGGCTCCTCTGTCCAGCAAATTCTCCAGGAAAAGAATACTGGAGTGGGTTGCCATGTCTTCCTCCAGAGGATCTTCCTGACCCAGGGGTCAAACCTGTATCTCCTGTGTCTCCTGCCCTGCAAGTAGATTCCTTACCGCTGAGCCACCACGGAAGCCCCATTCAAAGTGCTAATGGTGGCTATTTTTATCAGCCCTGTTCCAATGAAGTTCATTGTCCCATTTCTCCTTTCTTTAATAACTGTATCAGCAAGTATGCATCTTAGTAAGATGTAAATCCAATCTGCAGAGGCTTGAAGCCACTTCTTGAAACCACTGACATTTATTCACAAATTAACTTGAATTAGCATGTGAGATTTATGAACCTTAGGAAGAGTCTTGGAAATAAATCTGACATCGGCAAGGCTTGAGAAAGGGCTCAGATGTGTGGGTCTTTTGCAGCAGTGAGGTGGGTAGGTAACAGGGAAGTTCAGTGGGCATTGGATGAACACAGAAGGGACAAGAGCAGTAAGATGCTGAATTCCTTAAGATGTGTACATATGGCTGTAGGAGAGGATTAATGAAAGCGGACCTCAGTACCATGAATTTCCATCCACTTAACAAGGCCAGGATTCTCGCAGAGGCAGTCTCACCTATTTTAATTATGGGTGGAAGCAGATAGCCCCCTCCCTCCTCCTCCAGAAGGAATCCAGTGGTTCCTGTGCAGACTTTCTATTTCTGTTCATCAGGAAGTTATCTGAAGAATTTATCACTTGTAACACTTGCCAGTTTGGATGGAGAGGATTAACCTTCCCTCCCCCGCCCCCCCATACCCCCAGATCTGGAGCTTCCTCTTTGGCCATGAATCACTGTATGGAGAGGCAGGTCGTTTAGATTTTAGGAATTTTTAAAAGCCCCTTTTCTCTGTCAGAAGGCAAACCCAGCTTAGATGTTTTACTGGAAACAGGCAAGCCGTGAGATTTCTATTGATGGCTATTATGAACATCCCCCTAAGCAAACAGTTCCTGGGAGGATCTCAGTTTCTGAGTCTTGAGCCCAGAACTGTGTGCAGGAGATAAGGATAATGTGGGTGTTAAAGCCAGAAACATGCTGTCCTTTGTCTCACATTAAATTGAACCCATTCCTTGGGTTTTTGATTTGGGGTGGCGATGTTTTATGCTGTGTGTGCTGACATGCATGCTCCCAGACTTTGCAATGAAACAACTTGGGCTGTGACACAGAATTAAAACTTCACCTTGAAGTCTTTCTTCAGCTAACTGAGAAACACCGCCTCCAGCAAGGAACTTGCAGAGCTCTTAAACCAACTCTGCTCAAAATTGAGATGCTGGAGCAGGAGGAATGATGGCTCTTTCAATATTTTTTGGAAAGGGCTGGAGTATAAATATTACTTAAAAACAACAACAACAACAACAACAGGGGGACCAGACAAGTCAAGTTCTCCTTTTACCTCTATTGAAATAGTCTGCTTCCTAAAATTTGCTAGAACTACACCTGGCAGTCTTCCCCGAGTACCCGAGGGAAAAAGAAATCTAGAAAAGATTCCCTTATTTAGCCAGGCTTATTTTCTTACTTTCTGCTTCAAGTAGCCAAGCCATTTACTTTGAAAGCTGCTGTAACTGAACATGTGTATTTGCTGAGCTATTTCAAATGTGTTCTATTATGCCTCAGCCTTTTTCAATGATGGACTTTGCACAGAGTTCTAATGCCTGGTGGTGCAATTTCTAACTGGGAGGCGTTCTCAGTGCAAGCTGAGTAAAAGCAGTGTCACAGTGCCATAGTGAAAATAATCTCTTAAGACTTGCAACCCCTGAGCTTACTGTTTAGCTGCAGCAGCGATGCATCACACAGCCTGGATTAGGCTGTGTGTTCTTCTGTGCCTTGCCTTTGCCATCTGCAGAGTGGGGCTGAAATGCCTATCCCAACCTTTTTTTGTTGTGATTATGAGTGAAATCCTAATGGGTAAGTCAATTCCCAAATTAGCACAGAATGGGAGGATCCTAATTTTTTGAAGCCTCTCAATGAAAAGATGTTGCCTGCCAGATTAGTAAACAAAGGACGCTGCAGCCATTAAACCATCACACTTTAGCCACCCCCAGTGGTGTACCCGAGGAGATTCAGGATGAGACGACACTGGCCCAGACAGCTGAGGTGCACGTCAAAGGAATGCTTCTAGTGAGCCCACCCTCTTGCATCTTCCTATACATAGAAAAGCACTAAATTCCTTAACTTGAGATTGCTGGTTTTCTTTCATTAACAGTTGTTGTTGTTCAGTCATTAAGTCTTGTCTGATCTTTTTAAGACCCCGTGGACTGTAGCCTGTCCACGGAGTTTCCCAGCCAAGAATCTTGGAATGGATTGTTATTTCCTCCTCCAGGGGATCTTCCTGACCCAAGGATCAAATCTGTGTCTCCTGCTTGGTAGGCAGATTCTTTACCGCTGAGCCACCTGGGAAATCAGACCATCTTTTGAAATTCTGACTTCCCAGTCTTTGTTGGAAAAACTCCTATATATCCTGGCTCCTCCCTTGCCTCTTTGAAGCAGTCTTTCTGAGCTATCTAAGGTACTATATCCCATGCTTAAGCGCTCAGTTTTGTCTGCCAAATAAGCATAATTCAAGGACTGCTGGCTCTCCTTATGCCACAAATTTCCAATAGAACTCCAAAATTATAAATTCAAAGCCATATTTCAGGTTATCATGAAATGATATTTTTTAAGGCAAGAAGGTAGAAGATAGAATGTATTTTATTTCAGTTTTCTTGCTTAACATAACTTTGAAATATGTATAGACTTATGGTAGGTGGGTCTCCATTTGTGCTTTAGTCCCGAGACCCTCAAATGTTGAGACTGGCCTGATGGCTCCCCCTCCGGTCACCACCTCTCTGAGAGTCTTCAAACACCCGGTTTGTTTCCCCTAATGTTGCCTCCACCTTTCTAAACACTCCCACGCTGCTTGTAAGGCTCCTGACTCTCAGGGTCAAAACACAGCGTCGAAACTCTCCCCTCCCCACTCATGTATCCTGCTTCGTGACACAGGACCTGGTCTGCATCTCTGCGAGAGCCAGAGCTATTTGTTAGGTCCTTCTGCGCTGAGGGAGATGTGAGCCTGGAGGAAGAAGAAGGGATTTTCTCCCTTGTCTTTGCCTCTTGTTCCTATCAGCCTCATGGCACCTTCACTTTTTCACTCAGGCAGCAGCATTTTGCTCCAGTAGCAGCAAAAATAGAAGCCGGTTTGTTTTTCAAAGCTTGCCGGCAGCCTCATCACACTCCCCCAAGAGCCGTCAGCACCAGCCAGGGGAGCCCCCTCCTAGGAGACCTAGTTCCTGCCCCATGAGATGCCTGCTCTAATTGTCTATGTTTTAATAGTTTCCACAGCTGCCCATCATCCCTCTGCCCCAGCTACTTCCTGCAGCTGATTTCTCCTCTGTGATTATTAGTGTTCTCTCTTTCAGCTATCCACTAAACACGTCCTTATACTAAATTCTCTCTGTAGAATAACTGGCATGGTTTCTGATTCCAATGACATCCACCATCAAATCCTTTTCAATGGCCCTGCTTGATTGTGGCCTGTGTCACCTGCTGGGACCCTGAACAATATTCTTAGCCAAGAGTTAAGCCACGAATCCTGTTTCTGGAGTCACAATTTGAGTGAATGATGAGCGTTCCCAGACACAAAACCAACTTGATGTCTAATCAGTGGCTTTGGATTCCTTAAATTCTCCTCCCCTCCATGGATCACAGCCTTGTTGTGGCAAGGGCGCTTGTGCAACTCAACCAAGCTCCAGCCCCTACCTGAAGCAAGGAGTCGACTCATTGGAAAAGCCCTGCTGCTGGGAAAGACTGAGGCAGGCACGTGAAGAAGGGGGCAACAGACGATGAGGTGGTTGGATAGCGTCACCGGCTCAATGGACATGAATTTGAGCAAACTCCAGGAGATAGTGATGGACAGGGAAGCCTGGTGCACTGCAGTCTATGGGTCACAAAGAGTTGGCCGTGACTTGGTGACTGAATAACAGGGACAACAAGTTATCTGGTGAGGAAGGCTTCATTTAGAGATAAAGGACATGCTTACTGAGCAGATGCCATTTCAAAATAGACCAAAGCATCAGCAGTTATTTCTATGACCGATTCTTCTTGGTGGTTCCTTGAACTGTGTATATAGAAAGTACAAAAAGTATCATTTATAGGAATCACTCCAGCAGGACTCCAAAATCATGCCTGAAGTCACTGCAGATACACCCCAGCATAACGACTAAGCTACCCCAGATTCCACTGAAATCCCATGATAACATGACCACTTATGACTTGGAGTTGTTTGTGTTATAGGTGTGGTGTAAAGGCATAAAAGCAAGGCTCAAAATTCTGAGCTGTCTTTAACATCTGCTGAAGACAGGATGGTTTCAAATGGTGTCGCCACAAGCTCCCCCTCCCCACTGTTTCTTTGGGTGAGGTCCCTGAGCCAAACAGCCTTCCTTATCAAAAGGACCAGGGAGAATTCCTGCTCATGCCTGAGGACCAGAGCGTCCCAGGCCCCTGTCAGCTCACAGAATCATTCAGTCAAGCCTCAACTCACTCAATCAAGCATTCATTCAGTCAGTCATTCAATCAAGTCAGGTCCTCCCAGGGGTACCAGGGCACCTCAACCTTTTGATGCTACAAAGCCTGGCTTCCCACAACCCCGAGTTGTTCTGTCCCCTAAAGTAACTGCCATGTGGCCCTGGGTGGCATGCATTGTCTCCCTCAGGCTGTGAGTATGTGTGACTAAGAAGCGGCAGTTGATTCCGCCTGTGTGTTCAGAGGCACCATCATAACCCTAGGGAAGAAACCCTTATCTCACCAACGAAGTGAACAGAAAGTGATTAAACAGTGGGTAAAATGGGGGAATTCCCTGGTGGTCCAGTGGTTAGGACTCAGTGCTTTCATTGCCGCGGCCGTGGGTTCAATCCCTGGTTCAGGAACTAAGATCCCACAAGCCACACAATGCAGCTGATAAACAAAAAGAAAAAAAAAAAAGTGGACAAAATGGGGCTCTCCAAACTTACACTAGAGCTGATATCATGGGATCTTATTACAGAAAATACATTTTTTTTTTCCTTCTCTTAAAACTCTTCTTGGTAATGAGTTCTGTGGTGTTAAACCAATAAGTTTAAAACATTTGCATATATACTCACAGATTTAACACTGTTCTGTTTCTGGGCTTCCCAGGTGGCTCAGTGGTAAAGAACCCACCTGCCAATGCAGGAGACGTGGGTTTGATCCCTGGGTCAGGAAGATCTCCTGGAGCAGGAAATGGAAACCCACTTCCCCATACTTGTCCATTCCATGGACAGAGGAGCCTGGCAGGCTACAGTCCTTTGTGCCACAGAATCAGACATGAATGAGCAGCTGAACACTACACTGTATACTGTTTATAGAGGAGATCTTGGAAGGTCCTTTCAAGTATTAATTATTCTATATAATACTCAATCCTACCATGGGAAAAATAAAGCTGCCTCCTTTTCCAAGTGCATCAACTCTTTCAGACCATAATGATGTATCAGAATAACCTCTTGATTCCTTCTAGGAAACATCTCAGTGGCCTGAAGTTAACCATCTCTTTAAAAACGAATATATTGTTTTCTTCTCAAAGATAGAATTTTACTTGATATCTGGTAAGTATGTGTGTGTGGCCGGACGGGGGTGGCAGAGAAAGGCACAGAACAATAGACAACGGAAGAAAGAGAAATGGAATTGAACCATAAGATCCATATTTTCAATTTAGTGAATGACATAAAATGTATCTGAACTCCCTCTGTCCTTTCTCTTCCTGGCTCAAAGGGAGATTCCCTCCTTTCCAAGGTCAACCTAACTCTGTGTGCCTCACCTTATTTTCTCCTGAGTTTATTAGAAACTCAGTCAATTTCTTTTTCTTTCTGAGCTCTTTGCCTCATCAACAAACATACTCCAGTCTCCCAACTTTAAAAGAAGTTCTCTAGAGTGCCTCAAGTCACTGTGCTATTTTTTTTTTACCATTCTTTTTCCCCTAAACTTCTTAAAAGTGTGTCTATATTTAGTGTCTGCTTTTTTTTTTTATTACGTTTACTCCTAACCTTTTACCTTTTATTTTTCCACTCCTGATCTTTTTTGATCACTCTAAAGCATTTGATCTTCCAGTCTACTTTCTCCTATTCAAACACTCTGTGAAATGGTAGCATCTTGATTTTCCTTCTATTTTAAGATTGTCCTTTCTTTGTTTCTTTCATTGCCACTGATCTTTCAAGTCTCCACTGATATCCTTAGAGTTATTCTTTTCTCTTTATACTTGAAAGAAGGGAAAGGAAATTTGATGATCTTATTCACTTTCAAAAATCCAAGTATTAGATGCCAGTGACAGCCAAGTATATATCTGTATATGCTAGTTCTTTCCAGCACCCAAATTTCCCACCACGTGCCATACATCTTTTACTGGAAGGCCCACCAGAACCTCAGATTCAAAACATCTAAACCCTACCTAACTATTTATTTCCTTCAGGAGAGGTTCCTCTCTGAGCACAGTCTTTGTCCCATTGTCTCCGATTCCAATTTTCCCTCATTTGTGAATCCTCCCTCTATATCAGAGCGGTTAAGCTATTTTCACAAGGTCACACAGTTAGTCAGCTATGAATTTAGTTTCAAATGGATTCCACTACACTGTGCCTTTCTCTTTATAAGTTACTCTGAGATGAAGAGCTAGCAGGACCTAGTTTCAACTCTTGAAGGACCTATAATAAATTTCAGGGAATATTACTGTAAAAAAAAATAATGATTAAAGATTATTTATGTACCTTCCTACCTCCCTGTAATAATCAATAAAGGATTATATCATGATTATAGGAAATTTTTTTCTGGACTCTTCAAAAGTATCTATGTTCTAAATACTGGACGGAATACCCTTTCTACTGCCCCTTAAAATAGTCTTCATTAAAAAATGAAACAAAGCTTGTTTGATCAACATTCATAGCTAAAATAATAAATGGCAACCTGAAATCAAAACATGTCTCTGTATTTAAGCCCATACCGTAAACCATAGTCTCCACATTCAGATGTACTCTCTCTAATTAATTTCAGGTGTTTAAAGCTATATTATGGTAAGTTGTCATGGTTTCAAACAAGTAAGGATAATTTAGCCATCTGCACTATTTCTTCTCGGTTACAAATCCTGCATTCTGAAACAAGATGGATTTAAATCTGCAGAGACAGCATTCAGAAGAAGAACAAAGCCAGAAATGCTAAGTTCGTGAAAATTCCCATCAGCCCAGATCTCCTGCCAATATTTGTCGGGTGTCTACTTGAGGGTGTCTGCTCTAAATTTATGTTTTATTTTGACTGATTTCTTTCTTCAAGAAAATGAAAGCTACATTTTATCTTCTTTTCCTCTTGGATCGCCATAGCATTTTATCTTCCAGTGATATACTACAATAGCTTAGAAACCTCTCAGATCTCTAGCAAGTAAATGATTTCCTTTTGAAATACAAGTATGTGATACCTAAAGGAGACACAAACTTTACTAACAGAAAATGATCAACATTTAACAAGTAATAGCTAATGCTGACCTTAGTTAGTTATTAAGTATCCTATTTAGATACTAAGACTGCAGCATCTGGAACAGTTATATGGTTATATTGTTTAACTCCTGGTGAGTTACTTATAATATCAGGTTATATAGTCACAGACACCTTTATCACAGGAGAGTATGGCCCTCTCTCTTAACTTGGGATTTCCGCTTAAACTGTTAGGATTCCAACTGTGCAAATAAAAGTGCTGTTTTGGTAACAGCTTGTTGAGAGAACTCCATGTTTCCCCAGAATGTACTTGAAAAAGATTAATGAGTTCTACATACATGCCAAGTCAATCTGTTTCTCCCTGTCAATCACCATCCCAAGAACAAGACTCTTTATCTTTGCTGATATGTTTTCTTTTTTTAATTGAGTTATAATTAACATACAATATTATATTAGTTTCAAGTGTATAACACAGTGATTTGATAGTTTTATGTATTATGAAATGATCACCAAAATAAAACCAGCTATCATCCATCACCATATAAATTTGTGGTAATAGTATTAACTATATTCCCCATGTGTACCTGACATCCTCATGACTTATTATCTTATAGCTGGAAGCTTGTACTTTGCACATCTTATTTCATCCTTCCATCCACTGCCTTCTTCTTGGCAACCAGCAGTTTGTATCTATGGCTGTTTCTCTTTTGTCTCATTCTTTAGATTTGCTATATAAGTGGATTCATATGGTGTATTATTTTTCTCTTTTTGACTTATTTCATTTAGTATCATATTCATCTATGTTGCCAGAAAAGGCAAGATTTCAATCCTTTCATGGCCAAGTAATATTCCATTGGATGTATAGGTATGTACCATATCTTCTTTATCCATTCATCTATTGATGGACACGTAAGTTGGTTCTGTATCTTGGCTACTGTAAATAGTGTTGGATAGTATGGGCATCTTAACAATGTTGATTCTTCCAATTCATGAGTATGGTATATCTTTCCATTTATTTGGGTCATCTTCAATTCTTTCCTCAACACCTTATAGTTTTCAGAGTACAGATCTTTTTCTTGCTTAACTTCCATGATTAGGACTTCTAATATAATGTTTAATAAAAGTAGTGAGAGTAGGCATCCTTTTCTTGCTTCTGATCTTAGAGGAAAAGCTTTCAGCTTTTCACTGTTGAGAATGATGTCAACTCCCTGTTTGTCATGAAAAGTGAAACTGTTAGTTGCTCAGTTGTGTCTGAATCTTTGTGACCCCACGGACTGTAGCCTAACAGGCTCCATTGTCCGTGGAATTCTCCAGGCAAGAATACTGGGGCGGGTAGCCATTCCCTTCCTCAGGGGGATCTTCGTGATCCAGGGATCGAACTCGGATCATCTGCACTGCAGGCAGGTTCTATGCTGTCTGAGCCACAAGGGCGGCCTGCGTTTGTCATATATGGACTTTAATATATTGAGGGGTGTCCACTTCTGCTTGCCTGCTTCCCTCCAGTGGAAGAGAAGGTGCAGCCAGTCATGCGACTGCACCCCCATGAGTGGGGCTGAGGCATCATGACATGCTGGGGCCCTCCTATGGCCACCAGTTGCTCCTAACTGGCTATGGGACCAAAAGGTTCTGATCACATGTGATGCCTTATTTTCTTTCTAAAGATTACGAATTTCCAATTAAACAAGGTCTAACAAGAAACCTCAGTATAGGTGATTAAAATTTTCTGGTTCAAAATTTATTTCAAAAAGTGAGAAAGAAGTTGAAGTCAAGGGCTTTAATCACTAGCCTCCTACTCCTGCAGAATTCACAGATAAAGAGGATCTCAACCTTGACTAGCGCCCTGCAAGCTGGGAGGAGCTGACTGAGAGCGGCTGATTCAGGAGAGCCCAGAGCTGCCCAGAGTGACTCAGGATAGAATCTGAGGTCAGGGATCAGAGCCTGGTAAACAACATCTTTATGTTACCATCATAAAAACATTACAGGACTTTGGTCAGTTATTTCATTTTGTTTTAGAAAGTGATTCTTAATCACATTGTCTATCAAAATCACTTGGGGATCATTAAGAATACGCAGATTCCTGGAACTTAGCATAGTAGGTCCAGAGTAAGGTTAAGGCATCTGTATCTTAAAGTGTCCCCTGTTGATTCTGATGTATATGATCCTCAAGTCCTACTCTGAAAGACAGTGGTTTAAAGTTTACACTGAGATGATTTATAATTGTAGGTGATGCCAAGACAAATAAATTTTTTTCCAGAAAATTAAAAATTTATTCAGTAAATATAAAACAGAAATGCACTTTAGCAATTAAGCACTTTCTCTCAAATAGTTTGATAAAGCTAAAGAGTTCACAGTGTTGACTAGAATATTTTAATAGCTTTATTGAAATATAATTAATTATATTGACATATAATGGCAGTCATAAAGTTTACTGATTTAAAGTGAACAATTCAATGATTTGTAGTATATTTGCAGAACTGTAGACCCATCACCACAATTTAATTTTGGAACATTTTCACCACCCCCAAGAAAAACCCCATATTCATTAGCTGTCACTTCCTGTTCCCTTCACTTCCCTATCCAAAATCCCACTGTCATCTCAAAGCAACTATTAACCTATTTTTTTGTCTCTGTAGAATTAGAGATTTGAATTTTAGAAGATGTACTCAGTAACTATGTCATGTTTGACCCTTTGTGACCCCATGGGCTATATATAGCTCACCAAGTTTCTCTGTCCATGGGATTCTCCAGGCAAGAATACTGGAGTGGTTTTCCAGTCCCTTCTCCAAGGGATCTCTCCAACCCAGGGATAGAACCCACATCTCCTGCATTGGCAGACAGATTCTTTACCACTGAGCCACCTGCAAAGCCCTTTTGTGGAAGATAAGGCTAGCTTATTTTTGAAAGATCTGGTGTTGAAAATAACCATTAGTTTTTATCTTGATGATACTGTACATGGTAAACGCACGTAGAGACACAACCACGCTTTTCTGTGCTAATATCAGCAGAAAACTACCACTTGACCATCATCTTAATTAGCTATTTTGCATTATAAATACTACAAGCAGTCATCAGCTGCAGGTGTAGGTCCACCCTCTGGGTCACTCCTATGTAATTTGAAGGCTCAACATTAAAAAGACCATTCTAGTCTACATTTGGGATAAAAGAACATTACCAATTCAACACTGAAAATAGTTTTTGATAATTAGTGAAGAGCATGTTTTATTTGCTGTTTCAGAAGCCTTTTCTTGTCCAATACACCCAGTCTGATTTCAGCCCTCACTGTTTTTAAACAACTGTGTAGGAAACCAGGTTTCAAAATGTGATGGTTGTATGGCAACTCAGAATGGTTCTCTCTCCATCTGCCTTAACTTCCCTGCATCTTCTACCTGTTTGGGAGAGAGGGCCCCTTTGCACCCAAAGAAAGAGTTCCCCTGGATTCTGTGTGTGTGGCAGGGGTCTGGGAGGTGGTGAGAAGAGAAAGAAGAGAAACATCCCTCCCTTTTCCCATCAAGGCAGATAAGCACCTCTAGAAACTGCTCAGCTTCTACAAGCCTTGGACATTGTGTTGGGAATGGAGAATTATCCTGAGATATGAGCAAAGACACAGCTGGTAGATGTGCACCCTGCCCTGGAATTTGGTTCAGAGCCAGCCAGGAGGACTTGGATAGAGAGCCTTCATTGTCTTGGCACTGGAATTGTTTAGTGTTCCAGCTGAGACAAGGGTAGACCTCATTCATGTTAGCTGTTCACCAAGGAACCAGATGAGAATGGTGGCTAGAAGACAAGAGCTTAGATACAAGGGGTCTCCAGAACATAGCTAGCAAATTGTTTACTAATCTTCAAGATTATACTACAAAATAGCAAGACAGGTGCTTAAAATTTTATGAACCAAGCCCTGATGTGAAAGACTGACAGAATATCTCCACTCACTTGAAAAAATGATAGGCACACTCTATATGCAAATCCGAATGTTGTAATGGTGTGTTCGTTGCTCAGTTTTGTCCGACTCTGTGGAACCTCATGGACTGCATGCAGCCTGCCAGGCTCCTCTGTCCAGGGGATTCTCCAGGCAAGAATACTGGAGTGGGTTGTCATTCCCTTCTCCAGGGGATCCTCCCAACTCAGGGATCGGACCCAGGTCTCCCGAACTGCAGGTAGATTCTTTACCAAATGAGCCCCCAGGGAAGCCCAAATGTTATAGGGTTATATAGGCAAATAAAGACACATTTGCTAAATATCACTCATCACCAGTGTTAGGCTCTGTCCAATAGGGTAAAATAGACTCAATTTGCTATAATGTTAATTTACATGTCATTAATGAGCATACAAGTTTAACTCATAGAAAAGGACATGCTATTATACATCTTAGCTTCTTTCTATCTCACTCAGACTGATAAGACAGTCTCCAGACAATTGTAATTATGGGCAATTTGTAATAATAATGACTTGCTTTTTATTAGCTGCAATAAAAATCAATTCTTGATTCAATTACAGTTCTTGGTTGTACTATGACAGATACTCCTGGGTAAATACTAGTATCAAAATAAAATTAATAATCATGATAAAGTTTTGGAGAATAAAATCCTTTTAAGATCAAAATACACTCGTCTCTTTAAATCCCTTAGATTACCAAAGAGTCGCGAGTGAACTATCTGCATTTCTGTTTCACTTGTTCGGTGATAAATATTGCCACGTGCAATTGCACAGCAGTCTTTTCAGGACTATGACATCATGATAATGATCCTCACTCAGTACACTCAGATCACAACCAGTGTGGCCTGAACATCAGTGCAACACTGACGCAGGCCAGGTTGCAGATAGACTCCTGCATGGAGCTCGTGCTATGGAATTCCTCATCCCCGAGGTCTCCTTCTAGGCTTTCCAGGTGGTGGTAGTGGTAAAGAACCCATCTGCCAGTGCAGAAGACATAAGAGATGTGGGTTCAATCCTTGGATTGGGAAGATCACTGGAGGAGGACATGGCAACCCACTCCAGTATTCTTGCCTGGAAATCCCACAGCTTAGCAGGCTACAGGCCATGGGGTAGCCAAGAGCTGGCAAGACTGAAGTGACTTAGCACAGCACAGTGCAGCGAGGTCTCCTGCTATTTAAAGAGGAGTAGATTAACATAATTTCTTAAGCTCAAGAGGCAGTTCTCTTAAGCATGAGACTTTGCTCTTGTTGTGTAGATATTGTTTGCTATACAGAAAACCTTCCACATTAATATTAAATGTCAATGTCAACTAGCTGACCACACAATAGAGAGGAATGTCAAAGTGTCTGCTGTCCCAGGAGCACCTTATGAAGCCTTCACACCTGCCTTCTTTCTGCCCTCCAGACAACAGGTGCCTTTTATTTTTATGTCTTCCATCTTATCATTATCTACTTCCAGAGAGTCTAAATTCACTTACCCCTTCCCAGTGTATTTTGTGACAATTAGAAAAAAAGGGATAGACCTCAAATTGTGGAAATTCAAGCAGCTGTGAGATGAAATCAAATCAGTGAGGTGGTTTGATTAGGGAGGTTGCACACAGATGTGAGACTGATTGGAGAGCGTCCACTCTGTGATCTTGGGTAAGTTGTTTACCCTCTCTGGAGACGAAATAAGATAATGCATAGAAAACCCTGCTCAAACTGAGTAGAAAATCTCTGTATACATGTCATAGAGTTGATTTACAACCTTCCCTGAAACAAAAGCCTTTCTTGAGTGAATATTATAGGAACAAGTCAAAGAAGGATCAGCTGCTTAGTCTTAGTATCTTAGTGACCCCTTCAAAATGGTTTGACCCAGGTACCTACTCTCGAGGGTGTCCAAACTTCAGAGGAGAATAGCTATGAAAGGAACAGTACTTTTCTATCTGTAAAGAACTATTGTCATGCATTGGAGGCAATTTTGGGCCTCAATCACTGGTTTGAGATTTCTTGGGAATTGGCCAGGTTACCCTCTGGTGCCCCAGCCATGTAAGAAGTTCAAGACTCAAAAGAAATATAAGCATCATTCAGAAGAACTTGAGTTTTGGAGCCACTTAGGAAAACCAAATAAATTCCACATATTCTATGGTGTATACTCTCTTTAAAAGGAGCATGCATTAACACATTATTCTACCCTGTAGCTTGGCTAATTAAGAGTAGGCCAGACTCTGTGACAATCTAGAGGCGTGGGATGGGGTAAGAGGTGGGATGAAGGCTCAAGAGGAAGGAGACATGTGTATACCTATGGCTGATCCATGTTGATGTATGGCGGAAATCAACACAATATTGTAGTTATCCTTCAGTGAAAAATAAATAAATTAAAAAAAGAGCAGGCCAGAGTCAGAGCCTCAGTCATCATCAGGTTGGGATATTACTGCGTATCACAGTGGTAGAAGATGGTCAGCCAAATATTGAGCAATTTGTTTTCCTTCGATGTAAGTGTGTGTGCAACGAAACACATCTGGATCTCTATTTGTTTGTGATGAAAGCATAACATTTTGCTTGGAGGGTTCAAAAGAAAATGCCACAGATGATTTATAAACTGCAGTATAAGTTGAATACAGCCTCCTCTGGTCTTAGCCTAAGATTTGCCTCTCTGCTCAGGAAACCAGAAGTCCGGCTCCCCAGTGATTGACTAGCCTGTGATTTACAGAAAGAGTAGAAAAATCAGCTCTATTTAGAAAGGGTCCACCCACTTCAAGTCTTTTTATATGCAGAAATAAGAACTTGTCTTCTATATGACATTCATTTAGCAATTAATGGAGATCATCCATTCACTTATTTAACAAACACTTATTGAGTTAAAAAAACAGCATGTGGCAAAGGGTAGGTTTGGTGGGGGATGAGTTCAGAATGGACTTGTGGAATGTGAGAGGTCTGTCAGTCACCCAAATGGACATGTTTAGCAGGCAGCTGGATATACATGATTGGATCTAAGGGTTGGTTTAGGAGCCATCAGTATCTACTATGTATGAAATTGTTCTGAAAGATTACGGGGGGAGTGACAAATGATGATGGCAGAGGAAAGCCTATCAAACAGCAATCATGAAGGGTACACAGAAGGAGCTTACTGAGAAGTCATTAGAAATGTAAGACCAGTCCTATTTTCACCCTTGTAACATATGATGTTTCTCTATACAATTCTACCTGAAGCTTTAATTCCAAAAAAGAGATCCTCAGTGAAATTCTTACATATTGAATCACAGTGATGTTTGATTAGAATATTGTTTGCATGTGATAGCCTATTATTTTTGAGTCTATGATGTCTTTGCAGTGATCGTTTAGAGGAGAAAGGGGTGTATACTTGGTTAATAGCCAGATTGAAAGCCTAAGAAATCCATTAAGCAAATCTTTAAAAGCTTTTTTTTTAAAAAGAGGTGAGCAACAAAGAAATATAGCACCATTTCAGAACACGTTGTTATTAGGGCCAGGACTATGCCGTTACAGAAACAGTCCACACACATTCACACACACACACACACACACACACACACACACACAGACACACACACAAGGGTTGAACATTTGCTGTCCATATGAAATTTTTCTAGGCCTCCAGGCACTAAAAAGTGGTAGACATTGCTCCTCTCCTTGAGAAATACACAGCCTATGTGTGCGTGCGTGCTCAATCACTTTAGTTGTGTCTCACTCTTTGTGACCCCATGGAATGTAGCCTGCCAGGCTCCTCTGTCCCGGGAATTCTCCAGGCAAGAATACTGGAGTGGGTTGCCATGACTTCCTCCAGGGGATTTTCCCGACCCAGGCAATGAACCCAGTCTCCTGCTTTGGCAGGCAGGTTTTTTACCACTAGCGCCACCTGGGAAGCTCACATAGCCCATACTTCTAAACAAAAACTCTCAAGTTTCACCCAAAGTTTCAAAACTATCCTGGTAATTTATTAGCTCAAAGGAAAATGCTCACATACTCAGACAGTATGTGAGGCATCATTTGAATACTGCTGTGATAGAAAATAGAAGAGAATGTCTGAAATCTCTTTAAAAAGCCACTTACCCATTCCTGAAGCTTTCAAGGGAGAGAAATTCTATCACTTCTAAAGACTGTCTCCTAAATCCTTATTTCTGAAAGCAAAAATCTCCTTTGAAGCAACTTAAAATTAAGGTCATGGTGGATTGTCTTCACGGCCTTTGGGCAGTTTTTTTGTGGTCACAGTATAGCAATGGCCACAGCCCCTTGATCTCAATACTGTGTTAATAATAATTGGGCATCTATTCAAGGGTCTGTCCATCCTGTGCTCACACTAATCAGGGACTGATTGCATCCTCCAGAAACTCTGAATTTCCCAGGAGAAGATTATTTTTCTTTTAGATTTATGTACACACACACTCATGCACGCACGCACACGCAGACATACACCCAGAAGGAAAATACTTTTTCAAATGTCTATGATGAACTTTGCCCTCTGAGAAACCTATTTAGCTCAAAAGCAAAATGTCAAGAGTCCCCATATTCTTTGCCACTCCAGTTCTTTATTATTCTTTCCCTTTTACTTTACTTTGATCTTCCCGCATTTCTTATTACTTCAAGTACTCACTGTCTGTGGAAGACTTCATTCATTGAAAGTCTTTTGGGACTGAATGAGAAGAACACAGTTTCTATTTGTGCAAAACTTTTATTCGTCTGTGAAAAATCGAAACTACACCTGCCTTAAACATTGTCACAGATCGTTTATCTACACAAGTGTGGGGCTGTAACAACTGTGCTGGCTGAAGGATGTGTACCGGCTGCTGGGTGGTGCCATTCATAGGTGTGAATGAACGTCCTGTTGCTCTGGATGCCCAACCAAGTCTTCCACTTGCTCAGTGGGAACTGTGGGTCGTTCCTGGCTGCTCAGCTGGAGCTCTGACCTCACGTCTACATCACCCACCACTTAGACGGCACCAGGACCGTCATCCGTGTGAAGGCCGAGGATGTGCTGCATCTGCTTTGCTGCATCTCTATGGTCTCAGGGAAGAACTGCTTTCAAGAAGTTCTTGTTAAGTGAGTAAGTGCTAGATGGAGGTCCAGGAGTTGCATGATGTCCCCAGCCCTGGCACAAGGAGCAACTCCTTAATTTGGCTTTGGGAAGTGGCAGCTTTGCTGGTAGAGACTAAGGGGATCTCCTTTGCCGGTTTTATATTATTACTACGTTAACTATGTTTCACTAGCCCCCTGGCAACATACAGTTAAGTATGCCTGCGTGCGTGCTAAGTCGCTTCAGTTGTGTCCGACTCTTTGTGACCCCCAAGGACTGCAGCCCACCAGACTCCTCTGTCCATGGGATTCTCCAGGCAAGAATACTGGAGTGGGTTCCCATGTCCTCTTCCAGAGGATCTTCCCGATCTAGGAATTGAATCCGCATTGGCAGGTGGGATTTTTACCATTAGCGCCACATGGAAAATTCCCAAAAAACATGGAACAATCCTATAGGACACTGCACAGTTCATATTTTTGAAGACAGCTCTTCCAGTAACTCCTGTTTGGGAAATGCTGTGTACCACAACACATTTATATATGCTTAGCATTCAAATCCGGAGACAGCAGTGGCACCCCACTCCAGTACTCTTGCCTGGAAAATCCCATGGATGGAGGAGCCTGGTGGGCTGCCGTCCACGGGGTCGCTGACAGTCAGACACGACTGGGTGACTTCACTTTCATTTTTCACTTTCACGCATCGGAGAAGGAAATGGCAACCCACTCCAGTGTTCTTGCCTGGAGAGTCCCAGGGACGGGGGGAGCCTGGAGGGCTGCCATCTATGGGGTTGCACAGAGTCGGACACGACTGAAGCGACTTAGCAGCAGCAGCAGCATTCAAATATGCATGTCAAAGGTTAAGAAGTGATACAGTACAGAAATCAGTTTTGCCTGTTTGAGTGCAACATTTCCCAATATTTTCACACTTGTTAATTTTGACTCGCTGGGCCTTCACTGTTGCATGGGCTTTTCTACAGATGCGGGGAGGGGGGCACACTCTCGGGTTGTGGTTCTTGGACTTCCTGTTGTGGTGGCTTCCCTTTTCACAGAGCGTGGGCGGGGTGCATGGGCAGTAGGGTGCATGGGCTTCAGTATTCGGGGCTCCCAGGCACTAGAGCACAGGCTTGGTAGTTGTGGCACATGGGCGTAGTGGCTCCATGGCATGTGGGATCTTCGCAGACCAGGGATCCAACCTGTGTCTCCTGCACTGACAGATGGATTCCTTACCCCTGAGTCACTAGGGAAGTCCAACATTTCCCAATATTTCTTGAATGAATGAAACAACAACAACAACAAAGCCAGGAAGTGCTACTTCCTAGGTCCCTCTTCACCAAGTATTCTATTGACAGTTCATGTGACAGCCCAGACCCCTTGCTACCAAGAAGAATTTCCCCATAGAGTACTGGCAAGTATTTTGGCAAACAGAATCTTATATTTTGTGTGGAGAACTCCTAGGGCTCAAGATGGACTAAAAAGAGAGACTGCTGGGATGATTTAGCAATAGCTGCCAAAGGGACAGCAATTGTGAGGGACTTGGTCATTTTTATCATCCTTGTTTCTGATAAAAGTGACTTCAGATGCTTGAAACTAAGATGCTTAAAACTCAACATTCAAAAAACTAACATTATGGTATCTAGTCCCATCACTTCATGTCAAATAGATGGGGAAAAAGTAGAAGCAGTGACAGATTTTATTTCTTGGGCTCCAAAATCTCCATGGATGGTGACTGTAGCCACGAAATTAAAAGACACTTGCTCCTTGGAAGGAAAGCTATGGCCAAACTAGACACAATATTAAAAAGCAAAGACATCACTTAGCTGAAAAAGGTTCATATAGTCAGAGCTATGGTTTTTCCAGTAGTCACGTACGGATGTGAAAGTCCAACCATAAAGAGGCTGAGTGCCAAAGAACTGATGCTTTTGAATTATGGTGCTGGAGAAGACTCTTTAGAGTTCCTTGGACTGCAAGGAGATCAAACCAGTCAATCCTAAAGGAAATCAACCCTGAATATTCATTGGAAAGACCGATGCTGAAGCTGAAGCTATAAAACTTTGGCCACCTGATGTGAAGAGCTGACTCATTGGAAAAGACCCTGATGCTGGGAAAGACTGAAGGCAGGAGGAGAAGTGGGGTGACAGAAGAAGAGATGGTTGGATGGCATCACTGACTCAATGGACATGAATTTGAGCAAACTCTGGGAGATAAGAACAGGGAAGCCTGGCGTGCTGCAGTCCATGGGGTCGCAAAGAGTCGGACACAACTGAATGACTAAACAACAAAAACAACACTGAGAGGCTGCCACCTTGTGAGACCCTGACTGGGCTGTGATCATTCTCTTTCATTAACTGCAGCCAGCTGACCGTCACTGCCCAGTTACCCTGTGCATTTCTTCTTCTTTAATTAGAGAAGGATAAAAAGTATGCCAAGCCTCAATTTTTTTGTTTATTAAAGTAACACATCCGTTTAAGGCTTAAAAAAAACAAAGTAGTATGGACATCTTGACGGAACCCTGTGAGTTACATGTAGATAAAAATCTGTTAATAGATGAAGTTTCATGTACTTTGCTTTAACAAATCAAAATGGTTGTATAGATTGTGTAGTTTAGGGTGACCAAATAAACAGATAAATGCATCTGCTTCCCTTTCACACACCGTCTTAGCTCCACTTTTTAAAGTAATTTACAGGAAGGATCTGAGGCCTAGCAAGTTAAGAGTTTCTAAAACACAGATCACCGGAGCACCTATCCTAGCAAGTTACTGAGAATATTAAACTTTTAAAAATGCATATACTCTACTTAGCACGGTGCACGGTACAGGATAAAGATGCTGACTCTTTTGTCTCCTTCGAATCCAAAATCTAAAGGGATCGAACCTTAACCCGGCTTCATATTATACTGTCTCCAGCTTCCCAGGTCCACCCTAGGCTCTGCCCGTTGCTTTCTTTGGCCAAGAGCCTGCCATCTTCTGCAGCCACAGAAGGTCTGTTTTGGAATGTGGCACGGCAAGTTCCCTTGCTGGTTGAGTTTCTTTCCCTCTGTGGTCTGGGAAGATGACCCCATCTCTTTAGCTTACTCTTCCCAGGTGATGCTAGTGGTAAAGAACCCGTCGGCCAACCTGCCTTCCCCAGGTCAGGAAGATCCCCTGGAGGAAGGCATGGCAACCCACTCCAATATTCTCGCCTGGAGAATCCCATGGACAGAGGAGCCTGGCAGGCTACAGTCTATGGTGTCACAAAGAGTCGGATAGGACTGAAGTGACTTAGCATGTCCAACCATCACACAGTGGGTATGCCTGTGTTCCTCTCCTCCTTTCCAGCCACTTCTTGAGCAAAAGCTCAATGCTGATCCTGCCTTTGCCTCAGACTCAGCCACCTGAAATCTCTATGTTCCTTTGATACATATTTCTTTTTTTAAAAAACAAGAACTTGCATTTCAGAAGCTAGTTTTGTTGCCCTAGCACTGGCTCTTGTCAGGGTCTGATTTGAAACCATCCAGCTTGACTAAGTAGTTACTAATCGGCTTGGTTTCCATTTAAACTTCCCTTTCCCACCACGTGCTCATTACTGTGGTTTATATTCAGCTTCTGATGAGAACTAACCATTTTGGGGAAGCCTGGAGCATAATAGGTATTAAAAGCTCAGGCCTTCTGATGCATCTGCTATTTGTTTTCCCTCCCCACTAATTAGCGGGTCTACATTCGCCTTTGTCTTGCTCCTAATGTATTTGTGAAATATTGTCTGGCTGCCCTTTGTTTCTCTTGCTAGTTGCATCTCCTCTTGTGCTCTGGCTTTCCGGCTGCTGTTCCCATATCACACACGCCCTGTTCTCTCCCCCTTGCCTTCAGCAGTGTGCCCTCATTTCCCCTCTGCATGTCATTCTATCCTGGCAGCTTAAAACGCAGCATGGGTTTTGCCTTCTGTAGAATTACTGGTGGGGTAGAAGCTTCAGGACAAGCACATAAGCGCTGGTGAAAACGAATCTTTGGCTCCAAGGTAGCCAGTGCTTGACACAAAATCGAAAATCTGGAAAGTCAACCTATCCTGACCCAGCAGTCTGGACAGTTTGCTACAAGGTTATGTCATGGTTTGGGGATTCTACCACTGTCAGTGGTATCCTCGATTGACTTCAGTGGAAGTAGGACCAGGCATCGGTCAGGAAAAGACCTAGTTCTTCTTGCTCTTTCCTGATTCTATGAAAACTTGTAGAAATTTTAGGTTTCTCTCTAGGTCTTTTGCAGCTTCCCAGATGGTGCATTGATAAAGAACCCACCTGCCAATGCAGGAGATGCAAGAGACTCAGGATAGATCCCTAGGGCTGGGAAGATCCCCTGGAGAAAGAAATGGGAACCCATTCCGATTTTCTTGCCTGGAAAATCTCATGGACAGCGGAGCCTGGAAGGCTATAGCCCATGTGATTGCAAAGAGTTAGACACGACTGAGCATGCATGTGCATGTGCATGCACTTTAGGTCTTTAAAGAAATGCTTACCAAGCTGGGGACAGTTCAGTGTTATCATGCCGTTTTTAATATGTGAGGTAGACTCAAATCTTGGGTGGCCCAGTGTCTGACCTGGTTCACGGAACCATTTAGAAGATCCAATTATGAAGTAGAAACAGAGTGATGAAGTCCATAATTGGCGTGAAGACTTCCTCAGCTGGTTATAAGGGTGTCCCTTTCCCGCTTTACCTTCTTACCCGCAGTAACCAGCCAGAGGGTTACTACGGGCTTATCTACACTAAAGGACTCCTTACTTCCCTTGCTCTGTAGAGTCCACCTCGAACACTGGAGTCGTCAGGCCAGGAGAGAGCCTCACCCCATCACCCACTTCATGTATATCTCTTGAACTGAGTGCTGGTTTAACAGTAAGTGCAAGAGAAATCAACCCAACTGAGGCTAACTCACCATTCTCACTTTTTTTTGAAGCTGGGACTGGGCTTGTGGTTTGGCTAGGCCCAGCATCTAGGAGATGGCTTTCACCAATGAAAAAACCTGAAATTGTCCACCTACGAGAAGGTTTCTTGAGAAGAATGGGACTTGACAGGAATAGTGCAGGCATTCTTTAATTTTAAGCGTTTGGCTTTCATGGGATACAGCTGTCAGGATTATTTTTCTTTCCTTTTTCTACAACTAAGAAGTCAAATTAGGTGTTGACTTGTGAAGTTCCAAAGTTTCCATAGTGCTGTCCTAAATGGTAATAATGTAGACATATTTTATGTACCAGAACAAAGACTGTCAAAAGTAATGGCGTGGGCCATTTCATTTATTAAAATTCCAGCTTAATCACTCATGGTCTGAATTCTCTTTTTAAATTGGTTTAATATTAAGCTATCTTGATTTTAGAGAATATTTATTCAAAATATTCCTGTGTCCCTATTTGAATAGGACTTCCTGAACCTGACCCTTTAAATGGCAATTTTTTCTTGACATCAGTGGAGACCCTGCTTCATGAGCACATAAAAAGTGTGAACAAATGTTAGTCACTCAGTCATTTGTGACTGTTTGCGACCTCATGAACTGTAGCCTGCCAGACTCCTCTGTGCTTGGAGTTTTCCAAGCAAGAATGCTGGAATGGGTAGCCATTCCTTTCTGCCGCAAAATAGGCAAATAAGGTTCCCAATTCCTTCCCTGACTTGAGCAAATCCCATTTTGCTAAATTCTGTTCCTAGTTTGCTGCTTGGCCTGCCCCCGCCCCAAGTTCAGGCCAGGTTGCCCTGAGTGCATGCTCATAACAGAGCTTTAGATCACCATATTTTATGATATTTTTTTCTTGATCGACTTCCTTAAATTTTGCTTACTTTCCTTAAAACTTGGCTCTCCGTCATCCTGTTCCTGACTCTTTTTTTGTACTGGACTCCTGACAAATTTTTGTTTACTTGGAAAGCTCCATGGGGCTCACCTCTGATGCCCGGCTGCCAGCAAGATGCTTCCACGCCCCCAGAAAGAAATTGATTTTCCTTGATGACAGCCTCTCAGCCAGCCTGGCCTCTTCTGCATCTTTGGAGTCTGGGTCACTAACAGGATGCTCTTTAAAAGTGGCTTCTTCTATCTGGAGTACAGTTCTGTTGTCTCTTACCATTTTGTGGCGTGCCCTATCTACTCTGAGGTCCATCAGATACATATCCATGCCAACACTGGGTGCAAACATCCAGCTTCTTTTAGGCTCTGCATCATCACAGTATTTAACTAGTAATTTTATTGTGTGTATGCATGCACATTCAGTCGCTCAGTCATGTCTGACCCTTTGAGACCCCATGGACTGCAGCCTACCAGGCTCCATTGTCTGTGGGATTATCCTGGCAAGAATACTAGAGTGGGTTGTCATCTCCTTCTCCAGGGATTTTCCTGACCCAGGGATCAAACCCATGTCTCCTGCATCTCCTGCATTAGTCTTGGTTAATACTTTGTAACTCAAGATAATAAGAGAGGATTCCTATTCTAGGAATGTTTGGAGTTACAGACACATACTAGAAGAGTCCATAAACATTCTGCAGTACAATTCTGTTTCAGTATTTAGGAGGAGACCAGAATCCAGAGAGATTAAGTAACTTTTCTGAGGTCACACAGTGGCAGACCCCGAAAGCGGAAATATATCATCCAGCTTTCTATTGTATTTTCCTTTTATCATAGTATTATGCACACACATGTCCCGTGAAATCTGGGCTAGAGAAAGCCCAGTACTTGTCTTGGGGCCATTTCTAGCTACAGCGCTGCAGTTGGGCAGGGTGCTGTCAACGGGAGGCTAGCTAGTCTATTAGTAACATGAAAGAGATGCTAGGTATGATGGGGTGTCTGTATTGCTGGATGGGTAAGGAGACAGTGTGTGGTTATGATAGTTTGTTGCCTTTTCAATGGACATGAAATACAATAGTGCCAGGAAGGTCGCTGCACAGACACAAGCAACGGACACAACCCAGGTGTGGGCGGTTGAGACGCTGGTAAAAGAAGTGCTGTTTCATAAAGGATTTTCTAGCACATTAACTGCATAATTCCTCAGCAGGCTCACAGGCTCCAGGCACAGTGCAGACCTCTCCCACATAATTGCCACCGTAGGTCGGCATTTGGAAAAGCCTCAGAGCTCTTATTGGGAGTTGCAGCAGCGTTTCAGCACCTGGCAAGACCACACCTCGCCACTGCTCTCTCCACCTATTTCCTTTTGAACGCTGCCAATCCAGATCGCTGCCTAGACCTGGACTAATTTCAGGAGACAATCTGACACCAGCGCTTGCTGATGCGTTCAGTGCACCGGATGACGGGATGCAGGCTATGGATGCACACTACAGGCTTGGAGTGTCAGCCTGAGCTCCAGGAGAGAGTCACATGTCAAAACCCCCTGTTTCTTAGTATACAAGCTGAGCTGACCAAGATCAGGATGGAGGTTTGACAGCCTTTCCATTTTTTCTTACTGGACTCTCCTTCCCTCCTTCAGTCCCCAAATTCAACACCAAGAAGGCAAAGATGAATTAGTGGGTTTAAAGTGTGGACTCAAGGGTCAGACAGCCTGCTTTTGGATGGAAACTGGCTCCACCTCTTACTGCTCCAGGTCAGAGTTACTTACCCCTCTGTCTGGGATTCCTGAACCTAAGCATGGTTTTCTCCAAGCTGTACCAGAAATCAGGCCCTGAATTAAGAACATCCTAGTAAAGCCTGTCTATGACTCAGGGATCCTGAGGCTTGGAGGAGATAGGCGGCAGAGAAGTAACTCTCAATAAGTGTTAGATATTAAGTTACTGGTCTTTGTTTCACAGGTAGACATGAATTAATTCACACTTTAATTTATGTATGTGTCCTTGCATTTCTCCCAGTAGTTTCAGCATTAAACCATGAGCGGATAAGATCAAAGGTTCTATCAAGGGGTAGAAACGTTGGCAGCATGGTGGATAAATGAAGAAATAAACACAGCCAGGGCTTCCCAGGTGTTGCAGTGGTTAAAAAAAAAAAATGTGCCTGCCAATGCAGGAACCACAAGAGACGTGGGTTGGATTCCTGGGTCGGGAAGATCCCCCGGAGTAGGAAATGGCATCCACTCCAGGGTTCTTGCCTGGGAAATCCCATGGTCAGAGGAGCCAGCCTGGAGGGCTGTACAGTCCACGGGGTTGCAAAGGAGTTGGGACGACTTAGTGACTAAATGACATGACAACAACCAACACAGCCATCCAAGCCCAGGCTCACCTGGTCTTGGTGGATGAAAAGTCGAGGCTAAGAGAGATGCTTCTGAGATGAGTAGCGTGGAGCAGAACTAAGGATTCATCTGGACCAGGAGGGATTGTCACCTTCTAAACTTCAGAGGTGTTAGGGGAGAGAATGCCTACTCAGCAGAGGTGAAGTCCTCTATCTCTCTTTCTGAAAGCGCTGAATATTTATTTTCTGCCATCTTCTCTCTCCAGATCTATGGACATAATTTACACAGGACCCCTGAGGGTAATTAAGTCAGTAATTCCTTTGCCAGTAAAATGAGAAAAGCCAGCTCTCAGTAAATTCTGAATTCCACTATAGATATTACAGAAACAGAACCAAAAACAGCTGCAGTTTATCTGTGCTGCCGAATTGACTGTAATTTGCAGCTACCCTCACCCTTTACCACATAGCAATCAGTCTACAGAAGTACAGAATTTTAAGATGATGAATGTTTTATTTCTTAAAATAAACAGTAGCAATTTAGAAACACAGTTGTGTATTTTACATTTCTTTTTTTTATATATAGTAAAAGTATATTGGAAACTTCCTTAGTGTCAAAACCCTTACGTGCACTTGTCAAAAATATCAAGATGACAAGCTAATATGGAATTCAGATTTAAATAATATACTCTTCAGAAGTATTCCATAAAATTTCTGATGGTTTTGTTTGCACTTAACTTGTGGCCAGATATTTCAAGGGTGTCAGATTTAATAGGTCTGTGTTCCAAAAGTTAGTATTAGATAAGATGTGAAGTTTTGTGGTTTTTTTTTTTTGTTACATTCACCTAGTAAATTCTAGTCACTGAAATGTGTTTCCTTGATTGCCATACTTTCCAAGTCTACTCATCCATGTGCCTGCACTTACCATATTCTATCCTTCTCACAGATTCTCATCAGTTAGTTATTATAATTGTCTTCTATCAGATCTAAACTCCAGGGATGTCAAAACACACTGCTATTTCATTTACGCTAAGTAAGAAAAAGCACTTTCCCCTAAACTGTACCAGACCATTGGTTGTTAAGAGGTTTCTTCATTTCAGAGATGTTCAATCAGAAAAAAGTGTAACCTTAGAATTTATGAAAAATGACATCTCCACTTTTCAGAGAAGAAACTGGCCAAGTAACCTAGTGGAGTTCACTTAGTTACTAAATAGCAAACCCAGGAATTTCTAGTCTCCAATTTCTGACTCTAGAAGTCTTTCCAACCTCACTTGTTCAGCATTGTGACCTTGAGTAGTCACAAATTCTCTTTGTGCTACCCTGTTTTCCTTCTTTGTTTCGAGTGAAGTGAACAGTGATAATAACAGTGTATTAGTGAGGCACAGTAGGATACGGTGCTAAAAAAGATTCTTTGAATTCAAAGGATCCTCTTTGTTCCCTTCAAGGTCACTTGATTTCCCTTTTTTTCCTCCTTAGATTGAATGATGTTCATTTTTCCTAATTTCCTAATTTTCCTACTATTGATTAGTGTTTGAAAACAAGAGTAGTAGGAGAGATTCCAGCTCGAATGAGTGATCTTTAGTCAAAGCAATAAAGAAAATAAGTGATGTGACTCCACTGAAGCATTTTCAACATGTTATTGTACTTAGATGACCGGGTTTGGTACATATCATAACAAGTGATTTCATGAATTTGCACAGACAATATATACATCAGCATCCTTCCATGTATGGAACTGCCTGGGAGAGAGAACACAGTTCAAGGTTTAGCAAACATGACCAGATGTTATTGTAGAATTCAGCATTTCTGCAGAGCTCAGAGGGGGTTTCGAGTGTTCAGGACTTGCTGTCCTCAGTAGCTCTTACTATTCCTGGTGGGTTTTGCTTTATTTTCTGTATTTTCGTATCTCCTTTCAAGTCAAAGTGCCACAGGCAAACATTTTGGTCCTTGCTGCTAGCACACATTCCCAAGGCCTCTTCTGTAACTCTTTGTAAACAAATGTTAATTAGCTGTACTTTGCCAGGCATCCAGAGGGTGTCCTCATTTGGCTGAAGAGGAAACGGAGGATACAATTTACTGGGGAGCAATCATTTGAATCACGCCGAATGGTGACCCAACGGCAGTTTCGGAATGAGTACTTCTGTTATTGATTTGCTGGTTCTCTGTTAAGCCATAGAACCATCTCTTTTATTTGTCCTCTTTGTAAAGGGACTCCAAAAAAGCACCTCTTTTGCCAGCAGCTCCTCTGGGAGCCCCGAAGGACTCCCAACCCCACCAGCACTCTCCTCACTGTGTGAGGAGTCCACCAGTTCATCCTACTTTCTTCCGAGGCACATTAGGATTGTTCTCTCCGTTGCGACTCAAGACACTGTCCTCAGGAAGCTTCTGGGTCATGAAATTTCCAGCACTTAATCGTCCTCTCTTCTGTGCTTGCTGCTTCGTGGGTTGATGTTCTTTTCTTAAGTTCTAGAGGAGCAGGGGTCCTATCTGTCATTTTTCTGATCTTCTATCTCACCTAAAGGATGCTGTGTATACAGATGATCCTCAAAAACTATTACAGTCACAACACTGTTTGTAATAGCCAGGACATGGAAGCAACCTAGATGCCCATCAGCAGACGAATGGATGAGGAAGCTGTGGGACATATACACCATGGAATATTACTCAGCCATTAAAAGAATTCATTTGAATCAGTTCTAATGAGATGGATGAAACTGGAGCCCATTATACAGAGTGAAGTAAGCCAGAAAGATAAACACCAATACAGTATACTAACACATATATATGGAATTTAGAAAGATGGTAACGATAATCTTATATGCAAAACAGAAAAAGAGACACAGATGTGTAGAACAGACTTTTGGACTCTGGGAGAAGGCGAGGGTGGGATGTTTCAAGAGAACAGCATTGAAACATGTATATTATCTAGGGTGAAACAGATCACCAGCCCAGGTTGGATGCATGAGACAAGTGCTCGGAATTGGTGCACTGGGAAGACCCAGAGGGATCGGGCGGAGAGGGAGGTGGGAGGGGGGATTGGAATGGGGAATACATGTAAATCCATGGCTGATTCATGTCAATGTATGACAAAACCCACTACAATATTGAAAAGTAATTAGCCTCCAACTAATAAAAAACAAACAAACAAAAAAAAACTATTACAGTCATAATAAAAGGCATGCTTGATCCAGTGACTCATCAACCATCAGTAGGTCAACTGGGTTCTTGACCAACTGAAAGTGAAAGTGAAGTCGCTCAGTCATGTCTGACTCTTTGTGACCCCATGGACTGTAGTATACCAGGCTCCTCCATCCATGGAGTTTTCCAGGCAAGAGTACTGGAGTGGGTTGCCATTTTCTTCTCCAGGGGATCTTCCCGACCCAGGGATTGAACCCGGGTCTCCGGCATTGTAGGCAGATGCTTTACCATCTGAGCCACCAGGGAAGTCCACTTGATTGAAAGCCAGTCGACCAAATGATTGCAAGCCAATTCCATGCATGGATCAGGGTGCAACTACGGTACAGGGCCATTTCATTCTGGAACTGTCTCCTTTCCCACTCTTCCAAACTGAGTTTTACCATGTCTCCTTCCAGAACATTTGCAATCAAGAACTTTACATTTGTGTGCATGCCCAGAGGATCTAGGAATAATATCTACTAAAACCCTCAGGGGTTCTGTGTACTTGGCAGAGAATATGAATGAGGCTGTCAGGTTGGCAGCCATCAGGAGTGGAAGGCTTTAGGGTATTTAGGTAGGTGATGGAAAGTAAGGAGACCTGCTGGCAAGAGAAAGAATCTAGGCTTTGTTTAGGAAAGCAATCTAGGTTCTGCTGACACATGTTACTTTTGCCCCTTGTTTGGAGCTAATTTAGAAGGTGGTGGGGTCCACTGCAAAGTAGAATCACAGTGTTCCTATTTTTAAAAGTGAGAAATGTTCAAAAAAAGTCAATACTTTATGATTTAGGTTAACTACACATCTTTTGATATTAGCATCTTGACCATTTTACTATAATTTGAACAAGTGAGTAGGGATTCCCAGGCAGCACTAGTGGTAAAGAATCTGCTGGTCAATGCAGGAGACACAAGAGATGTGAGTTTAATCCCTGGGTTGGGAAGATCCCCTGGAGGAAGAAATGGCAACTCACTCCAGCATTCTTGCCTGGAGAATTTTATGGACAGAGGAGCCTGGTGGGCTACAGCCCATTGACTGCAAAAAGTTGGACATGTCTGAGCATGCATGCAGAACAGATTACAAGTGAGTAGCTCTGCTCAAACAGTCTTGAAACTTTAGGATAAACTGGGGCTTCCTTTTATTTTTGGTGTTCTGTTATTTTTCTCTTTGCTACTTTATATTAAATGAAAAAGGAAGACTTCACCTAACAGGACAAAAGCATTTGCTCTAATGGACTGACTTCATCTTCCTCTTAGAAAAGCTTTGGAACAGATAGTAGAAGAGGGAAATCTGGGCTTAGTAAGTTGATCAATGGTGGGTGCATGCTCAGTCATGTCCAACTCTTTGTGGCCCCATGGACTGTATGCTGCCAGGCTCCTCTGTCCATAAAATTCTCCAGGCAATAATACTGGAATGGGTTGTCATTTCCTTTTCCAGGGGATCTTCCAGATCCAGGGATCGAACTCATGTCTCTTGCATCTCCTGCATTGGTAGGCAGATTCTTTACGACTGTGCCTTCAGGGAAGCCCAAATTGATGATATCAGGTTAAAGGAAATGTTGGCCTTTCAACAGATCAGGACCAGTAGGATTATTGTGGGGATGATCTGCTGTGACACATCACCCTTGGATTACTAGAGTCTATAGGATGTTATCATTTCTTACTTATGTCATTGCAATTCATGACGGAAAAAAAGTGCCAAAATTCTCCAGTGCCCTGTGAACAATTAAGGTAGCAGAGAATTTGGGTCATTATGAATGCTGAACTTGAATCATTTAATGGACACTAATTATTATCATTGTGGCATACAGAGAT
The DNA here is from genome assembly GCF_023699985.2 of Odocoileus virginianus. NCBI lineage: Eukaryota > Metazoa > Chordata > Mammalia > Artiodactyla > Cervidae > Odocoileus > Odocoileus virginianus. Next base: position 13,260,647 of record NC_069682.1, on the reverse strand, counting down.
ACAACAGTAAATGAAAGACAGGGTGTCCTGGATGACCTGATGTATCTGAAGAAATCAACCACCTTCACACCCTTTTTATGGTGTCTTATCAATCATTGAAACCTTGGATTTCAACAGGCAATTTTAGACAACAGACAGCTTCACATGAAGGAGTAGGCTAAAATTGTCAGAAGATTGTTTCTTTTAAGCCTGGGATAGAAGCCAGGGTGTTGACTTGATCACCCACAAAGACTAATAGTGGATTTTTCTATCGTCTGATGCCAAAGAAAATTCAAAGAAGCAAATAGAGACTCAACTGTGGTTTTACAGGATGGTAGGAACTGCCAAGGAGCAGAAATCAAAATGTCTTTTATTGATCCTGTTAAGAGTTCCCGGACGTGTCTACCCTGGGCTTTTCAGAAGCAGCAAGGTCTCATGTTAGATGTGCATTGGCAGCAGATAAATTGTTTTATATTTCCTGGTGTGGGGCTATTACGCTTGGAGCCATGCATTCCAAATACTGTCACCATAGATGCTGTCACCAGGAGCACCGGGATTTACTGAGTCCCCACCACTGGAAGAGAGACTGAAGAGGACACACGCTCTTCAGTCGCAGAGACCTCCTAAACGGTGGCTTTATTTACACCCTGGAGCAAGGAGCTTGTTAGTTTATTTAAAAAAAAAAAAAAAAAAAAAGAATAACCAGAAAGGAAAATGAGGCTAACTTTGCCAGATTCCCATAGTCCTTCGGGAATATACCCATTTTGCTATCCCTCTGTTTTGAAGTTCCCGTAATTCAATTCAATAGCTATCTATGTATTGAAGGTGTAGCCCTTGCAATCTCTTGTTGGTTCTATAAAAACTTTTCAGAAGAAAACACGTGGTTCTTGCTTTCCAAAAATCTTTCAATCAATCTGAAGAGAGAAACTATAAGTGAAAAGCATTAACCTCAATAAAGAAAGTAGTAATAGCAAGCTTTCTGTAGTTCTTCACTGAGAACCACTGTTCTCAGTGGTTTATGTATATTTACTCACGGGTTCTTACAACAACCCTTGATACTTCAAGTGATATTACTATTCATTATACATTTTCCATAGATAGGGCAACTTAGACCTTATTCAAGTTCTCCTTGTAGAACCAACATCCCAGCTCTGGAGAGAAGCTCCAGGTCTGTAGCATTGATTGTCATGCACGATCCCCCATGCTACAGGGGGCTTTAAAAGGTGAGTTTGTTTACATTATCATCAGACTATTCTTATCTTTATTTTTCTCCTTTGCAATCTGTTCTCCAAATGTCAGAGTGAGATTTTCTTCAAAACATAAAACAGATTGTACAACGCACTGGTTCAAACCCTTGTTTGTGCTGTGCTGTGCGAAGTTGCTTTCGTGGTGTCCGACTCCGTGAAACTATGGACTGTAGCCCCGCCAGGCTCCTCTGTCCATGGGATTCTCCAGGCAAGAACACTGGAGTGGGTTGCCATGCCCTCCTCCAGGGGATTGTCCCAACCCAGGGATTGAATCCATGTCTCTCGCATCCCCTTCATTGTCAGGTGGGTTATCACTAGTGCCACCTGGGAAAACCCTTCTTGGGCGGAATCCAATTCAAACCCCTCTGCAGGCTTAGGTTTGCCCCAGGCCCTGCTGAAGTCACCTCTCGGGGCTCCTCTATCCTCTCCTGTACCTTTGCCATCTCCCCTAAGTGCTGCTGGCCCTCCTATTCTGGGAATGTCTCAACTCCTTCTCTCTTCAAGCCTTGGGCATGTGCCAGCCCTGTTTCTAGAAGGCTTGTAGCCCAGCTCTGCACATGGCTCCCTCCTATTTTATCCAGATCTCTACTCAGATATCACCTCCCTGGAGAGAACCTACAGTGGTCATCCACTGACTAGCCCTCTGCACTCCCTCATTGCTACATTTTCTTTATGACATATCATTATCTGGCAACTTATTATTCATGTATTTGTTTCCTGTCTGTCACTGCTATTAGCATATACACGCCCATGAGGAAGGGATTACATCCTTTTTGTTAACTGCCACAAACCCAGTGATAAGAGTACAGTCCAGCATATTATCAGTTCTGATATGTATTTGGTAAGTGAATGAATGAATAAATAAGCAAATGGGTGAACTGTCACCTAGGGGAAGATAAACTTTCTGTCAAGGGAAAAGTAAATGCAAAAAGATTTGATATTTTACTTCTCTCTTCCCTCATTATCCTGTTTTTGGAACCACATTTCTAAACAACAGAATCTAAAAGTAACCCTGCTAAAAGAGATCTTTTCCCTAGATACATAGTTGCAGAAGGGGCCAGAAGCCACTGCCTTCTTGAATCAAGTCTTAAAGGATGACTTGTCTTTAGTGAAAATGTCTAGATTTCATTCATGGTAACAGCACTTAGTGGTATGTGAGCAGGAAGTAAATATCATGATGAAATACACATTCAAAGGGGCCATCACTAAAATGAAGCCTCATTCCACAAAGAGTCAATAAATTAATATTAAAGGCAATTATGATTCAGGTAAGTATAATTTCTTTTTCCAGAAGAAGGGGAACAACATCTAGGAGTATAACGCATGGGTAAGGGCAGATGGGCTCAGAAGGCACTGTCTCCCTTGGTTAGTAGAAATGCCTATGCAGATACTGGACCTCATCCAAAGAAACACAAATCAAGTTCACTGGCAAGAGCTATGCAGGTCACTTGCGGCCCTTCCACCGCCTAACTCACCAGTGTGCATGCTGATGGGGACACTGAGAAAGATACCTAAAGCTTTAAGTCCTCTAGGGGTGTGTTCTTAAGATGCCATGGAAATTTTCTGCAGTGCGACTGCAGTGGTCACTGACCCACTTTCCCAAGATTACACCAAAGCTGAAATTGTGGCTTGGCAGGACATGTGGTTAATCTGAAAGGAAGTCTGCCTAAGAAAGGCAGAGGAGTCTCAGAGTTCATTCTCTCGAGTGAAGGTTTTCCCTGGAGTAGGCTGGGGATTATTCTGGAGTAGACTGTCACAAGCAGGCATGATGGAAATCGACCAGTTTACTCAAAAAAGGATAAGTGATATCCAATCCTTTCCACCTCAGTACAAGCTCCTCCTGATTCTTCCAGCACCTGAAATTGTGTATGAAGGAAATCAAGCACGCAGGCGAAACTGTAGAAAATAAATGGTAGAAAGGTAGACACTCTAATTCTTCAGTGTCTAATTCTGAGAAACTACATATTTATCAGTTGAAAGAATGTTCCAGGCTTACCCAGCCACATAGCCATTTTAAGACATTTGATCATTATTATTTCATTAATTGAAAATCTTCTTCCCTTCCTTTTAAGAAATACAGGTGAAGGACACATTGAAAATATAAAAAATTAGACCCCAACACAACCACTATCCATCACTGACATTCATCCCTGTGAAATATTGGGAAATCTCCCCAAATAATTCCTAATTGGAGCTATGGTTCAGATAAACCCGACAGCACATTAAAGCTGGCTTGGGCAGTGCGAGAGCACGCGGAGGCTTTCTGAGCTAGGTTGTTTGGCTTAAGGATTTGAGGAAGCAAATGGAAGCAGCTGCCCTAAGGATTTTCTGCAATTAGGTTCATGCAGATTCTGGAAGTTGCTTATTAGGACTGTCAGTTTCAATCCATCTGGTATTTTCATGTTCAAGTAGTATTGCGCGTTGCTCAGTGGGGTCAGTGGTTTTCCTTTTACCTGCTAGACAGCATTGCACAACCAGCAAGGCTTATCTGCTGGAAGCAGGATGCACAATTTGGCTGCTTATAGCAAAGCACATGAATTTTTGATTTGTCTGTGTGAGACAGCACAGACACCTCCTAGGAGTTCCAGTTTGGACCAGTGCAAGACTTAGGAAGTATTTCCAAGTCTTTCTGAGCTTATTTATTTTTATTTTACTTTTTTGCAAGCATTCTTTCCCCCAGAGTCTTATGTAACACATACAACCAATGGTAAATGCTGTGGAAAGCTAGTTATTTCCATTTTATTTCCTTGCCCGTCTAATATTAATTCAGAAAGTGATAGACTATACTAAGTAGTATGCCTAGAAGAGGACTTGACACCTTCCAACTTCTACTAAATTTCAGGATGCTCATCACTATAGACCATATCTGATCTCTTAGATTGCACTAATTTTTAACACAATTCTCTATCTTTTCACCCCAAATGCTATTTCATACAGTCAGCCTTCATTTGGGTAGAGTAAACTTGAACTCCAAGACATTCAGGACAATTCCACATTAATATTATACATCCTTCCAATGCAAGTTTGGGTATGCACTTATTTGGAAAATATCAATCTCCTCTTCCTCCTCATTGCGGCCTCTCTGCTTCATGGGATTATGCTAAGGCACACCACAACTTCTGGATTACACAGCTGTGAGAACTTTCAACTCTCAGGCCTAATCCCTAACACTGAGTAGACGTCTTTGCATTTGCATATGATCTCTTAAAACTTTGAGAGCAATTTTTTCCTGTTTAGGTAAAGAGGGGGCCTGGGCCAGAGTTTATTGGGTTTTCCCAGCTTATTATATTTCTGTTGTCCCACTTAGACTCAGAGTTTAAATTTGCTAAAAGATGATAACCAGGAATACCCTATGTTTCTTGTAACATATCCTGAAGTGGGTTATAGCAGAGGCAGGGATTGAGTTAAGAAGATGAAGTGGCTCTCTGTGCTCTTTCATCTTGGCAATTGTGAAGCAGGTCCTGTAAAACATACAATGCCTGGCCTGTGCATTTGGCCAAATGGTGTCCGTGCTGTCCTTCCCAGTAGGGGTGGAGGTGCTGGAAGGATATGAGGACAGGGAGAGTGACTTCTCTCCTTAGCACAGTACTGCTTGGAAGGAAAAACCACAAAGCAAAACAAAGAAGCTTGTCAAATTGGTGGTTGTATCAAAGAAAAGTTGGTGGATATTTTGCGTCTCAAAACTGTGGTTTCCCTGACAAATTTCTAGATGTTAGTATAAGACATACAGAAATGCTGCCTTTTGTGTTTTTGACTCAGAGAGCTATAGAATTGGAAAATATAATGACTACAGCTAGGTTATTGAATCAAGACAATAAAAAAAAGGAAAAGAGCTCATTTTAATGTAATGTTGAAGTCCTTGAAACTTGGGGCAGGAGTCTTTGAAGTTAGGAAGGAAATTGCTTCTGGTTCAAAGTGAACTCCTTTAGTTTAATTCTATGAACTAAAACCCAAACATCCAACAATCTCCAAAATCCAGAAATCCAAATCCAAAAATCTCAGCTACTCTACAAAGCATATCCCATGTCTGTGCACCATGAGACGAGACTTTATTCCACACAGGACGTGGAGTGGTGTGGGTAATGACAGTGTGCCCTGCATGTATTTTTCCAGAGCCCAGGGTTAAAACTTGGGCTTCTCAAGGCTAAATTCCTTCAAGTTCTAGAGTCTAGTCTCTTCTTCAGTAGAAGCTAGGATGGAGTAGGGAAGGAGTGGGTGAATATGACTGTCTCTGGAACTGAAGCTCCACTCAGTGATTTCTGGTAGTCTTTTTGGTATTATTTGAGAAGCATCAAATATTAGACTTTTAAGGACCCCCTACTCATTGTAAAATCAGTTCGTGGTAGAGATTCAGGATGAGTTTGAATTATTTGTTATCAGACAGACACACACATACACACACACCCCCCCTACCCAATATGAACATCCTGAGGATTTGGTAAGAACTGAGTGAAAAGCAAAAAACCCACAGAACCCATGGGTGAAGAATTGATTATTTTCTATCAGAATGGACAATCTGAGGAAGTTTTCCTCCCTGGATTTTACTGTGGCAATAAATATTATTTTCTATCAGAATGGACAATCTGAGGAAGTTTTCCTCCCTGGATTTTACTGTGGCAATAAATATAACAATTAACTCATAAGTTAAAACTTGAAAAAATAGGTAGGCCAACACTGACTTTTATTTCTAGGTAAATAGAGTAAGTGTATCATTTTTATTCTTCCCCCTGAAAACTCTAGACATTTTCTATGAAGCAAATAAAAAGAGACTCTGACAGAATAACTAGACAGAAAAACAGCAAGGGTATAGAAGAACTCAACAATATCATCTATCGACAGGACCTAATAGACGTTTACAGGGCATCCCTCTCAACATGGCAAAACACAAATTCTTTTCAAGTATCCATGGAACACATACGAAGATGTCCATATCTTGTGGATAATGCAAATCTCAATAACTTTAAAAGAACTAACATTATACAGGGTGTGTTCTCCAATCACAATGCAATCAAACTACAACCAATTTCAAAAAGATAATAAGAAAATACCTAAACACACTGAAGTTAAACAGTCCATTTCTAAATGATCCATTGGTCATAAGGAATTCTTAAAAGAAATAAGAAAAAATAGTGAATTGAGTGATTATTAAGATAAAACACATTTAAAATTTGTGGGACACAGCTAAAGGAATGCTGAGAGGGAAGTTTATCACACTAAATGTACATATTAGAAAAGAAGAATCTGAAATCAACAATCTAACTTTTTACCTCAAGAACCTAAAAATAACAGAGCAAAGTAAACCAGAATCAAGCCAAAGGAAGGGAATAATAAGGTAAGAGCAGAAAACACTGAAATTGGAAATAAAAATAATAAATTTTTATTAAAAAAATCTAAATAAATGAAGAAACATACTATGATCAAGGATTGGATGACTTAGCATGGTAAAAATGTCAATGCATCCCAGGTTAGTATATAAGTTTATATACTAAGTATATAGTATATAAAGTATATAGTTAGTATATAAGTTTATATACTAAGTATATAGTATATAACTATATATAGTATATAGTTAGTATATAAGTATATAAGGCAATTTCCATCAAAAACTAGTTTTTTCAAGATTTTGTATGTATAGATAACATTATTTTAAAATTTAGGTGGGAAGGTAAAGGAACTTTAATATCTAAAACACTTCTGAAAAACAGTTGCATAGGGGGAATAAGTATAGCTGATTACAAGGCTTATTACACCCCTATGGTAATCAAGACTATGTGATATTGTTGGAAGAATAGACATATGGATCAATGGAACAGAACAGTGACCCCCAAAAGAGACCCACACAAAGCATAGAACTGATTTTTGACAGAGCTGCAACAATATTCAATGGGGGAACAGATATATCTTTTGCAACAAATTGTGTTAGAGTAATTGGCATTCATAGGCAAAGGAAAAAAAAAATGGATCTTGACCTGTGTCCCTTCCTACAAATATTAACTCAAAATAGATCACAGGCTTAAATGTAACACAGAAACCTTTAAAAGTTTCAGAGAAAATCATAGTGTAAAATCTTCAGGATCTAGGGCTAGGCAAAAAACTCATAGACTTATGACACCAAAAGCATGATCCATAAAAGGAAAAACTCACATACTGGACTTTATCAAAATTAACAACTTTTGTTCTGTAGGAGATCCTATTAAGAGGATAAGAGAAGCTATACAGTGTGGGAGAAAATCTTTGCAAACCACATTTCAGACAAAGAACTAGTGTCTAGAATACATGAAGTGCTCTCTTAACTCAACAGTAAAACAAACAAACAAAAAACAACTCAAAAATCAAACAATTTTAGAGTGGAGGAAAAAAAAAAAAAACCCATGGCGACACACTGCATGGAAGACGATATATAGATGTCAAGTAAGCACATGAAAAGAAGTTCATCATTAGCCAGCAGGAAAATGCAAATTATGGTCACAAGGCAATATCACTTCACATCTACTGGAATGTTTGAAATACAAAGATAATGACAAAATCAAATGTTGGCAAGGATACAGAGAAAATGGATCACTCTTACTGCTGGTGGGAATGTGAAATAGTACAGCAAATCTGGAAAAGTTAGGCTGCTTCTTAAATAAAGTAAACATTCAAATACCGTACAACCCTGTATTAGCACCCATCATAGAGAAAAATACTATTCAAAAACCTGTACAGAACTGCTTACAGCAGCTTCATTCATAATAGCCTCAAGCTGGAAAATACCTAGATGTTCTTCAGTGAGTGAATGATTTGACACACTAGTATAAGGCATGGACTACTACTTAGCAATAAAAAAAAGATGAACTATTGATAGATGCAGCAACCTGGAAGAATCTCCAGTGAATTAGGCTGGTGAAAAAGATTCAGTCCTAAAGGGTTACATACTATGTGATGTCACCTTATATAAGTTCATTCGAAGTGACAAAATCATAGAAATGGATCACAGATTAACAGTTGTCTGGGGTTGAGGAGGAGACAGAGGGAAGCGGGTGTGGCTATAAGGAGCATCATGAGAGTTTCTGGTGGTGATAAAGTGTCAGCTCCCTGGTGGGGATATTATACTGTAGTTTTGCAAGATGTTACCATTGGGGGAAACTGAGTAAAAGATACATGGGATGTCTCTGTATTATTTCTTACAACTATATGTGAATTCACAACAATCTCAGTGAAAGTTAAATTATAGAAAGAACTAAGAGCACAGAGTATGTAAAAATAACTCAGGCAACAAGGTAAGACGGACCTTACCCCAAAATGACCAATCATTATTACGTAGTGTCCAAAGCAGACTTGAGAGGCTTCTTACAGGGATTCCTCTCCACGACTCGTGTGCAAATGTTACTGAAACACTGCTTGCTCTCTTTCTTAGTCTGCATGGTGAGGTTGTCTTTCACCCTCATGCTTCATGGAGCCAGTGCAAACAAAATAAGATAACTGAGCATGTCATCTACAGGTACGTTTTTTGCCCTTGGTCCTGGCTTCTGCTGCTGAGCATCACCATATCAAGAATCTCCATTTCTGCACAGCGTCACCCCAGTCCTTTTGCCTTAGAAGGCACACATTACTGTTCTTCCCCTCCACTCCCACATTTGCCTCAACCTAACCTGCCAGTTCCAGTTCGTAAGCAGACTCATCTTAATGATCTACGGCCAGGTGTCAATTACCAGTAGGTTTTAATCCTCCTTCTGGATGCCATATTTCAAAAGAAGCAAAACTAACAAATTACTCTGTTATTGGTGAAATGCTTGTGGAAGAACAGTTATTCTTGTGGGGCTGGGGTAATGGAGCTGGGAAGCGATACACAGCCTCTCTTTGGGTTTTCCCATCTGTATTTTAGTAAATGAGAATGAGGCAGGGCTAGAAAAATACCAAACTGTATGCTTGCCCTGCCCTTTTCTTCTGCCTCCAACTCTCCCCTTCCTCCCTGTGGTCCTTCTCTAATTTGTGAGTAAATATTTTAATGAGACCATTAATTATCTTACAAATTTGTGTCCGTAAATGTCCTTTTTAATAAAATCAGTTAATCAAATTTTAGCTGCAAATCCCTACCTTCTAATTTCTCATGGATGGGACGCTCTCATTGCGTGGCTTGTTGTTACTCGGTCTTTTCCAGCAGCATGCCTCTGAACTAGCCATCAGTTCCATGATGAGCAAGAGGGGAGAGAGAAGCGAGGCTCGATGAAACGCTGCAAATTTACACTGGCTGAAAAGGCCTTGTCTCATGAACGTGGAAGGCACCACACACTGTGTCTCTCTAGTCCCGTTCATCCAGTTATAGTCGTCCTAGTTTGTGCTTTCTCCTCCACGTCTTTCTTTTTTCTCAACCCCTGGCATCCAGAGTTCTGCCCTCAGTAACTGAGCTCAAGATTGTTTGGTCTTCATCAAACCCGAGAGACCTGGCCCCAGTTTCACCCTTGTGAGCTGATCTGCAGCTTTTGGCCCCGACCAACCACCTCCGTACTTGTGATCCTGGCCACCCCTGACTCAGCAGTGCCACTTCCCTATCTCTTGTTCTCCTTAAGAAGGGGCTGCAAATGGTCCAGTCATAATGTACCTTTAGATGGGTCACTGGCCATTTCAAACTTCACAGGTCCATAAATAAGCTCAGTGGGTATGAGGCATCGACTCCCTGCCAGGCAGACTGCTCTCCTTCTGAGACATTCATCCTCTCTTGACGAAGACACCAGCATGCGTCTCTCAGAGTTTCTCCTGTAGAAATGCTGTAAGCTCAAGAGAGCAAAGAACACTGATCTCCACGGGGACAGGAATCTATTCTTTTTTGGATTGTCAGAGAAGGGTTGGAAGAAGGTTGGCAAAGAGACACTTTCTAGACAGAAGGAACATCATGGCCAAGGCTTGGAGGAAAGGGGGCACAGAGTGTCCAATGATGTTACAGAATCTGGGCTTTTTGCTATAGACAGTGAGGTTTGATTTATTTGACTGTGGTCAAATATACATAACATAAAATTTACCATTTTAACCATTTTTTAAGTATCAGTTTGATGATATTAAATATATTGCATTCTTCTGCAACCATCCCCACCATCCATCTCCAAAACTCTTCTCATCTTACAAAACTGAGACTCTGTAGGCACTGAACAATAACTCTCCATTCCCCTTTCCCCCAGCCCTGACCACCACCACTGTACTTTCTCATCTCTGTGATTTTGACTACTCTAGTTTCCTCATATACATGGAATCATACAGTATGTATCTTTTTGTGACTGGCTTATTTCACCAAACACAATGTCTTCAATATTCATCCATGTTGTAGCATGTGTCATAGCTTCCTTTTTTTTTTTTTTTTTAAAGGGTAACCAGTATTCCATTGTAGGCATACACCCCGTTTGGTTCATCCAGTCTTCTGCTGACAGGCACTTGGGTTGCTTCCACCTTTTTTTTGGCCATTGTGAATAACTCTGCAGTGAACATGGGAATACAGGTATCTCTTTAAGATGGTGATTTTGTTCCTTTTGGATAATCAGGAGTGGAATGACTGGATGATATGGCAATTCTATGTTTAATTTTTTGAGAATCTGCCATCCTGTTTCCCATAGCAGCTGCACCCTTTTACATGCCCAAATGAGGTTTGATTTTTAAAGGATTTTAGGCTAGCAAGGGCCTCATCAGTTTGGTTGAGAGAGTTCTCTGCCTGCCTGCTGTGCAGAGAATGAAACAGAGGCAGCAAGACTGCAGTTAGGTTGCCCTGTAAACACCTTAGAGATGAGCAAGAGGTGAACCAAAGCTGACCCTGTGTGGATAATGACAGATGATAGTTTTAGAGCTTTTGAGAGAAGTACAATCGAGTGCTCGGGCTTCGACAGTGGCTCTCTGGTAAAGAATCCACTTGCAATGCAGGAGACAGGGAACATGGGTTCGATCTCGGGGTTGGGAAGATCCCCTGGAGAAGGAAACAGCAACCCACTCCAGCATTCTTGCCTGGGAAATTGCGTGGACAGAGGGGCCTGGCAGGCTACAGTCCATAGGGTAGCAAAGTGTCAGACGTGACTGAGCACTCACGATGCAGAAGTGCTTAAGGAAGTTCTGGCTTAACGGCATTACTGATAGCCAGCCCCTGCCATGGGGGGGAAAATTAAGGAAAAAATACATCCTTAGTTATCAAATGAATTAGGTGGAGAATGGAATAGCATAAGAAGTGAGAGGAAAGAAGAAAGGATATAAGAAAAGTATGAGAGAGTGGGATGGAGGAAACCAAGGAAAGAGGAAAAGGAACTTAAAGAAAATGACCCTCTGAATATGTTTATGAGAATACGCTCACACAGGCTTGTATGCACCTGAGAAAAACAAATTTACATGTATTAAGATGTGCTTGAGAAGTGGTTGGCAAAGCAACAGACAAAAAAGGTACAAATTTTCCCCCCCAAAGATAAATGAGACAATTCTAAGAGACAATACTAGTTCAATCACTTCTATCACGGTGGCATCACTGGATTGTACCTATGTAACCAATAAAAAGATTACACCAGTTTTGTGTATGAAAATGAAACAAACTTTAGTTTTGGAGATTAGAGACAGGAATTCACATTCCAAAAGAATTCGCAAATACCCCATCAGGAAAGTAAGGAAATCACCATAAGCAGTTGGGGGCGAAGGACTTCTTACAGCCCAGTTGAGAAAATCCTAAGGGTAGAAATAAGGTCCAGCAGCCATCCACGCTCAGGCAAACACAGAGCTGTGAGCTCACGCTTTTAAGAGTGATTAGAACGATTATCTTCCTGAAGATATAGCCGGAGAAGAGCAAAAGAGCATCAAATGGATTCAAAACTATTTCCAGTGCAGACGCCACTGGAAACCTCATTTAGTCATATTTTAGAAAGAATATGCTATGCAAACAAGTATAATTTCTGTGCAAGGCAATTCTATACTTATTGAATGTGTCTGGATGAAACTTTTGAAACACATTGAATAAAATATATTGAGTAGATGTTAACATTAGTGAAAGGGGCTGGTTTGAAGGACCTCATGTACTTGTTTGCTCCACTAGGGAAGCCTCACTGCCAAGCAAGTTTCTTTAACCTTGACCTTGGGAGATAAAAACTGCCTTGGAGAAGGAGGAATCAAGTGGTTTTCTAGCTGTGATGAGATTTTGTTTTCTGTAGCCTGTGCCCCTACAGACATTTAAATAGTATTGATTTTCTTACAATAGTCACCTGGGGAGCGAATAATAACTAATTTTGTGATAACTTCAAACCATCTGCCCAACTAAAGCTGTATTTTTACGTGACCTTCTCATTTTCAGTTTGGGAGGTTATTTTTTGGAGGTGAAATATCTTGGGTTCTAAGAGTCTTCTATTTAAATTGAAGTTTATCTTCACTCCCAGGTAGACTTTCTTTATTAATTTCCTTGGACACACTATATCAATTTTTGCTTTTCAGTTTCCACATGATGACAAACCTGTTTACCGGACAGGACTCAAATGGGGAGGGAATGACCATTCTCAGCCTGCAGCCTTGCACTAATTCACAGTCTGCCCACGTATTCCTTCCTCCATCCTGCCCTTCCTCTTTATTCCATGTAATATGCTTTTCCCTACATTAATGTGTGTATGTGTATGCATATATGTGTATAAGAATGTTGCCAAGTTATTGAGTACATGTTCTCTCTTCAGGTAGATGGAACACAGGCAATGATCTCTGGATCAACAGGGATCGTTTCTTTAAAAATGATCATTTCTTTAAAAATACTTCTTCCCCTCAAATAATCAAAGGCAGGTTTGACTCCATGGTGAACATCCACTAGCAGGTTTTGCTGAATAAAGTCCAAAAAGGTAAACATAATGAAATTTTCTGGAATAGACAAGGTCATTTTCCAGAAAATAGTCCTATTAGAATAATTGGCAGATGTCATGTGATAAAGAAGTAAAATGATTACTGCTTATGACAATTTTGCAAGTCTCAAAATCCACATTTCCAACTATAGATTCCCCCCATCCTAACATGTCTTTGAATGATAGGATTGATTCCAATGAAGGCAAAATTGACCTACTCCAATATCTGGTAATCAGACAGTTCCAAAACAGCTCATCTTACCCACGTGTGCATGTCAAATAGACTTCAGACCAAGAAATGGTGAATAGTTAAAAAGTCAAATGTTTTAATATTTTTTGCTTTTTAATAGTATGTCAGTAGTGATTTTCCCCTTGACATGCCAGAGAATTTTACTGGAAGAATCATCAAATGTGATTTTTCAGATAACTAAAAAAAGTTTATAAGATTTAATCACTCCATGAAACACTATACTCCTCGTGGGCATATGAATCTTGGTACCAAGTATTTATAGAAATGAGTTTCATCTAGATAATGGTGTGTTGTATATACCTTAATACATATAGCTACACTTTCCCTTCAAGTCTGTGATACGCTTATGTAGATTAATTTTTTTAAGCAAGAAAAATGGATGAAAGAGCTATTTTGCTAAAATTACAGGGCCTTCCCTGCTGGCTCAGACAGAAAAGAATCTGTCTGCAATGCAGGAGACCCAGGTTCAATCCTTGGGTTGGGAGATCCCCTGGAGAAGGGAATGGCTACCCACTCCAGTATTCTTGCCTGAGAAATTCCATGGACGGAGGGGCCTGGCGGGCTACAGTCCATGGGGCTGCAAAGAGTCAGACACGACTGGGTGACTAACACTTTCACTTTCACAGAGCTCATGAAATTGCTAGCTTTGCTCCTAAAATCTTGTCATTTTGCTGAATTTCCCCACATTTTACTTTTAAGCACATGGCACAGAAAACACATCAATGCAAATCATTCTCAAATAGTTCATGGGCTATTTTATGACAAAATTTCTTTTGAATATTGAAAATCTCAAGCACTGCACAAAAAATTGCTGGAAAGTTTGAGTTTCTCATGCCTAGATGATAATCTTTAACTACAGTTGTTATTGTTATTTGACTGGTTTATATAAAAATCAAAATGTAATGAAATTGAGTGCATTTCTAAAATATACTATGTGTATGTATGCTTAGTAGTTCGTTGTGTCTGACTCTTTGTGACTCCATGGACTGTAGCCCACCAGGCTCTTCTGCCTGTGGGATTATCCAGGCAAGAATAAACTGGAGTGGATAGTCATTCTTCTCTCCAGGGGATCTTCCTGACCCAGGAATTGAACCTAGGTCTCCTCCATTGCAGGTGGATTCTTTACCATCTGAGACATCAGGGAAGCCCAAATATATACTATATACTCACTGAATAATGTATTTGGAGGGCCGTTAATGAAATGATTAAATAATGTGAGTTAACAAATGAACAAAAAAGCAAAAATAATACGGTGTTAATGGATGCTATCAACACAATAAATCCGAGACTGAGAAGACACTGGACAATGTGCCTAATTTGTAAACTATCAGTGGTGAGGATTCTTACTATACTGTAAAGTATACTTTGTTCTAACTAAAATTCTGAAATCCTGGGGCTATTCATCACTGGATAAATAATAAATCTAGACTCTGTAAGAAAGGAGCTTAGCAGGCTGAGGTGTCATTCTTACTAGGTTGAATTACTATTATACTTTATTACTCATGTTCTTCAGAATGTGGATTATGTGAAGGGAATTTTTGGTGAAGAAGTTGATTTGAAAATAAGTTATACATCACTGAAATGTTATGGAGTTCCTAAAAGGTATTTTACAGGACTGGGAGTTTGGGGTGCATCTGAACTGTATTCCCTGATGATGAAATGATGTTCTCTGCATAAAAGTTATGTAAGCAGGGTGCCAATATACAGTGAGTCAGGTCTTCATATCAGGTGGCCAAAGAATTGGAGTTTCAGCTTCAGCATCAGTCCTTCCAATGCATATTCAGGGTTGATTTCATTTAGGATTGATTGGTTGGATCTCCTTGCAGTCCAAGGGGCTCTCAAGAGTCTTCTCCAGCACCACAGTTCAAACGCATCAGTTCTTCAGTGCTCAGTGTTCTTTATGGTCCAACTCTCACATCCATACATGACCACTGGAAAAGCCATAGCTTTGACTATACAGACCTTTGTCAGCAAAGTGATGTCTGTTTTTTAATATGCTGTTTAGGTTTGTCATAGCTTTCTTCCAAGGAGCAAGCATCTTTTAATTTCATGGCTGCAGTCACCATCCACAGTGATTGTGGAGACCAAGAAAAAAAAAATCTGTCACTACTTCAAATTTTTCCGTTTCTGTTTACTATAAAATGATGGGACTGGATGCCATTATCTTAGTTTTTGGAAGGCTGTTTTAAGCCAGCCTTTTTACTCTTTTCTTTCACCTTCACCAAGAGCCTCTTTAGCTCCTGTTTGCTTTCAGCCATTAGAGAGATATCATCTGTATATTTGAGGCTGTTGATATTTCTCCAAGCAATCTTGATTCCAGCTTATGATTCATTCAGCCCAGCATTTCCCATGATGTACAATGTATGTAAGTTAAATAAGCAGGGTGACAATATACAGCCTTGTTGTACTTCTTTCCCAGTTTTGAACCAGTCCATTGTTTCGTGTCCAGTTCTAACTTGCTTCTTGACCCACAGACAGGTTTCTAGGAGACAGGTAAGGTGGTCTGGTACTCCCATCTCTTGAAGAATTTTCCAGTTTGTTTTGATCCACATAGTCAAAGGCTTTAGTGTAGTCAATGAAGCAGAAGAAGATATTTTTCTGGAGCTCTTTTGCTTTCTCCGTGATTGAGCAAATGTTGGCAATTTGATCTTTGGTTCCTCCTCCTCTTCAAAGCCTACCTTGCACATCTGGGAATTCACAGATGACATACTGCAGAAGCCTAGCTTGAAGGATTTTGAGCATAACCTCACTAACATGTGAAATGAGTGCAACTGTATGGCAGTTTTTATAGACTTTAAAAAGTCTATCAAACAACAAATGCTGGAAAGTGTGTGGAGAAAAGGGAAAATGGAACTCTTCACTGTTGCTGGGAATGTAAATTGGTGCAACCACTATGGAAAACAGTATGGAGTTTCCTCAAAAACCTAAAAATAGAGTTGCCATATGATCTAGCAATCCTATTCTTGGGTATATATACAGAGAAAACTCTAATTTCAAAAGATATATGCACCCCAATGCTCATTACAGCACTATTTACAACAGCGGGGACACAGACACAACTTAAGTGTCCGCTGAGAGATGAACAGATAAAGAAGGTGAGGTGCAGATACACATACATGCGTACATATATAAACACACACATATACTTCTGTATACAATAAAACACTGCTCGGCCATAAGAAAGAAGGAAATAACGCCATTTGCAGCAACATAGATGGAGGCAGTTAAGAACAGGGAAGCCTGGAGTGCTGCAGTCCATGGGGTTGCAGAAAGTCAGACATGTCTTAGTGATTGAATAACGCTAACAGCAAAATGAACCTAGAGATTATCATACAACTGAAGCTGAAAAGAGAAAAACAAATTTCACATGATATCGCTTATATGTGGATATCAAATGATACTAATGAACTTATTTATGAAACTGATATAGACTCACAGACATAGAATACAAATTTATGGATACCAAGGGGGAAAGATGGTGGGGGAGGGATAAATTAGGTGTTAGAAATTTGGGATTAGCAGTTGGAAACTATAATATATTAAATAAATAAACAACAGGGTCCTATTGTCTAACACAGGGAAATCTATTCAATATTCTGTAATGAAGCATAATGGAAAAAATAGGAAAAAAATATATCTGAATCACTTTGCTGTACACCAGAAACTAATATAGTGTTATAAATATGTCAATGAAAAAAAGGAAAGAATTTCTGCAATCTTTTTATTATAAATAAAACTTACCTTCAATTTCTCATTCTTATGTTGGACTATTTGCTAAAAATATATTTTTGTATAATTTAAAGGGTTATGCATAAAGACCATCATTACTAATTCATTTGGTACTCATTATAAGACCTTTAATCATGATGTATTAATTTGGTAAAAATGTGGATATAATGTATAATTTCTAAATGGTTCCATTATAATTTAGCAGTTAAAGAGTCTATTGTTATTTCAATATCTTCTCAAATACGTATTAAAGTATAACATTTGTTTCTTTATGAAACAGCCAAAGTTAAGGGAAGAACCAAACTATTTTCATTTATTCAGAGGATAGTAGCAATAGAAGGATGGATTTATAGAAATCATAAAAAAACAGTCAAAAACTAACCCAAACAATACCAGAAACAAATGTACTCTGGTGTGTTTGATTTTAAATTTCTGGAGGATAATGCACAAACTTTCAGAGCCAATCCAATCCATGGAAGATTAAACCAATCAGGCTGAAGTGAAGTCTGGGTTTTTAAAAGCTGAGTCTTCAGAGAAGGAAGTTTTGACTATAAATAACCACCACTGAGCTTTTATGAGGTTCTTCTCACACGGTCACTTGGCCCTTCTAAAATTTAGATTTTACATCTGTGCTATGAGTGAGACACGGACAACTTGTGCATAATAATGATAAAGAAATTAAAAATTCAAACCATAAGGAGGTGACTTGAATGGACAAAATAACATACTGCAGCACCCCACATGTGGCTCTCCGAGAGTCCTTCCAGAAATCAGGGAGAAATCATCTACTTCTGAAGCAGTCTCACCAAGATGACTGCAACTGTAAAATGCTTACACTTTCTCCAGGCAATGCAGAGCATCCCTAGACGTATACCATGGAAAGAGAAATATCATTTTATACTGGGGAGGATAGAAGAGGATGAGGCAGAGAAGCACAGTCAATCCAGTTACCAACTTGCTGCCTTAAGTTCTTTGTAATAACTCCTCTCTGTTCTGTTTTTCCACTTAACTGACCTTCAGCTGACTAATTCTTCCCCATCTTTGTTGGATCCTTCTGTTTTTAACCTCCTGGCAACTTCTTCCTAAATTGATGTACTAACTCCTGGAAAACAAACCTAGAGGTGTTTATCTAAATTATTTTTTAAAAAATACAATAGTATAAAGACAGTAAACAAAAAATAAAATAGCATGTGATTGACTGAAATGTGTAGTTACTTTTGCACAGAAGACAGAATATACTATTTATTATGAAAGACTCATGAGTTCTGATATTTAGCAGTTGTGGCCTCTAAATCACAAATAACTAAACTATGGTACTAAAGTATCATAGAGGCCAGTACTAAGCTTTTCTGTATATGTGTGTCTGTGTTTACGTGCATCTGTGTGTTTAATTAATCAGTTGGAAAATGACAAGATCTGGGTTCTTTTCTTCTGCGATCATAATTACTGTTCAGTGTTTTTCTTGTTGCTTGTTTAGTCCATACTTAGCCACAAGAGGAGAAGGACCTTCAATTCTCCACTACCAGCTCTTGGAGTCTCTGACCTTTGCAGGAGAATAAAGAGGATAATCCCTTAGAAGATGTTAGGTTTCTTCAATTTCTAGATCCTGCTGTTCTACATTTCTGTGATTCTAATTCTACTCCATACTCTAATGATTGCAATTAACTCATTTTAAAATGGTGTCTTTCTTCACATGATGGTCAAGAATAGAATATTAAAGTTTCTGATCACAGACAATGATGATTACGTGGGTGATTTCACTTATTCCCCTGTATTTCCCTACATTGGAATCTTCAAGCAATTTTTTTTTTTTTTTGCACAAATAAGCTTCCTATTCATCTTGATTGTGCTGATGTTCTGAAATTTGACTTTGTACTTTTACACCTCTTTTGGAGAAGAACAGGGCCAAAACAGCTAAGTTCAGTGACAATTACCGCACCAACTTCTGAAAGTGTTCTAAGAAGAGGTGCTAGAGAAACACAAAGCACTCTGCAAAGACAGTCACATTTATCCTCATAACATCTCGAGGTGGGTGTGCTGTGAATACTGTTAATACAAATCTTCCAGTGCCACAAATAAAACAGATGATTGTCTCTCACTGCTTGAGGGATGACAGTTTTTTTGTATTCCCCCCCCACCTCATTTCTTAAGGGGAATTATCCATTGGATTGCTTTGTGAATGCCAGCCTATGTGTGTGTATCTCGTCACTCACAAATATGACCTGAAGACTTGTTTGGTAGAAAAGCAATATTCCAAGCTTAAAAGTCTATACCTATGCAGGTGCTTCCCACTGCAAACAAATTGGAAGAGGTTAATAAGGCATACTGAAATAAAAATGTATAGAACTGTTGGTAGCAAAGAGCATCTGTTGAAAGGGAAAATGAATACATGTTCCCTGTGTACATTCACACCTTATAAATGCAGGTCCTTGACGTTACTCATCATTGTTTTCAACATTTTAATAAAGATTATGCTGCAACGGCATGAATTTTATCAAAGCAATAAGGCTCAGGAATGGAAGTCAGTGTAATTAAATCTATTATCAATGACTGAACAAGAAGTTGACCCTTAGTGAGGCCAGTCCCTTTAGCAGAGACATAAAAATTATTACTTGAATGCCCCAGTGAAATGTCATAGTGTTCTTAGAAGGCAATTCTTAGTAGCATCAAAGAGTACATAAAGAGATATAAAGTACAGACTGCCCATAAAGCATCATCAAGAAGCCATCTAAGAAGAAAAATTCAATGAAAAGGATCATATTTCCAGTGGAAAATACCCTTTCCCTCATAACTGATTTGGAATGCATGATTTAAAAATAAAACCCATATCTGAAAAAGCAGATATACTGCTTGCCTAATTAATAGGTGTACCACTTAGGTACAGCATTATATGGCTTATGATATTATTTTATTTGGTATATTGAATTATTAGATTGTTTACCTGTTAGAAGTTGACTTAATTTTTTGATCATTAAGATGTACAAGCATGGTTAGTCAGTTGCATATAGACAGAAAAATGGATTATATTCCTAACCCACTCAAAGGTCACAACTATATAAGATGAAAGCTATCTTGAGAGGAATGCAATTTTACAACTTTTAGAGCTCAAGAGAAACATGAGGCTTGACAGAAAACAACAAAATTCTGTAAATCAATTATCCTTCAATTAAAAAATAAATTAAAAAAATAGAATATTTTGAATCAATTATTTTGCTATATTTTTTAAGTCTTTTCATTCTTTGTTGGACAAATACAAATTTAGGGACCAGTCTAGTAGGTGGAATGTATAAAAAATGAAATTGATAAAGACTTAGCTTCTGTTTTCATTTTGCTACCAAAGTAAGGTAAAGCAAAACCAAAGACATCAATGACAATCTTAAAACTGTCAGAGCTGGTTGATTTTATTTATAAGCAAATAAATATGACTTCATATCTTGAGGCTATAAGTGATATAAGACTTTATTCACTGTTAGGTATGGACCTTCCTCTACAGACCAAATGCATATACATACATAGATACTGAACTCTCTGTTTGCTACCGGGAGCTGAGATTTACATATCCTCTCTTACCAAACCTTCAAAGAACTTTCTGAGAGATTATTACTATTGTCCCCACTTTATGGATGAGAAAACAGATGCTTGGAGAAGTTATCCCCTGTTATTTTAGGTAGTAAGAAACAGAGTTGGCTTGGACCCCCAGTTTGACTCTACCAAAGTTTATGCCCCTCTTTACTCTGCCAGTATTGACCACATTGTTGACTAAACTGTTTATCTCAGCTGTGTCCGTGGGATTTTAAGATTGCCATCTTAACCCGTGGATAGAAAATTCATGAATAGGGAGGGCCCACTATAGGACCTGAGCATCTGAGGACTGTGGTATCTATGGTGGGTCGTGGAACCAATCCCCCACAGGTATCGAGGGATGACCACATCTTGAAATTCCCTGTGCTATGAGATTAGGAGGAAACGCCTTTGGAGATGCTTAGATGGTCGGGGTGGAGCCTTCATGAATGGAGTTAGTGCTCTTAAAATAGATCCCAGACAGCTGCCTTGCCTCTTCCGCCAGCTATGAACCACGAAGAGGGCCTTCACCAGGATGGGACCAGGCTGGGGCTTTGAATTCGGACTTACCAGCCTCTAGGGCTGTGAGAAGTAAATTCCTGCTGTTTATAAGCCACTTGGTTTGTGGTATTCTGTTACAGCAGCTGAATGAATTAAGACTGGAGGAAAGTATACTGCCTTTAGGGGTTAGTCCTTGGAGGGGTCCTCTGTCAAGGATTAGCAAGGCCCTCAAGATGTCAAAGTAACATAAAATACAGAAAAACAGTACACCGCTGTTTGAAGAGGAAAACTGTCTTTGGTATAAACGTGGTAAATCACATAGACTTTTTACTTGGCATGAATATTCACAATATCTATTATCATATATAAGTTTGCATGAAGTCCTCCAGTAAAGTGACCTTTCCAGCACCGTTTAACCCAGAGTTCCTCAAATTGATTTGACCCCTTGCAGCCGACACTTTGTAACATTTAGTAGAACATTAATGTTACAAAACAAGTTTTATAATCAATTTTTTTCATACTTTAAATTGAGTGATTTTTATCAATCTCATGTTGAACATTAATCACAATGTACATTTCACACACTTTGTGTGTTGACAGTAGTTTTTAAGGTTGTCCCAAATTATCATATGCATTTGGCTACTGAGGAACATTTATCCTCCTGGATAGAATTTTTCCCCAGGCAAGAAAAGGTATTAATACAACCAACAATTTCCAAAAGGGAATCATCTCAAAAACACTTACTATGCAAACCATTTGCAGTGCTTTTTCACAGGCACTAAGTATGTGTACAAATTGGTATCATTCACTCACTTATAGCAATTCCTATAATGCTAACTCTTATATCTATTTTAAAAGATAGGAAAGTGATTTCTTAACATTAATAAGTTTAAGGACATTTAAAACACGGCCATTGAGGATTCAGAATCATGCATTGCTAGAAATAACTTTTGCCTAAAATGGACCTTCTACATATGCAATGAGGCCTGATGCTGTATTATTTCATGTACTGCTAACCCTGTGTTTCTGCCAGTGAATAATTATTTTGAGTTATTAGAAGGAAAATGGAGCATAACATTAGCATGGTTTCTCCCATACGAGAGAACTGAGTTGACAATTTACAATTAAAAGGGGAAAAAATTCATCACACAAAATTGTGAACTCTGAAAACAAAGGAATGATATTGTTCCCCTTCTTCTTCATCTATTATGTATTGCTCACCCAATTATAAATTTTCCAGTAGTGTCATATAAACCCAAATGGCAAATGTAACTGTGACTGGGATGATAACTTTGATTCTAAAACAACCAACTCAAAAGAAGGGAAAAGGACATTAGGAAAGTTAATAACCTCATCTTTGGAGTAAATTATTGCTGAGAGAATTTTTCCTTTCTTACCCCAAAGAATTCACTGTATGGTAGAAAGAAAGATTAAGAAATCCTTCCAGTTTTACCAAATCATGCTAAACAAAATCAATCACTTTCACCTATTCTTCATGCTTTTACCTTTGTATTGCTCCCAAACCACATAAAATATTCAGTTGCTGCCAGTAATTTACACTTTACTGGGAATGCTTTTAAAGCCAAAATTGTCCTAGCTAGAAAAGATGGTGGTTGGACATCTGCTTCAAGAAATGTCTGGGGTTAAAGAAAGGCATGGCCAATTGTGTTCATGAGTACTGATTCCTTACAGCCCCAGTCTCTACCCAGGAGTCATGTCTGTCATTCCGACTGAATAATTTATTTAGAATTCTCTCTCATGCATTATATTCATGGTGCTGTGCTAAGTTGCTTCAGTCGTGTCTGAGACTATTTGTGACCACATGGACTGTAGCCTGCCAGGCTCCTCTTTCCATGGGATTCTCTAGGCAAGAACACTGGAGTGGGTTGCCATTTCTTTCTCCAGGGGATCTTCCCAACCCAGGGATCAAACCCGTGTCTCTTATGCCTCCTGCACTGGCAGGTGGGTTCTTTACCACTAGCGTCACCCGGTAAGCCCAAATAAAAATATTTTCCTCTAATGATTTAATTCAATTTTTATATTTGGGCATATTTAGAGAAGGCTATTATCTCCCAAAGCATATTTTTTTTCCTAATCTAAAATCAGTATAGTAATAATGTCCCAACTGAACTAAAGAAAATGTACACATTAGACCTTCTCTCTTGAATTCAGAATTTTCTGGTAGCTTTTTGAGTTTCATTAGGCACACAAATGCACAAACTGTGTAATATGCTTCATGATGAAAATGTGTATCTAAGGTTATAAACTTCAATAAATAAAAAAGCCTAACACTGGCCTGGTTTCAGTTTTTGGTGGGTATAAACCCATAATGTAATTGAGAACTCAAAACCATTGGGGTCTATAGTTTTTCCCATTCAAGTCATGGCTTACTTACTGACAGAAGCAATTTATATGCCATGAAACATAATCTTCTATTAGATAAAAGGGTGAAAAGCTGAGGGCTACTTTTTGTTCTTGGAGGATAGATAAGAAAACTACTTACATGAAAACCAGTGTCTGAATGATATTTTTAAAAATTAGTTAGTTTAATTGGAGGCTAATTACTTTACAATATTGTGGGTTTTTTTTTTGCCTTACATTAACATGAATCAGCTACAGGTGTACATGTGTTTCTCCATCCCGAACCCCCCTCCCACCTCCTTCCCCATCCCATCCCTCTGGGTTATCCCAGTGTGTTTGGCAATGACTCAACCATAAGAAGACAGAGTCAAAATAACTTCTGAAAGAATCATATGTCTGCGACATTAAGTTGTATTATAGACATCGTCGGACAGAAATAAATAAACTGTCACATTTTTGGAGGATCTATTTTCCCTGGGGAGCTGGTATTGATAGTCTTACTAAAATACAATGAGGAAGGTAAAGATGCTATGCTATAGAGTTTAAAATATCATAAATCCTATAGGTCAGCAGTGGGCAAATATCTCCCATCAAGAGTCGGATTATAACTATTTTAGGTGTTGAAGGTCACACGCAGTTTCTGCCTCTCTCTCCTCTTCCCCTCCTTCTTTCCTTCCTTCCTTCTATTTTTCTTTCTTTTATTAAATAACCCTTAAAAAAATATAAAAACATTCTTAGCTCAAGGTCTATTACTAAAGCAGGTTATGGGCCTGTTAATCATATTTACTTTAAAAAAATCATATTTGCTTTTTAGGGATGTTATATATATGATAATCCTCTGCTAGAAACCTGCTGAGTCAAGAAGACAGTTCATGGTGGGGATGCAGATTTGATGGATGAGGACTTTAATTAAGAAAGGATAATCTCCCAAACTTTGAATATCTGAATGTCAACCAAGTAGTTTCATTTTTTCTACCCACCTCCCTATGGATGTCTTGGGCAAACCAGAGGGATGAAACAGTTTTGAGCCAACTATTGTATTTTTATCAGTCACAGAAAGTCCCTCTGAATCAAAGGCCGCATCAATACAGGGTGGACAGAGTTGTAGTTTTAATTGTCCATTATCTGCAACAACCTTCTTTTTTTTAAGCTTGACTTTTTAAAGAGTAGTTTTAGGCTCACAACAAAATGGCAAGGCAAGAGCAAAGATTTCCTATAAAACCCTGCTGTCCTGCCGCACACATGTGCACTGTGATGTTCAGTCACTTAGTCATGTCCGACTCTCTGTGACCCCACGGACTGCAGCACGCCAGGCTTCCCTGTCCCCTGGAGTTTGCTCAAACTCACATCCATTGAGTCATGATGCCATCCAATCATCTCATCCTCTGTACTCTCTTATCCTGCTGCCCTCAATCTTTCCTGGCATCAGGGTCTTTTTCAATGAATCAGCTCTTCACATCAGGTGGCCAAAATATTGGAGTTTCAGCTTCAGCATCAGTCCTTTCAATGAGTATTTAGGCTTGGTTTCCTTTAGGATTGACTAGCTTGATCTCGTTGCTAACCAAGGGAGTGTCAAGAGTCTTCTCCAGCACCACAATTCAAAAGCATCATTCTTCAGTGCTCAGCCTTCTGTACTGTCCAACTCTCACATCTGTACATGACTACTGGAAAAAAACCATAGCTTTGACTATACAGACCTTTGTCGGCAAAGTGATATCTCTGCTTTTTATTTTTTTAATTTTTTAGAAATACACTGTCTAGGTTTGTCATAGCTTCTCTTTCCAAGGAGCAAGCATTTTTTAATTTCATGGCTGTAGTCACTGTCTGCAGTGATTTTGGAGCCCAAGAAAATAAAGTCTGTCACTATTTCCATCTTTCCCTCATCTATTTGCCATGAAGCAACAAATTGTGGTCCACTGGAGAAGGGAATGGCAAACCAGTTCAGTATTCTTGCCTTGAGAACCCCATACACATGGATAGCTTCCCCTATTATCAACATCCCCATCACAGTGGTAGGTCTGTATGACTGATGAACCTACTTAGACACGTCAGCATCACCCAAGGTCCACTCTTGATATGGTACATTTGATGAGTTTGAACAAGTGTATAATGACACATATTCATCATTATAGCATCACAGAATAGTTCCACTGTCCTAAACAATATTCTGTGATCTGCCTAATCATCCCTTTTCCAGTCCTTGGCAACCACTGATATTTTTGCTATCTGTGTAGTTTTGCTTTTCTCAGAACTTCATCTAGTTGGAATCACACAGCATGTAGCCATTTTAGTTTGCCTTCTTTCACTTAGTAATATGCATTTAAGGTTCCTTCATGTCTTTTCAAACCAGTCAATCCTAAAGGAAATCAACCCTGAATATTCATTGGAAGGGCTGATGCTGAAGCTGAAACTATAATACTGAAGGCAAAAGGAGTAGTAGGGGTGGGGCGGCAGAGAATGAGATGGTTGGACAGCATCATGGACTCAGTGGACCTGAGTTTGAAAAAACTCCAGGCGATAGTGAAGGACAGGGGAGCCTGGTGTGCTAGTCCATGGGGTCGCAAAGAATTGGACCCAACTTAGTGACTAAACAACAACATGTCTTTTCATAGCTTGATATTTCATTTCTTTTTAATGCTGAATAATATTACATTGTCTGCATCAACAACTGTTTATTTATCCATTCATCTACTAAGGAAAGTCTTGGTTGCTTCAAAGTTTTTCCAATTATGAATAAAGCTGCTATAAACACCTATGGGCAGATTTTTGCAAGGGCATAAGATTTCAGCTCCTCTGGATAAATACCAAGGAGTACTGTTGCTGAATCAATGATTTCATTTTTAAATATGTGGAATTTATGTTTTTATTTTTCAGTGTTATGGGATGTGCTATAGAAATGTCCAATCATGAGGCTGACCTAGGACTGTGGAGTGGTCACTGTTCCCAGCATGATGGTTTAATTCAGTGTAGTTCTCCATTTTAAAGTATAAGAGAAAGGCTAATTATTTTAATTATTTATTTCTCTGATCTCTTGCATGTGTGCATATACTTGAGCTGACTGTTAAAGAAATTAAATAGAAATGTATTTGTTTAAATTGCCTAAATTTCTGGAATTTCTTCTTTTTTGGAGAACAATTTCAACTGCACTATCTTGTTTGTCCTCAAAATATTCTGATGTACTAAAGGAATATATATTAAAAATATATTGGTCTCCAGGTGGGGCCAGGAAAGGAAGAACAGCTAAGATCCTTACTTAAGAAGAGCAGTATGGGTGGATGTTGGGCTTTCCCATGGTCTAAGAGAACCTGAACATTGAAGGCTACAACAGGGCAACCATAGTTTATTAACTTTATGAAAAAGAACACAGGGAATGTATGAAATCATCACTCTGGAAATAAAAACCCAGAAAAAATAGTGTCATTGAAGAAACTCCAAAGATTCTCATTAAAAAATCATTCTATAATGTTAACACTCTGATGAGAAATAAATACTTTCCCACCTGAAGTTGGTTATGTATTAGGGCATTTTTTTCTTCCATTTATTTTTATTAGTTGGAGGCTAATTACTTTACATCATTGCAGTAGTTTTTGTCATACATTGAAATGAATTAGCCATGGATTTACATGTATTCCCCATCCCGGTCCCCCCTCCCACCTCCCTCTCCACCTGATCCCTCTGGGTCTTTCCAGTGCATCAGGCCTGAGCACTTGTCTCATGCACCCAACCTGGGCTGGTGATCTGTTTCACCCTAGATAATATACATGTTTTGATGCTGTTCTCTTGAAACATCCCACCCTCGCTTTCTCCCAGAGTCCACACGTCTGTTCTATACATCTGAGTCTCTTTTTCTGTTTTGCATATAGGGTTATTAAAGGTATTAGGGCATTTGATGCTTTTTTTTTTCAAAGCTTGCATGCTAGCAAATACATTTAGTGCAGATTTTTACTTGCTATAAAAACTTCTAGGTTAAAGATATTTAAGAGTAGGATGAGAGTGTAACTACCCATTCCAACACTGATGTCAGAGCATCAGCCAGATGGGATGACATTTTTACCCTCTCTTCCTGGATTCTGGAGCTCATGCCCTTTCCCCAGAGGAGATGTTTATTGATATCATAACACTGTTAATGTTCTTAACTTGGTAATAAAAGATGACATTTACATACAATTAGTCCTTGGCTTCAGCATTAAACTTACTTCTCAAATAACTTTTTTTTTTAGATTTCTTTTGATATGGAACATTTTCACTGAATTTGTTACAATATTGTTTCTATTTTATGTTTCAGTTATTTTAGCTGCGAAGCATATGGGATCTTAGCCCCCTAATCAGGTATCAAGCCCATACCCTTTGCATTGGAAGGCAAAGTCTTAACAACTAGACTGCCAGGGAAGTCCCTCAAGCACCTTTCTGAGAGTCAACATGAAGTTGAATAATTCCTATCATGTGACTGGACCTATGTGGGATGAGACAGAGGGGAAGGGCTGGATGATTAGTTAGATAAGCAATGAGAGCTTTAGAACTGCTACAACAACAACAACAACAACAAACCAAGCCTCTTTTCTAGCCAATGTGAATGGCATGAAATTGAATCGAGTTGACATCATGGGACTTTGCCAAAGGCATTCTTGAATTTGCAGAAATTTACCAAGTTATTTTTTTCAATTGTTTCTTGCTAATCTCTGCTAACCAACTCTCTGTCTTGGAATAGATATTCTGAAGAGCACAAAACCCAAGCAGTCTTGGTATTGGAAGCACAATCCATAGATAACTTCAGCAGAACAGGTGCCCAAGTAACTCAGAAGTTACAGTATGCAAAATGAAGGGGAATTGTCAATGACCACTACAAAGCAATGAGCCAAACAGTTTTAACAGCAGAATATACAAAAGAAGAAAAGGAAGAAAATGTCTGCCCACTCACAGAAAAATGCACTTTCTTATCATAGTTGCTCAAATTGGGAGTTTAAAGGTTCAGTACTTAAAAGTCAAGCCTTCTTTTCCATAAAAATAAAGATAGGATCTGAACGAAGTGTTATCAAGCAACCAAGAAGATCTTTGCTTTTTTTTGGCTAGCCTTAAATTCGGAGAAGGCAATGGCAACCCACTCCAGTACTCCTGCCTGGAAAATCCCATGGACGGGGGAGTCTGGCGGGCTGCCGTCTATGGGGTCGCACAGAGTCGGACACGACTGAAGTGACTTACTAGCAGCAGCAGCAGCAACGGCCTTAAGCTACCTATGAGCACAATGTATCAATCTATTGAGCATACACGTTAGGGGGCAAAATGTTTTCATTACTGGACAATAGATTTTTGGTCCTTGTACTACCAATGAACTGAATTACACTTGTTCCCCGGAAAGAGGCCCTCAGATTATATAACTGCAGTTTTTTCTTCCTCCATAATGATGCCATCCTGAAATCTGATTTGGAAGAAAGAGAAATACTTTTCAACTGTGATTTTTCAAATTTAATTAAATTATTTTAATTGGAGGATAATCACTTCACAACATTGTGATGGTCTTTGCCATACACTGACATGAATCAGCCACGGGTACACGTGACCCCCTTCCTGTACCCCCACCCACGTCCCTCCCCACCCCATCCTTCTGGGTTGTCCCAGAGCACTGACTTTGAGTCCCCTGCTTCATGCATCAAACTTACACTGGTCATCTGCTTTATGTACAGTAATATACATGTTTCAACGCTATTCTCTCAAATCATCCCACCCTTGCCTTCTCCCACAGAGTCCAAAAGTCTGTTCTTTACATCTGTATCTCTTGCTGCCTCGCATATAGGATCGTTGTTACCATCTTTCTAAATTCCATTATATATGTGCTAATATACAGTATTGGTGTTTCTCTTTCCGACTCACTTCACTCTGCATAATAGACTCCAGGTTTATCCACCTCATTAGAACTGACTCAAATGTGTTCCTTTTTATAGCTGAATAATATTCCATTGAGTATATGTACCACTATTTTCTTATCTATTTGTCTGTCAATGGACATCTAGGTTGCTTCCATGTCCTGGCTATTGTAAACAGTGCTGCAATGAACATTGGGGTGCACGTGTCTCTTTCAACTCTTGTTTCCTCGGTGTGTATACTCAGCAAAGGGATTGCTGGGTCATATGGCAGTTCTATTTCCAGTTTTTTAAGGAATCTCCATGCTGTTCTCCACAGTGGCTGTACTAGTTTTCATTCCCACCAACAGTGTAAGAGGGTTCCCTTTTCTCCACACCCTCTCCAGCAGTTACTGTTTGTAGACTTTTTGACAGTAGCCATCCTGACTGGTGTGAGATGACACCCCCTTGTGGGTGTGCATTTCTCTAATAATGAGTGATGTTGAGCAACTTTTCATGTGTTTATTAGTCATCTGTATGTCTTCTTTGGAGACATGTCTGTTTAGTTCTTTAGCCCCCTTTTTGATTGGGTTGTTCATTCTTGCTATTGAGCTGCATGAGCTCCTTGTATATTTTGGAGATTAATTCTCTGTCAGTTGTTTCATATGCTATTATCTTCTCCCATTCTGAAGCTTGCCTTTTCACTTTGCTTAACTTTTCAACTGTTTTTCTCTGAGTGGCCAAGCATGAGAGCTTGAAAAACGGTCCCAATAACTGACTTGTATTATGGTTAACTCAATAGGTTGCCTTTAAAAAAAAATATATATGTTTACACCCATATAAGTGAGCCAGAGGGAAACTGGTGTGGGTCCCAGTCAAGGTGTCAGAGAACATGGAACTGAAGATGAGATCAAGAAGGAGCCCATTGCGTGCTTCTGTGTGAGTTTTGTATTCCCTTTCTGTCTCCTGCCTGATTTTTAAGAGTGAACATAACAACTGCCCTACCCAAATCAGAGAGATGTAGAGGGAAGTCATTACCTGGGTTCACAGCAAAGTGCTCTAGAAATGTAACTTGGGGGGGGGGGGGGGATGTTCAAAATATAGCCCATAATGATCCTTTCCAATATGAAGGCTCCTGAACTATTTTTTGAAATACTATTTTGGAGACTCTGACCCTGAAATCTTGTCAATCCTCTTCCCCATCTTTTCTGCAGACCTCTATGTTAGGGCAACATTCCCAATTCATTAGAGAAATCTTTCAGATCTTTTGAATTATGTCCTAAGGCTGCCCCCTTTTCATCACTTCCACAGCTAACATCCCAGTCCTGGCCTCATCCTCTGTTAGAGGACTGGTCCAGCTGTCCTCCTGCCACCATGCGTTCTCAGCCAACAGTCCACTCTCCACAGAGTAGCCACGACGATCCTTTGAAATTAATAGTCAAATCTTGTCACTCCTCAGTTCAAAGCCCTCCTGATGACGTCCTCTCACACAGAGAATTTTATCACAAGCCCTCACCATGTCCCCCAATGCCCCAGAGCAGGCGGTGGCAAATTGTTGCTTTTGTTTCACCCATGGCTTTTATATTTTTAAATTGCCACATGAATATTACATATAATTCAAATTTCAGTGTCCACAAATAAAGTTTTATTGGAACAGTCATGTTGATTTAGTTACATATTGTCTATAGTTGCTTTCCCACAGCAGAGAAATGAGCTGTTACCTAGACCTTATGGCCCACAGAGCCTAAAATGTTCACATCTAGAAATTTACAGAAAAAGTTTGTCAACTTCTGTCTACAGGGTATGGCCTCTTCTTTCCTGCTATTCTCTTCATTGCTGCTCTTCTCTAGTCATGCTGATAGCTTACTCTTTGACACTTGTTCTTGTTATAGTGCTTTTTTGTATGCTGTTTTTCCTTTTGCCCTTGGATACTATTACCCTCAATTTCCTACATCTTCCTCATTCACATCACTCTAGAATCTATTACCTCCCCCAGAGAGCTCTTCCTTGACAATCTTACAGAAAACAGCACTGTTATAAAATTAAAAACAGCACCCAAGAAATTTGCACTTAAGTTATAGTTTCTAGTTTTTCTCAGTTCAAACTCTTTCTATTCTAGATGTTGATTTTTTAATAATTAATAATTTGCATTATATATCAGATATTTAATATGAATGAACCATATACAGCTTAGAGGACAAACTGGAAGTGGAAAATGACATGCTTCTCTCTTTTTTTTTTTCCCTGCTCTCCCAGAGCTTAGTATGTGACTCTGCACAAATAATTTGTCATAAGGAATCTCAGTTTCCCCTTCAATGATTTAATGATTATTTCCCTTGAGCTATATGGCAAATATAATGAATAAACATAGACATATAACTATTGCATTAAAAAAAGCCTTAAGAGCATCAGGAACAACCAAACATCTCTTCAACATACAATGCCATCCTCACCAAGATTTCATTCTTAAGATATTCCCTTAGAAGACTGCTGCTACTGCTAGGATGCTTCAGTTGTGTCAGACTCTGTGTGACCCCATAGACGGCAGCCCACCAGGCTCCCCCGTCCCTGGGATTTTCCAGGCAAGAACACTGGAGTGGGTTGCCATTTCCTTCTCCAGTGCATGAAAGTGAAAGTGAAAGCGAAGTCATGTCTGACTCCTAGTGACCCCATGGACTGCAGCCTACCAGGCTCCTCTGTCCGTGGGATTTTCCAGGCAAGAGTACTGGAGTGGGCTGCCATTGCCTTCTCCACCTTAGAAAACTATCTTTACTAAATTTTTCAAATTATCTATTTAGCAGTGGCACTTTTATTAGTTTCCTAGGGTTGTCTTAAAAAGTACCACAAACCGAGTGGCTTAAAACAACAGAAATTTATTGCCTCACAGTCCTGGAGGCTACATGTTCAAAATCAAGGTGTTAGCAGGGCCATGTTCCTTCTGAATCTTACAATGGAACTCTTTCCTGCCTCCTTCCAGGTTCTGGTGACTCAGCAGCATCTTTGATGCTCCTTGGCTTGCAGCTGCATAAACCTAATCTTCGGTTTCACTGTCACAAGGTGTTGTATTTGTGTGTCTCTGTCATCACATGTCTATGTTCCTATGGACACCAGTCATACTGGACTGGGGGCTCAATTTATGCCAGAATGATCTCATCATAACTTTACCAATTTCATCTGTAATGATTCTTTTTCTGCTATGGTCACACTGTGAGGTCCTGAGGATTAAAACATCAGTATTACCCTTTTGCAGGGAGACACAACACAAGCCACAGTAGTATCCCGATGGCAAGGATGTCCACTTTAATATGTATCTTCATAGATACAAGTGAACTCCTTGTTCTCACCAAGCATATTCTTTTATGTGTATCTGTCAATTTTCATTTTAAATAGCATTCATTTTGGGGAGAGTATTAACGAATTGATACAGAGATTGCCTAGTTTCTTTTGGTGGTATTGACTTTCTTCTGATCAGTTCAGTTCAGTCTCTCAGTCATGTCCGACTCTTTGCGACCCCATGAATTGCAGCACGCCAGGCCTTCTTGTCCATCACCAGCTCCCGAAGTTTACTCAAACTCATGCCCATCAAGTTGGTGATGCCATCCAGCCATCTCATACTCTGTCGTCCCCTTCTCCTCCGACCCCAATCCAGCATCAGGGTCTTTTCCAATGAGTCAACTCTTCGCATGAGGTGGCCAAAGTACTGGAGTTTCAGCTGCAGCATCAGTCCTTCCAATGAACACCCAGGACTGATCTCCATTAGGATGGACTGGTTGGATCTCCCTGCAGTCCAAGGGACTCTCAAGAGTCTTCTCCAACACCACAGTTCAAAAGCATCAATACTTCGGCACTCAGCTTTCTTCAAAGTCCAACTTTCACATCCATACATGACCACTGGAAAAACCATAGCCTTGACCAGATGGACCTTTGTTGGCAAAGTAATGTCTCTGCTTTTTAATATGCTATCTAGGTTGGTCATAACTTTCCTTCCAAGGAGTAAGCGTCTTTTAATTTCATGGCTGCAATCACCATCTGCAGTGATTTTGGAGCCCAAAAAAATAAAGTCTGACACTGTTTCCACTGTCTCCCCATCTATTTCCCATGAAGTGATGGGACAAGATGCCATGATCTTAGTTTTCTGAATGTTGAGCTGTAAGCCAACTTTTTCACTCTCCTCTTTCAATTTCATCAAGAGGCTTTTTAGTTCCTCTTCATTCTCTGCCATAAGAGTGGTGTCATCTGCATATCTGAGGTTATTTATATTTCTTCTAGCAATCTTGATTCCAGCTTGTGCTTCCTCCAGCCCGGCGTTTCTCATGATGTACTCTGCATAGAAGTTAAAGAAGCAGGGTGACAATATACAGCCTTGACGTACTCCTTTTCCTATTTGAAACCAGTCTGTTGTTCCATGTCCAGTTCTAACTGTTGCTTTCTGACCTGCATACAGGTTTCTCAAGAGGCAGGTCAGGTGGTCTGGTATTCTCATCTCTTTCAGAATTTTCCACAGTTTATTGTGATCCACACAGTCAATGGCTTTGGCGTAGTCAATAAAGCAGAAATAGATGTCTTTCTGGAACTCTCTTGCTTTTTCAATGATCCAGTGGCTGTTGGCACTTTGATCTCTGGTTCCTCTACCTTTTCTAAAACCAGCTTGAACATCTGGAAGTTCACGGTTCACGTATTGCTAAAGCCTGACTTGGAGAATTTTGAGCATTACTTTACTAGCGTGTGAGCTGAGTGCAATTGTGCGGTAGTTTGAGCATTCTTTGGGATTGCCTTTCTTAGGGACTAGAATGAAAACTGACCTTTTCCAGTCCTGTGACCACTGCTGAGTTTTCCAAATTTGCTGGCATATTGAGTGTAGCACTTTCACAGCATCATCTTTCAGGATTTGAAATAGCTCAACTGGAATTCCATAACATTCACTAGCTTTGTTCGTAGTGATGCTTCCTAAGGCCCACTTGACTTCACATTCCAGGATGTCCGGCTCTAGGTGAGTGATCACACCATTGTGATTATCTGGGTCGTGAAGATCTTTTTTGAACTGTTCTTCTGTGTATTCTTGCCACCTCTTCTTAATATCTTCTGCTTCTGTTAGGTCCATAAATCATTTCTGTCCTTTATCAAACCCATCTTTGCCTGAAATTTTCCCTTGATATCTCTAATTTTCTTGAAGAGATCTCTAGTCTTTCCCAATCTGTTTTTCTCCTCTATTTCTTTGCGTTGATCACTGAGGAAGGCTTTCTTATAGCTCCTGGCTATTCTTTGGAACTCTGCATTCAAATGGGAGTATCTTTCCTTTTCTCCTTTGCTTTTTCTTCTCTTCTTTTCACAGCTATTTGTAAGGCCTCCTCAGACACCATTTTGCCTTATTGAATTTTTCCACGGGGATGGTCTTGATCCCTGTCTCCTGTACAATGTCACAAACCTCCATCCATAGTTCATCAGGTTCTCTGTCTATCAGATCTAGTCTCTTAAATCTATTTCTCACTTCCACTGTAAAGTCATAGGGGGTTTGATTTAGGTCATACCTGAATGGTCTAGCAGTTTTCCCTACTTTCTTCAGTTTAAGTCTGAATTTGGCAATAAGGATTTCATGATCCGAGCCACAGTCAGCTCCTGGTCTTGTTTTTGCTGACTGTATAGAGCTTCTCCATCTTTGGCTGCAAAGAATATAATCAATCTGATTTCGGTGTTGACCATCTGGTGATGTCCAGGTGTAGAGTCTAGTGGTTTTAAAGGTCCAGATTTGCGTGTCATCCTTCCGCTGGGCTGGATGAAGCACAAGCTGGAATCAAGATTGCTGGGAGAAATATCAATAACCTCAGATATGCAGATGACACCACCCTTAAGGCAGAAAGCCAAGAAGAACTAAAGAGCCTCTTGATGAAAGTGAAAGAAGAGAGTGAAAAAGCTGGCCTAAAACACAACATTCAGAAAACTTAGATCATGGCATCTGGTCCCATCACTTTATGGGAAATAGATGGGGAAACAGTGGAAACAGTGACAGACTTTGTATTTTGTGGCTCCAAAATCACTTCAGATGGTGACTGCAGCCATAAAATTAAAAGATGCTTGCTCCTTAGAAGAAAAGTTATGACCAACCTAGACAGCATATTAAAAAGCAGAGACATTACTTTGCCAACAAAGGTCTGTCTCGTCAAAGCTATGGTTTTTCCAGTGGTCATGTATGGATGTGAGAGTTGGACTATAAAGAAAGTTGAGTGCTGAAGAATTGATGCTTTTGAACTGTGGTGTTGGGAGAAGACTCTTGAGAGTCCCTTGGACTGCAAGGAGATCCAATGAGTCTATCCTGAAGGAAATCAGTCCTGAATATTTTTTGGAAGGACTGATGCTGAAGCTGAAACTCCAATACTTTGGCCACCTGATGCGAAGAACTGACCCATTTGAAAAGACCCTGATGCTGGGAAAGATTGAAGGTGGGAGGAAAAGGGAATGACAGAGGGTGAGATGGTTAGATGGCATCACCGACTCAATGGACATGAGTTTGAGTAAACTCCAGGAGTTTGTGATGGACAGGGAGGCCTGGCGTGCTGCAGTCCATGGGGTCACAAAGAGTTGGACACAACTGAGTGACTGAACTGAAGTGAAGCCTGAGAATAAATAACTGATGACTTAATTGTCTATCTTCCATGTGGAGCTAACACAATTATTACCATCACTTAAAGCCTCATAGCTACAATAAGACCTTGAAATTGTTAGATTTGTGGGTTGGAATCTTGCTAGTTTGTTCTAAAGTAGAAAAAAAAAATCCCATGAAATGCTGTTCATTTATAGCCCTTTTAATAAAATTCAATGCTGCCAATTCTTAAAATGAGTAAGATGTGAATGTATTAGCCATTTAATAAGCGTATGTAATGACTGTAGTGCAGGTTTAAAAGTGACATATATGAAAAAGCCAAAGAGCTTACTCTTTGGATTATTTCTTACTTTTTAAATACTGTAGTCCCTGTTATTTCAGACACAGAAAATATATCAATATGCTTATAAAAAGAGTTTATAGTTATGGCAGGGGAGTTCAGTGGTTGTACAAACCCTTTCCAGATAAAATTCCAGATAAAATTATAAATACTGGATACACATAAAAAGACTCTAATAGTTCATTGATACTGGAATATGTCCATAAGTATACAAAAACTAGAGATTGTTTATTCTTGGGGAAAAAAACAAACAAACTCATAATTATAAAAGGTAAGGAATGTAAGGGATTTCCCAATCCTCATGGCTCTTGTGGAAGAAAATGGCCGAGGAAAAACACAGCCTTGTCAGCAAATGGTTGCAGAGATCAGAGTTCAACACTGGAAATGTAAAGATGAAGTGCTGAAAGGAAGTTAATTGTAGAGAAATGAAACCAAAAATCCATAGTGTCTGGCTGACAGATAAACTATGCATGGTGAAAAGAAATTCTATAAGGCTTGACAATAAAACAAGAAGAGGTCAAAGAGGAATCTACTACCGAAAGATGAAAGATGCATGGCCCAAAATACATGCTTTTGCTGCTTTTAAAGTTGAATACATTTTGCAGTTATATAAAACATAGCCAGAAGAAAGCTGAAGCCTCAGGGATTTAAAGTGTCAGAAGAGAGATGCTAAGGCGATGCCATAGAAGCTAGATTTGGAAGGAAATTCCTAGAAGCAAAGAAACCATCGAAAAGGTAAGCCCCCAAATATGAGTAAAATCTTTGCCAAAGTCCCTAGTTGCCAAATTACACAGGCCCAGGGGAGATCTCCAGGAGGTCAAGCTAGTAAAGTAGCATTTGGAAGGTATAAGAACCGACCAGAGATACCAGTAGCTAAATACTACAGAGGAAGCACATATTGCAGTTCACATACAAGTGGATTAACTGAATACTGGAATAAAAAAAACACAATTTTCAGAACACCACAGAATTCACTGTCACAGCAATGTGTTATCTTAAATATTCAATTTACAACCAAAAATTACTAGACATGCAAAGG
Source organism: Odocoileus virginianus (assembly GCF_023699985.2). NCBI lineage: Eukaryota > Metazoa > Chordata > Mammalia > Artiodactyla > Cervidae > Odocoileus > Odocoileus virginianus. The sequence continues at coordinate 13,223,389 of NC_069682.1, read as the reverse complement.
CAGCGGAAAGTGTGACTCATAAACAGGAAGAAAGGCAATCAGTAGAAACTGACTCCCAATGATCCCAAAGCTTGAATTTAGCAAATGAAAACTTTAAAGCAGAGATTTATAAAATATGTTCAAAGAATTAAAGTATAGTATCAATGAGTGAAAAACACCAAAGTCTCAAAAGAGAAGCATCCACAAAAAAATAGAAATCTGAAACTAAAAAATTTGGTAAATTTAAAAAATTGACTAGATAGGCTCAACAGGAGATTGGAGATGGCAGAATAAAATACAGTTTACAGCCCACTCTAAGGAACTGTGGAGGCCAAAAGATATTGCAATGATACAATAAAAGTGTTGAAACAAAAACAAGGTTGTCAATAATAAATTCCATGTTTAATGAAGTTATCTTAAAAAATAAAATTAAAATTAAATTAAAACACTTTTGGATAAACAGAAAGTGGGAAAAATCTGCTAGAACCACTAGAACTGAAAGTAAATTTGTGAAGATAGCAGTATAGAAGGCCATGATACAAACACCAGTAGTGTATGTGTGTGTGTGTGTGTGTGTGTGTGTGTGTGTGTGTATACATATACATGTATATATATATGAAAGCAACAGACGTTTAAAAGTGAAATATAATTCCACTTTAATAATATTCAAAAATATTATATATTTAGGGTTAGGGATAAGTTTAATAAACTGGAAAAATACGTGTATGCTCAAAACTATAATCTTTGCTCAAACTAAAGAACAACCAATTAATGGAAAACAACTAAATTAATACTCGTAGGAAGAATCAATGTACTTGAAATGTCAGTTCTACAAATTGAACTATATCAATGCAAATGCAATAAAAATTTCAGCAGGAATTTTATTGGGGAAAAATTTTATAAGCTACTTCTAAAATTCATATGGAAATGATGACAACTGAGGGAACAAACAACAATTTTGAGAAAGAGAAAGTTGGAGTAATTATATTACCTATTTTAACACTTATGTGGTCAACTGATTTTTGACAAATAGTCCAAGGCAATTAAAAGGCAAACAGAGTAAGTTTCTCAGTAATGGTGCTAGAGCAATTGGGTATCTATATACTAAAAAAAGGCCTTGATTTTTATCTCATATCAAACATAAAAATAGAGATGAATAAGAGATCTATACATAAAAACTACAATTATAAAAGATATAGAGGAAAGCACAGAAGAAAAATCTTTGTCATCTTCTAACAATTAAGGATTTCTTAGAACGAAAAATGTATGAACTATAAAAGAAAAAAAAACTGGTACATTGGTTGTATGGTATGTTTAAATTGGATTAATTTAAGTTTTAAAATGGTGCTTTTTGAAAGACACCATTAAAAATACAGAAAGAGGACTTCCATGGTGGTCCAGTGGCAAAGAATCTGCTGCCAGTGCAGGGGACATGGGTTCAATCCCTGATCTGAGAAGATCCCACATGCCACACAGCATAAAGACTTGTATATGGATGCTCATGAGCTTTGTTTATAATAGCTTCCTAATGGAAACTACCCACATGTCCATCAACGGATGAATGAATGAGGTGAAATGTCAAATATTGGTATAATGGAATGCCACTCACCAATTAAAAATCTATGTAACAATATGTATGGATCTTAAAGGCATGATGCTACACACTCTATGATTGCACTTATAAAACTTAATAAAATGTCGACAATCTATAGTGACAGAAAGCAAATCAGTGGTGGCCTAAAGGCTAGGCCTGGAGGATAGGGCTGATGCAAATAGAAAACTTTTATGTGGCTGGAATGTTCTATATCTTAATTGTTATGGTGGTTCCACAGTGTTCACATCAGTGTGTGTGTATGTTTAGTTGTTCAGTTGTGTCCTACTCTTTGTGACCCTTTGGACTGTAGTCTGCCAGGCTCCTCTGTCCATGGGATTTCCCAGGCAAGAATACTGGAGTGGGTTGCTATTTCCTCCTCCAGGGGATCTTCCCAACCCAGGAATCGAATCTGTGTCTCCTGCATTGCAGGCGGATTCTTTACCTGCTGAGCGATATCAAATTGTACACTTAACATGGATCCACTTTACTGTATGCAAATTACATACCAATTCAGTTGATTAAAATACCTAGCAAATATCTTTCAAAGTGAGGCCAGAATTTTGGTGATTCACCTCCAACTCCTCACTTACATTGGTCCTCTAGATAATAGGCATAGTGTGATAAAAATACTCAGAAAATCATTTATCTGCAAATTATCTCCTTGCCAGAAAAGAATGCTATCTCACCTTAATTTTTTATAATAACCTTTAAAAAGATGAATGTTCAGAGAGCATTATCTCCTTATAATGTCATCTGCAGAACACAGGACTGTTTTAATATACAAATATTTTTAACATACAAATACATATACAAATATGGCCCTATCAAACAAAATTGAACAAAAGAACTTGTTTCATGAATTTCTCTGTGGCCTGCTTATATCATACTATAACTGGCAGATTCTCAGGTATGTGATTCATACTAGTCAAGGGCTACTTAAAAAGTACCCAGAAAATGTCAGACTGAATATTATGGTTATAAAAGCAACTTTAGTACAGTGTTTCCCAATTCCTTCAAACTTGGCTTTCTTTTCTCTGACTATCACTTATCAGATCAGTTCATTACTGTTCAAGTCAACTACAGATGTTCCTTAGGAAAGTCCTCTGGAGATTCGAGCAAAGCCACATGTACAGTGTGAGAAATATATAAATGATTCCTGATGATCCAGTCCACAGTCCAATAAATTCTGCACACATGTAGAAATCAATTACTGCCCACATGTGCCATCTGTCTTATGAAACTTATTTGTTGCCTCATGTCACCTCTGTCATGTCTTCTGTCTCTACCTGTCTTTGTGTCTTCATCTGCACCCTTGAACGTGATACTTGTTTGGCTCTTCTATTTCAGTTTTTGACCTTATCTGTTTCTGAATCTGTCTTTCTGAGCCTCCCTGACTGTGTTCCCCACATCTCTGAGCCAGTATCCTGCACTTCTGCACTCAGACCCAGCTTCTGAAACTTAGTCTGGAACTCAGCCTAAGTCTACTGACTAGGATGATGTTGACAGTTTTGGTAACATTAAACATTCATTAAACAAATATTTATTGAGTGCCTGCTATGTGCCGGGTATATCTAGATGCCAGGGATTCGGCAATAAACAGAACAGAATGTCTGCCTTTATAAACATTTATTTTAATGGAGAGAGTCTAACAATAAACAAATGACAAAGTAGACTATACACTATAGTAGATGGTGATATATCCTATGGAGAAAAACAAAGTAGTAAAAGAAGGACAGGGAAGGTGAGGGTGAGTTGTATTTATAATAGCGTCATAAGAGAGGGTGACATTTGGACAAAACATGAAGTGAGCAAGTAATTGTTAAAGACATTTAGGAGAATAACTTAGACCTAGAGAAAAGCAAGTTCAAAGGTCCTGAGGTCAGAGCATATGTGGTATGCTCTGTGTATAAGTCCATGAATGTACGTGAAGTGCACTGGGAAAAAGGAGGTGATGAGAGAGTCAGCAGGATGTGCAGGGTTAGGTAGGTGCTTGTTGGCCCTGGACGGCTCTACCGTATGCTTCTCACACCATGATAGTTACGAACATTACTGCCTTTTACTGCCAAAAGTGTTCAGGTTAAAGTGAAAAATTACATGCTCGCCCTAGTATAATCTTTTAAGGAATTGACTTCTTCTCTGAATGAGCAGGAAAACATGCAGAGATTTTTGTAAAAGTGACAATTAAATTAAAATCAGTTTGTAAAGCAATTATCCTCCAATTAAAAATAAAAAAATTTAAAAATCAGATGGGTAAAATGTGGAGATGATATAAAAACTCATAAAGTACAAAAGGCTACACCGTCAATGTAAGTCTTTCTTTCACCCTGTGCCCTCCCTCCCACCCATGTGTTCCTGTCCTGGATACAACCACTGTTATCAGTTTTCAAGGTATCTGTTTTTTTTTTTTTTTCTTTCAAGGTATCTTTATTGCAGTGTTTTGAACACAGGAGTGATACAACACAGCTCTCATCTCTAATGGACCACTCAGCCTGCTGTGTTAAGAAGACTGGAGTAGAAGCATAGGACCAGTCAGGAAGTTATTATAAAATTCTAGATAAGCCAAGAACTTCCTTATTTCCACTACCCAAAGACAGGAAGAAATAGAAAAAAAAAGAATTTTTTTCACTTTAGAAAGAGTTAGTGTATCTTGGTTAGAACAGTTTTTTCTGGAATCCACCAATCTTACTTGTCCCCTCCTTCGTTTCTATTGGAGCACTCGAAATTTGTCTACATAATGCTTAAAGCCACTTGTAAGGATACATTTTATGATCAGTTGTTTCAAAACATCTTATATTTTAAGCTTTTTGAGGATAGGAACCATATCTCTTTCTTTAACAAGGGTCTATCATTGCCTTTAAGAACAAATTTTGAATTAAATAAGAACTTACAAGTCCTTTTGTCTTGCTACTCTTCCAATAGAAATAATCTAAGAGCAACTCAATTTCTTTTTATCTCCTTCCAAACCTGAGTTTCTAAAAGATTAATTCATAGTTGGATGGGAATAAAGAAAAAACAATTAAACTACTTTCTAATATGTATACATCCCATGTATTCTTTTCATCTTCTTTTTATACAAACAATAGGAAACCAAGGAAGCATGGAGAAAACAAAGGCTTATGAGATTTAGTATACCTAAGCATTTGTATATTTATGTGAGAAATATAAGATGGATATTTAAGAAACTGGCTTTAGAAAATATTCTAATTTTACCCATATATTTTCTATTATTAATGTATAGGTTGTAAACTCTAACTGTTTCAAAAATTATTTCATGCTTAAAGTGTTATTAAGATGGATACTAGTATAAACATAATAATTTTTTATGTCTTTAAGAAAAGCATTGCTCTATATTTTGGTTTTAAGTAGAAAGATATTCTCTTTATTTTCTTGGGTCCCATGTAAGAATCATTTCAGTAGGTGGTGGAACAGTGTTTTTTACACACACTTGCTGTTCTGTTGAAATGTTTCTCTCCAGTCCTGTGGGCATTACTGTGTCAGTGAAGAGTAAACAGAATGAAATCAAGGGGTTGGCATAACCACACATCAACTCAGCCCCAACAGAGAGGCTCGGCATTGTAGTTTACTCATTGATGATGATGCTCTTGTACTTTGTTTAGAAAGCTGGACCACTGTGGTCCATAACTGGCACTCCTTTTTCTCTGCCTTAGAAGGTACCCATCTTCACCTTGCTGGAACTGAAAGATGTCTCCTGTTGGGTGAGGCCACTTCCTCTCTGTAACAATGTGGAGACAGAGGCCCCACAAGATTCAGTAACAAAGTCAGTGGGTATTTAGGGGTTGGGATGGCTATCTCCTGATACCCAGTTTACTGCTTCTTGCTTCCTTTCGTATATAGTGGAAAAAATACAGATATAAACTATATGTCTAATGATAATCTTTTAAAAACACAAGAAATGGAAAACATGTGATTATAGAAGATGAACTGAAGCGAAAGTGGGACATGAAGAATATAATGGTTCCAAAAGGTCAGAAACAATAAATTATAATTTTTCCTGATCTCAAGAACCTAACATGACATTAAGTTGGTTGTAGGCTAATTGCTCAAATTACATCTTTTTTTTTAAACACCAATTAAACTTCTACTACATTGTAATCCCCTGCATGACCATGATATGGCTTTGTCATTATTCAATTTCCCATATATTCTAACATTGTTAATACTCAGTAAACATTTATAATGAATTAAGCAAATATCATATATTCAGAAAATATTACTTATACTTTTATGTGGGCTGGACATTTTCATTCTAGCATCATATATAATTTTATCTGTTCATATGTCTATGTGTCAATAACAGTGTTTCCCCTCTCCATAAGGTAATTTCTATTTCAACACCTGCGCAATTATAAGGTGAAAACTATTTCCAACTGCTACAAAAGCTAAATGGGAAATTTAGCTAAAGCAGAAACATTGTTGAAGAATTTTTCTCTTGAAATTGTAATGTTATATCACTTCAGCTAGGGAGGAAGAAAAGACATTCTTATATTATGTGTACTTAGATATCTGGATTGGGGGTTATTACTGGCTCTGTTTCTCTTGGAAAAAAATGGATAGGGTAAAACTCTAACTAAAGTAATTTCAGTGTTATTCAATATTGTATTAATGGAGGGAAGCATCATTTTAACTGCAGCAATCTATAGAATTATGGACTGATTACTAGTTCAAATGACAGAGTCCTACAATGAAACCCATAATTTTACATTACGTTCTGCAAGAGATGATAGCAGTTCTTCACATATAATGGTATTGCGAGCTCAGAATCTTGTTAACGCTCATAGACTGAGAGGTTGTGCTTATCCTTCCTTATTTTGAAACAAGAAGAAAAATTTTTTTCAAAGTTCTTCTGGCCTTTATTTTTCATATTGGGGATTTTGATCAGTTAGAAATTTTCATAGAAGAGGTACCTTGATTTTAAAAATTTCAAGAATTTAGTAGAATAGTAAAACTACTCAAAAACGAGTGTTTTCTTAGAAAATTAAGAAATGCAAGTGCTGCGGTTTAACTTGCGTATAGCTCTTTGTAGCTATTTCCAGTCACTGATTTCTATGGAAAGTAGCTTCAGAGTTAGTTGCTTGTTACCGAGCAACAATTTATTCCAATTATAACTGAAATGTTCCTAATAGACAGTTACTGGTGGATAAAAACAGATTTTAAAAATGAACTATTAAATCCATAGTATTTTCTCTTGTTGCAAGAGGCAGAAATTATTCTAACAATTGACATTTTCTAATGTTCCAAGGTCTTTTTAGACATTTCAAGTGATCTGGGGGGCATCGGTGAGGACTCACGGGGTGGCACAGTTCAGAGCTGTTAAATGTGGAAACGACACAATTAGAATAGCTACAGAGACTAGGGACAGAATGTTACCAGTGTACAGAATGCCACATTCTCTACCAGATGCAAATGGCATACAGTCTTCAAACTTTCACAAGAAAATTTTTTTCTTTGGAAAAAGTTCTTAATGGACATTTGGTAACTACATTCTCTTTTTAAAGATCTCCCCACTGCATGTTTAGTTATCTCTTAAAAATAAAAAGTATAAAAACAAAAACTACCACAGTTTACAAACAACCATGGGGAATAGACAAATATATCCCTTGACACTTTATATGTTTTTTTAAAGGCAATAAAAGAGAACATTTCTTCCTAAGTTTCTTGACCTAAATCCAAGTACAGTCCTTGACCAACCTCAACCTTTCCTTGAGTCTTCCTGCTTCTGAAGCTAGCACCCAAGTAAGCTCAAAGTTTGCCATGGATGTATGCACAAATGACATATTTAGTTTGCAAGACAGATAAGTTTTCTATGTTTTCTTCTTTCTTTATATTATTCAAGTGAAGTCTAAAACGCACTGACCATAGTTGCAAATTGGCGTAAACAAAACTTACATGCACAAGAGGAACAGAAGTACATGGATTGTAAGAGACATAAACTTGGGAACTTTGAGTCAACAGTCATACATTTTGAAATGGGTCTTAAATGATCTGATCAATCCCAACAGCAGAATGAAGACCCAATTGCTCAAAACTCACATTATCTAGGTTCAATCTTCCATCCTCCCATACCAGAAAACAGGCAAGAACACTCTCAGTACCAGCCCCAGGCAGGGTATAAAGAAATACTTGTTGAATTTAATTGGGCTGAATTAAAATTTCTCCTTTTAAAGAATAAAGTTGGCATCTCAAGTTCAAGGTCCCCTGATGATCTGGGCTGTCCACAGACTGTCTAATGAACTCCTGACGAGTTGTAGATGAAAGAGATTAAAATAACACTGCTCAGAACTCACTTTAGGCTGTTTCATTATCTGGACTAAGGAAGTCTAGGATAATTACAGTGTTACTTTAAAAAAAAAAGTTTCATCATTGTACTTCCTGTTTGGCGAGTAAATAATAAAACATTTATGGTCTGTAAGGCACCTATTAAAACCCACGACACCCTGCAAAAGCTAGTAACTTGGAGAAGTCAAGAATTCTCCCTGACAGGACACTGAAACGCCAACCTTAAACGATCAGCGACTCATTGCCACAGTGCGACAGTCTTAGCCCTGTCGCAACTGGGCGCCTCATCAATTCGCAGAGAGAAGCATCATCAGGGTACATAGGGATGCTGTTATTACCCGTTTTAAGTATGACGCGAGGGTCACATATCAGGCAATTACACCTTTTCATTACATGCTAACCCCTCACGGCAGGGAAGCCACGCTTATGACTGCATTAGACAGACAAAGCCTTCAGTTCTTTTTATTTTTTTTTAAAAAAAGGAAAAGCAAAAAAAAAAAGGATAAAAAAAATTAAATGCGTTTTCTTACCAGCACGTAGCAGCACCAACTCGGTCACAGGAATGTTGCCTTTACAGGTTTCTCTTTTAATTATCCTGGAAGCAGGGAGACAAAAAAAAAAAAAAAAGGCAAAGAAAAAGCAGAGTGGTTAAATTAGCGTGCTGGAATCTTTTCAGTTTGTCGCAGAGTAGAAAAATAAAAAAGGAAAAAAAAGGCTCAGTAATTTAAATTTGCTCTCAGTTCAGCCTGCGTGGTTGGGTCCCGCCCCTGCCTCCCGCTGGGTTCCCCTACCTGCAAGGCTGAAATTGACAGCTACTGTGCAAACAAAAAAGGCAACAAGCATGCTGGGACCATTCTGTCCGCTGTTTGGGTCTCACTTGTCCTGACAACTAAAAATCATCAGTGGAAAGGTATTCGGCATTTTCTGTTTGAAGCATTTGCATGTAATTCCCTTCCATTTTAATTGATACACCATAGATCATGATGATGGGGTTTGATTATTGTTTGGGTTTTTCTTGTCTTTCCTTTTTTTCTTAATCTGTGTAATAATGAGTTATTACTATTATTGATATTTTACTATTACATCTGTTTATTGCCATCCCGTACATCTCCCACTGTCCTGTTCACCTCTCCAAGAAAGACTCTCTCCTGCCTTTCCCTTTAACGTGTCAACACTGAAATTTCTAGGAATGATAGAAATACCAAGATTACTAGGGCTTCTACTTTTCTTTTAATACTTTTTTTCTGAGCATGTAATGTTGAGATGTTGAGGATAATTCCAGGGACAGAAGGGCCCAGGAAGAAGATTCCACAAGCACCAGCAACTTCTAAGAAGGATGAAATATTAATGTAAGAAGTCTGCAGCCAGATCCAAAAAGTTCCTATTCATATTCATGAACTGGGCAAAGAGCTAAAAATTATACAGATAAATTTGGTCTCCACTACAAACTTCACCTGAGGTGTGTTCTCTAGAAAACTGCTTTAATTTTAGCACCAAAAATAAAATGGTTACTTAATGCACAGCAGATTGTCAGTCTGTAACAGAGGAGTTATGAAAGATAATGAAACCCATCCTTCTTTTGTCAGGATTTTAAGGACTTACTCAGAATTTACAATAAGGTTTTTTTGTTGTTGTTTTCTAAATGCTCTTTTCAGATGAGGCTGTTATGGGCTATTTTGGTATGATGATATTACAAACCTCCATGGAATATGAAGTATCTGCAGGTTTGCTTCTTAATCTGAAGCATTGCTTCTAAAATGGAACATAACGTTGTCTCTCCTGTTGAAGTATGGATTTTCCTTACATCATTCTACTGCTCTGACATCAGAAAGAGTACCATGCTGATGAGTAGGTCATGCCATATATTTGGGGCCAGGGTGGTTAAGAATAAAAGATGAAATGTACATAGATTTTCGCCAGTGGCTAAAGACATTAAAGAAAATTACTCTTACCAACATGATAGCATTTAATCTACCCTTGCTTGTTAGTTTTCCTATTTTAAAAAATATTTCCCCCTTATCCCTACCTCAAGCCCTTTCAAAGGATTTCAATATTTCTTCATTAACTCGTACAATCCCTGCGGGCCAAAAATGGGCTTAATTTAGTGGACTTTAAAGTACTTCATTTTTTAAGGTCAGATTTTCACATCTGAAATGAATACAAATATAAATTAAGTGAACATGATTTAGTTTTCCAAATTGGTAAAAATTTAGTTGAGTGCCAGGAATTCACGTTGTCATTTGAGGTCTCATAATAAATTCAAACCCAATTAAAAATGGAAAGGGTTTAAGGTTTCTCAAAGCAAAATGACATCTTTTTCTTGTATTGAAATCTCTATCAGAATTTTTTCTTCATCAGTAATGAATGCTTTTTGCTCCATTCCCACAAACAGCTGTAGTGGAGAAAAATAAGGCAGGTCAAGTACTCACGAAGCCATGTTAACTTCCCAGGTAGTTAGGCAATCAGCTTTAATGAAACAGTGGTAAATTACACCAATGTGCTAATTAGGGTACTTTGTCACAGCATCAAATGCAATAAAACCAACCTATGCTTTGGTTTGGAAAGTGTCATGCATAGATTTTTTTTCAAAAGATTTAATTGAAGAGAGATTTTATTTTCCTGACGCATTCTGTAAATGCAAGGGATATTTATCAACCCTTTCATTTTAAAGAGTTCTAGAAGGCGACGGAGAACTGAAGATACACACAAAAGGGACAAACATGTAGAACTGGAAAAAAATAAATGATTCTTTTTAGTTGGTTTCTTATTTTACAGATACATGTTTTTTATAGCTAACATGCCAACACGGAATACTTTGATATCATTGTGGATAACAGAACACAGTGAGATCCTGTGAGATAAAATACAGATAGGCACAGATCAGCACATGTTGGTTTGTGTTCTGAATATCTCTATTTTAAATGAAGAAGAAAGAATATTTTCATGGTTGCCAGTGCTGCCTGGATACAATTAGCAAAATATTAGTCTTAATCAACTAAAAAGTCTTGACATTGAACTTTAGAGCAGGAGTAGTATTTAGGAAATGGATGAGCCCCATGTTTCCACTAGACATTTAGCTTGTTACTTTGAAAGTTTCTGCTTGGTGCTGGGTCACCAAGGACTGGCTTATCATGTATCTCGTAGCCAATCTAGAAAAAAAACAAAAAGCACTTCATAAACATCCTACTAAATTGTTAGGGAACTCTATGTGATGATATATGTTGCATAGCTTTCAAATTGTGGAAATGTGTCTTAAAGAAATACACTGAATGTGTTTCAAAGAGATTCTTTGAATAGGTTTAATGTGATATACCATTTAAATGTTCATGCCCATGAAAACAATATGAGGGGAGGAAATGTTGGTTTATTTTTTTGATGTGTTTCAAATTAATACATTTTTACCTTTTCAGTTATAAATGACAATGAAATACTTTTCAAACTTACTGCAGATTTTTAAATAACTTTATTACTTTTTGAAAATGTCTCCCTAATTCTGAATCAACTATCTTCAGTGTGATTTTATTGCTTTGTCTTTGGAGCAGCAAAACACTCCTTAATGAATTATATATTATGACCCTGACTACATTATTATGACCCTACTATATTATTGACTAAAATAGCCCATGAACAATTTCTTAAAAATATATAATTCTGAGAAATTATGCACATTTATTGCTATACTTCAGTACCATAATTAACCCTCTTAAACCTGAATAACCAGAAAACATCTCTCTACCTTCATTAAAATGGCCTACTGACCCTAGGTTGTCTTTTGAACCAGGTTCGCAATGTTAAATTAATTTTATCAAATTTATGAAGTTTAACGAGTTTCTAAGTGTATGCTTACATAGAAACTCAGAATTCCTGACTTTAATGGGATTTTCATAATGATTTATTTGGTATCGCCAAATACGCATAGAGCTGTGGAGAGTTTAGCCTGGGAATTTAGATTATAAAGGGATCAACTTGGAAACTAATATTTGACCCAGATTGAACAAAGGCTATATGATGCCTTAAACATCCATAGGCCATTTCTATCTTGCTGCCAACATAGAAAGATGCCAAGATTGGCAAACATGCTAAAAATGAAGTGCTTTTAAATTCAGTTCAGTTCTGAAGTGTAAGGTAGCCCAGATGAGAGTGGGTTCAAATGATTAAACATAATGTCCCTTTACTAGTGGTGCCAGGAACATGTGATCCACCAAGGATCGTGGCACTTTATAATAGGAGATGATATTAATTTCTATTTCTAAACTCAAAGTATACATTTTTCATTTGATAGGGAGAGTAAACATTCAGGATGCAAGCAGAGAACACAGTAAGCTACAGAAAACGAAAAGAACACCCAAGTTAGAGAGACATATACCAAACTACAGTGCTTTTCAGAAATGTTGATTACCTGGTTAAAGTGGCAGCTAGATTTTGCAGAGTATATTGTTAAGAAGCAAAGCTTCCTCACAAATCAGTGGACAAGAGATGGTATTTTGAGATAGTATGTGCAAAGATGAAACCCCAAAGAAATTATAATCCCTACACTGACCAAGGGAGAAGGGAATGGTGACCCACTCCAGTATTCATGCCTGGGAGATCCCAAGGACAGAGGAGCATGGCAGGTTATTGTCCACGGGATTGCAGAGTCAGACGTGATTGAGCGACTAACACACTGACCAAGGAGAGGGGGAAAAAAAGACAAAGTGATTAGAGAATAGGATCCGCAGAAAACATCTGTGTTTGAAAGAAGGGGTGACATTTGCTTGGGTACTGCAGTGGATAGCAGCACATCTTATCCTGTGGGGGCTACAGAGAGGTGCAAGTTTTGCACAGTGTGTGATGATGTGGTTGGTCTGAGACATGCTCACTGGACAAAGTAGAGGGGAGCTCCAGAACCCAGTCAAGTTCTCCAGAAAGTGATCAGTGGAGAAGTGATAATGATGAAAGTCAGGAGCAGGTAACAGACCACGTAATGATGAGCTCTTCAAGAGAAAGCCAAGAAATTAGCAGAATTCCAGGAACAGCGAAAGAAGAAGAGCTCAAGTGACAGACTGAGAAGTGGAATGAAAGGTAAGGAATGTGGAACAAGAGAGAATAAAAGAATCCAAGTAAGATCATTTGGACTGCTCCAGGGCATCAAATTCTGCAACGATTACAAATATTTATAATCTGGACTGGAATAGACTAGAAAATATTAATTTGAAATAGTAAGTTATTCTTTTTTCTTATTTTAAAAATCCTTAAGACATTTGAAAATTGTTTTTTTTATTTTTAAATTTTTTGTTTTTGTTTAAATATAAATTTATTTATTTTAATTGGAGGCTAATTACTTTACAATATTGTATTGGTTTTGCCATACACTGACATGAATCCACCACAGGTGTACATACTGATTTGCAAAGTGGTTTCACTGCAGTGGTAGAGTCAGTTGCCAAACAGTATTGGTGAAAAAAGGGAACTGCTAAAGGCAAGATTTCATGGAGTTAATGACAAGATGATTAAATTTAATTACAACTTTTTAGCCATCATCCTGAGGTCCTCTCTGATGACATAGTTTAGTTTAGGTTTTGAGAGGTAGTATACATAGAAGAATCATACAAAAAGATCTTAACGACACAGACAACCACGATGCTATGATCACTCACCTAGAGACAGTCATCTTAGAATGCAAAGTCAAGGTAGGCCTTAGGAGCATCACTATGAACAAAGCTAGTGGAAGTGATGGAATTCCAGCTGAGCTATTTCAAATCCTAAAAGATGATGCTGTGAAAGTGCTGCATTCAATATGCCAGCAAATTTGGAAAACTCGGTAGTGTCCACAGGACTGGAAAAGGTCAGTTTTCATTCCAGTCCCAAAGAAGGGCAATGCCAAAGAATGTTCAAACTACCACACAATTGCATTCATCTTACATGCTAGCAATGACTTCCCTCATCACAGGGCTTCCCTCGTAGCTCGGAAGGTAAAGAATCTGCCTGCAATGCAGGAGACTGGGTTTTGATTCCTGGGCTGGGAAGATCCCCTGGAGAAGGAAATGGCAACCCACTCCAGTATTCTTGCCTGGAGAATCCCATGGACAGAGAAGCCTAGCATGCTACAGTCCATGGGATCGCAAGAGTCGGACACAACTTAGTGACATGCTAGCAAGGTAATGTTCTAAATTCTCCAAACAAGGCTTCAACAGTATGTGAACCAGGAACTTCCAGATGTTCGAGCTGGATTTAGAAAAGGCAGAGGAACCAGAGATCAAATTTCCAACATCCTTTGGATCATAGAAAAAGCAAGAAAATTCCAGAAAAACTGCTTCACTGACTTCACTAAAGCCTTTGACTATGTGGATCATGACAAACTGTGGGACATTCTGAAAGGGATGGGAATACCAGACCCCTTATCTGTCTCCTGAGAAATTTGTATGAAGGTCAAGAAGCAACAATTAGAACTGGACATGGAACAATGGACTGCCTCCAAATTGGGAAAGGAGTACATCAAGGCTGTATATTGTTACTCTACTTATTTAACTTACATGCAGAGTACATCATGTGAAATGCCAGGCTGGATGAAGCACAAGCTGGAATCAAGATTCCCAGGAGAAATATCAATAATCTTAGATATGCATATGACACCACCCTTATGGCAGAAAGCAGAGAGGAACTAAAGAGCCTCGTGATGAAAGGGAAAGAGGAAAGTGAAAAATCTGGCTTAAAACTCAACATTCAAAAAATGAAGATCATGTTATCCAATTGCAACACTTCATGGCAAATAGATAGGGAAACAATGGAAACCGTGACAGACTTTATTTTCTTGGGCTCCAAAATCACTCCATATGGTGACTACAGCCATGAAATTAAAAGATGCTTGCTCTTTGGAAGAAAAGCCAACACAAACCTAGACAGCGTATTTAAAAGCAGTGACATTACTGACAAATGTCCATATTGTCAAAGCCATGGTTTTTCTAGTAGTCATGTATGGATTTGAGAGTTGGATCATAATGAAGGCTGAACACCAAAGAATTGATGCTTTTGAACTGTGGTGTTAGAGAAAACTCTTGAGAGTCTCTTGGACTGCAAGGAGGTCAAACCAGTCGATCCAGAAGGAAATCAGTCCTGAATATTCATTGGCAGGTCTGATGCTGAAGCTGAAGCTCCAGTACTCTGGCCAGCTGATAGGAACAGGACTCAGCAACTGAGCACACACACAAAGGATATGAAGGAACTAGATTTCAAGGTTTTTAACTCTCGATATACCTTATTATAACATATGACAACATACTTGGGATATGGACAATTACATTTTGAGTTTTACTAGAAAACGGTCTCATGTAGGGAAAATTGTATTAGAAAATTAAAAAATGTAAATAATATAACTACGCTACCAGCGAGCTTCCCCGGTGGCTTGGTGGTAAAGAATCCACCTGTCCCGGCAAGGAGACTCAGGAGATGCAGTTTTGATCCGTGGGTTGGGAAGATTCTCCTGGAGGAGGAAATGGCAACTCGCTCCAATATTCTTGCTTACAAAATCCCAGGGACAGAGGAGCCAGGCGGGCCACAGTCCATGGGGTTGCAGAAGAGTCAGACGTGACTGAGCAACTGAGCACAATTACACACACACACACACACACAGTACCAATACTCGGCGTTCCATTTGGGAGGACTCTATGATGACTGTGTGCATGTTTTATTTCAAAGGAAATGATGCTGTGGCACTTTTAACAAGACTGAGGAAATATCTGTTGAATAACTAAGTACTTAAGTATGAAGTACACTGTAACGCATCCTATATTTAAACCTTCCGGAATCCACATAAATGTAAAAGTATAATGTTGCTTCCAGTGTTGAGATTAAATGATTTTTTATTCAGGTTTGAACTGGGATACCTAAACCCCCACTTCAGGATATTAGTTTTACTTGTTGCTTTTGAGTTTTCTCAAATAAGAATCTTTATCAATCAATTTATAAAGAAGTTTAGCCCTACCATTCATTTTGCTCTGCAAAATACTCTTTGACATACTTCTATTTTATGATGCTGTAGCTAAGGCAGAGTTAAATAATTTGCTCTTTTGGCACTTTAGAGAAGAAATATAGTACTTCATTACAAAATTCATACCTTCTTCTCAGACACTGGTGAGAAAGTCTCTTTTAGGGCAGAATTCAGTTCAGTTCAGTTGCTCAGTTATGTCCAAAGTTTTGCAACCCCAAGGACTGCAGCATGCCAGGCTTCTCTGTCCATCACCAGCTCCTGGAGCCTACTCAAACTCATGTCCATCGAATCGGTGATGCCATCCAAGCTTCTCATCCACTGTTGTCCTCTTCTCCTCCTGCTTTCAATCTTTCCCAGCATCAGGGTCTTTTCTAATGAGTCAGTTCTTTGCATCAGGTGACCAGAGTACTGGAGTTTCAGCTTCAGCATCAGTCCTGCCAATGAATATTCAGGGTTGATTTCCTTTACAAGTGACTGATTTGATCTCCTTGAAGTGCAGTTCAATTCAGTCCAGTCACTCAGTCTTGTCTGGACTCTTTGCATGCCCATGGACTTCAGCACACCAGGCCTCCCTGTCCATCACCAACTCCTGGAGTGTACCCAAACTCATGTCCATTGAGTCAGTGATGCCATCCAAACATCTCATCCTCTGTCATCCCCTTCTCCTCCCACCTTCAATCTTTCCCAGCATCAGGGTCTTTTCAAATGAGTCAGTTCTTCGCATCAGGTGGCCAAAGTACTGAGTCCAACGGGCTCTCAAAAGTCTTCTCCAACACCACACAATTCAAAAGAATTAATTGTTTGGTGCTCAGTTTTCTTTATGATCCAACTCTCATATCCATACATGACTACTGGAAAAACCATAGCTTTGACTAGATGGACCTTATAGACAAAGAAACATCTCTGCTTTTTAATATGCTGTCTAGATTGGTCATCAATTTCTTCCAAGGAGCAAGAATCTTTTAATTTCATGGCTGCAGTCACCAGATGCAGTGATTTTGGAGCTCAAGAAAAAAAAAAGTCTGTCACTGTTTCCATGTTTCCCCATCTATTTGCCATGAAATGATGGGGCTGGATGCCATGATCTTCATTTTTTGAATGTTGAGTTTTAAGCCAGATTTTTCATTCTCCCTTTCAATTTCATCAAGAGGCTCTTTAGTTCCTCTCTGCTTTCTGCCATAAGGGTGGTGTCACCTGCATAGTTGAGGTTATTGATATTTCTCCTGGGAATCTTGATTCCAGCTGTGCTTCATTTGTGCCTGGTGTTTGGCATGATGTACTCTGCATGTAAGTTAAATAAGAAGAGTAACAATATACAGCCTTGATGTAGTCCTTTCCAATTTGGACGCAGTCCACTGTTCCATGTCCAGTTCTAACTGTTGCTTCTTGATCTGTATACTGGTTTCTCAGGAGGCAGGTAAGGTGGTCTGTTACTCCCATCTCCTTAAGAATTTTCCACAGTTTGTCATGATACGCACAGTCAAAGGCTTTAGTAAAGTCACTGAAGCAGAAGTAAATATTTTTTGGAATTCTCTTCTTTTTTCTATGATCCAACAGATGTTGGAAATTTGATCTCTGGTTTCTCTGCCTTTTCTAAATCCAATTTGCACATCTGGGAGTTCTTGGTTCACATACAATTGAAGCCTCGTTTGGAGAATTCTGAGCATTACCCTGCTAGCATGTGAGATGAATGAAATTATGTGGTAGTTTGAACATTCTTTGGCATTGCCTTTGCCTTTCTTTGGAATGAATTGGAATGAATACTGACCTTTTTCAGTCCTGTGGACACTGCTGAGCTTTCCAAATTTGATGACATTTTGAGTGCAGCACTTTCACAGCATCTTCTTTTAGGATTTGAACTAGATCAGTTGGAATTCCATCACCTTCACTTGCATTGTCTATAGTGATGCTTCCTAAGGCCCACTTGACTTTGCACTCCAGGTTGTCTGGGTGTAGGTGAGTAATCACACAATCATGGTTATCTGGCTCATTAAAATCTTTTTTGTGTAGTTCTTCTCTGTATTTTGCCACTTCTTCTTAATATCTTCTGCTTCTGCTAGGTGCATACCACTTCTGTCCTTTATTGTGTCCATCTTTGCATGAAGTTCTCCCTTGGTGTCTTTAATTTTCTTGAAGAGAACTCTAGTCTTTCCCATTCTACTGTTTTCTTCTATTTCTTTGCATTGATCACTTAAGAAGGCTTTCTTAAAATCTCTCCTTGCTATTCTTTGGAACTCTGCATTCAGATGGGTATATCTTTCCTTTTCTCCTCTCCCTTTAGCTTCTCTTTTCTCAGCTATTGGTAAGGTCTCCTCAGACAACCTTTTTGCCTTTTTGCATTTCTTTCTCTTGGGGATGGCTTTGATCATCATCCTGTACAATGTCACGAACCTCCATCCATAATTCTTCAGGCACTCTGTCTGTCAGATCTAATTCCTCGAATCTATTTGTCACCTCTACTGTAGAATCATAAGGGATTTGATTTAGGTCACACATGAATGGTCTAGTGGTTTTCCCTACTTTCTTCATTTTAAGTCTGAATTTTGCAATAAGGAGTTCATAATCTGAGCCACAGTCAGCTCCCAGTCTTGTTTTTGCTGACTGTATAGAGCTGCTCCTTCTTCTACTGCAAAGAATATAATCAATCTGATTTTGTTATTAATCATCCAGTGCTATCCATAGGTAGAGTTTTCTCTTGTGTTGGTGGAAGAGGGTGTTTGCTGTGACCAGTGCGTTCTCTTGGCAAAACTCTATTAGCCTTTGACCTGCTTTGTTTTGTCCTCTAAGCCCAGACTTGCCTGTTACTCCAGGTATCTCTTGACTTCCTCTTTTGGCATTGCAATACCATAGGATGAAAAGGCCATCACTATTTTTGGTGTTAGTTCTAGAAGGTCTTGTAGAGGTCTTCATAGAACTGTTCAACATCAGCTTCTTTGGCATTAGTAGTTGTAGCATAGACTTGGATTACTGTGATACTGAATGGTTTGCCTTGGAAATGAACAGAGATCATTCTGTCGTTTTTGAGATTGCACTGAAGTGCTGCATTTTGGACTCTCTTGTTGACTATGAGGGCTACTCCATTTCCTCTAGGGATTCTTGTCCACAGTAGTAAATATAATGGTCATCTGAATTAAATTTGCCCATTCCAGCCCATTTTAGTTTACTGATTCCTAAAAATGTTGATGTTCACTCTTGCCATCTCCTGTTTAACCACTTTCAATTTACCTTGATTCCTGGACCTAACATTCCAGGTTCTTGTGCGATATTGTTATTTACAGCATTGGACTTTACCTCCATCACCCGTCGTATCCACAACTGGGTGTTGTTTTCACTTTGGCTCCATCTCTTCTTTCGTTCTGGAGTACTCTACTCTCCAGTAGGTCAGAGTTATTTTTTTTCCCTCAAATCATGATTTGCTGTATTTATTAGAATTGACATAAGTCTCATGTTTAAGTTGTAGGGAAAAAAATTAAAAGAATGATACAGTGGGGAAATAGATGTGAATACTGAAAATATTCTTTAGTCTTTTTTATTCTGTAATAATTTAACACTTTCATTTAATTTAAAGCCACTTCAAACTTGGTGATTACAGGTACAAGTTTTCCTGGACTTTCCACTAGTTTATATAATTAATTTTATTTTGCTCCATAGGGTGCAGAATGTCAAAATTTTATTATTTATATAGATAACAGTTGAACAATTGATACTTACAGTCTCTTGCTCCTTCTTCATTTTTTGTAATATCACATAAACTATCTGGAATGTCTATTTTTTGCCAAGTATAGTCCAATATATATTATTAGGGGAAAAAAACAAAAAATAAAATAAACAAACAAAATAAAGCTAAATATCCCTGTGCTTACTATTGTGAAAAGAAAATGTTTTACTCTATAATTTTGGTGGGAAGAATAGCCAGTGTATTGCCAAGTACATTTATTTGTATATTTTATTTTCCAAATGGTTCTGTCAACTGCAGACATGATGCACTTAAATGATCATGTGTCAAGAGTGCACTGAAAAAAGTCGGCATGATGATCCATGTGCAACTTGCTAAGAGTTTTGTGTTTCATCTTAGAACCAACAGGAAGTCACTGATAGTATTTTATGTAGGAGCAAGTCATATTTATACATGTATTGCTGAAAAACATGTCTATTAGCAGTACTTAAAACTGGTTAAAATGGTGAGAATGTCTTCAGTAATATTATTACCCTGATAAAGTTTTACCTTGCTTGGCTGAAAAGGGACGTAAGGTACTTTATAAGGAAAAATAATTTGACCATTAAAAAATAAAATTTAATGATATAGAGGAGAGGAAAAAAATAAGAGTACAGAAAAAGTCAGAAATTAAGGGAAAAAAGATACTATAATGTTCTATACCCTTGGTAGAAGTAAGCTGCAATTTGATTCTAAGTTTTCCAAACAATGTGAAATAGAAAACACAGTCAGCTTCATCTGTCATCCTGTCTGAGATAAAAACAAACTAGTTGTTTAGGAGAAATACAGATCTTTGAGATGGGAAACTAGATGGGCATTTCTCTCATAGGTTCTCAGAGAGAGGTCCCAGCATGGTGTATGAAACAACTTTCTCAACACAAACATTTATATTTTATGTACAATGGGCCTAACTTTGCCTACAAATAAGGCAAACTTCTTATATCAAAGCTCAAATTTTTAGCTGAAAAATAATCCAGTGCTCTACCTAGGCCCTAGAAACAAATTAGGAAAATATAGTAAGGAATTAACTCATCAATAAAGCAAATATTAAGCACCTTACTTTAGGAAATTTCCAAATAGCTCAGTGGGTAAAGAACCTACCTGCAACACAGGAGACATAAGAGATGCAGGTTCAATCCCTGGGTTGGGAAGATGCCCTGGAAGAGGAAAGAGCAACCCACTCCAGTATTCTTGCCTAAAAAATCCCATGGACAGAGGAGCCTGGCAGGTTAAAGTCCAAAGAGCTGTGAAGAGCCAAACATGATTGAATGACTAAGCACACACATAAGCACCTACTGTACACCAGGTTTTGACCAGGTCACTAAAGATTCAGTGAGGAACAAGACAGTGTTTTTGTGTAGACTGCTGGGGATGAAGACTAGTTAACAGACAATCACAATCCTGAGTGATGAGTATAAGGATGAGGAAAGTAAAGTAGAAAGGAAAAACAAAGAAAGGTGAGCTCCAACTGAAACCTATGAGAACATGGCTTCCAAGGGGAAGTGGCATCTGTGTAGCATCCTGCAGAAGCTAAGAAGGGACTAGAGAAATGGGACTCAATGAAATTGCCACACTATAAGAAACAAAGAAGTGGACAACTTTTTTCAAATGAAATAAAAATTTTAATCACAGTAACTAGAAGAGAGAGATCTTAACAAATTCTTTTTTTTTTTTCAATTTATTTTTATTAGTTGGAGGCTAATTACTTTACATCATTGCAGTGGTTTTTGTCACACATTGAAATGAATTAGCCATGGATTTACATGTATTCCCCATCCCGGTCCCCCCTCCCACCTCCCTCTCCACCTGATCCCTCTGGGTCTTCCCAGTGCACCAGGCCCGAGCACTTGTCTAAAACAATTTTTAACAACTGTTCAGAGAATAACCTTTGCTTCATGTGTTCTTGCTGTTCAGTGGCTCAGTTGTGTCTGACTCTTTGCAACCCCATGGATTGCAGCATGCCAGACTTCTCTGTTCATCATAAACTCTGAGAGCCTTCTCAAACTCAGGTCCATCAAGTTGGTGATGCCATCCAACCATCTCATCCTCTGTCATTCACTTGTCTTCCCATCTTCAGTCATTCCCAGCATCAGGGGCTTTTTCAATGAGTTAGTTCTCTGCATCAGGTGGCCAAAGTATTGGAGTTTCTGTACAGCATCAGTCCTGCCAATGAATATTCAGGACTAATTTCCTTTAGGATGAACTGGTTTGATCTCTTTGCAGTCCAAGGGACTCTCAAGAGTCTTCTCCAACACCACAGTTCAAAAGCATCAGTTCATCGGCACTCAGCTTTCTTTATGGCCCAACTCTCACATTCATACGTGACAACTGGAAAAACCCTAGTTTCGACTAGACAGAACTTTGATGGCAAAGTAATGTCTCTCCTTTTTAATACGCTGTGTAGGTTAGTCATAACTTTTCTTCCAAGGAGCAAGTGTCTTTTAATTTCATGGCTGCAGTCAATATCTTCAGTGTTTATGGAGCCCAAGAAAATAGTCTGTCATTGTTTCCAATGTTTCCCCATCTATTTGCCATGAAGTGATGGGACCAGAGGCCATGATCTTCATTTTTTGAATGTTGAGTTTTAAGCCAGATTTTTCACTCTCCTTTTCATTTTCATCAAGAGGCTCTTTAGTTTCCCTTCACTTTCTGTCACAAGGATGGCATCATCTGCATATCTGAGGTTATCGACATTTCTCTCGGCAATCTTGATTCCAGCTTGTGCTTCATCCAGCCCAACATTTCTCATGATGTACTCGGCATGTAAGTTAAATATGCAGGCTGACAGTATACAGCCTTAATATACTCCTTTCCCAATTTGGAAACAGTCTACTCTTCCATGTCCAGTTCTAACTATTGCTTCTTGCTTCTTGACCTGCATACAGATTTCTCAGGATGCAGGTTAGGTGGTCTACTATTCCCATCTCTGAGAATTTTCCTCAGTTTATTGTGATGCATACAGTCAAAGGCTTTGGCATAGTCAATAAAGCATAAGTAGAAGTTTTTCTGGAATTCTCTTGCTTTTTAAAAAAAATTATCCAACAGATGTTGACAATTTGATCTCTGGTTTCTCTGCCTTTTCTAAATGCATCATGAACATCTGGGGGCCTTCATTTCACACACTGTTGAAGCTTCGTTTGGAGAATTTTGAGCATTACTTTGCTAGCATGTAGGATGAGTGTAATTGTGTGGTAGTTTGAACATTCTTTGGCATTGTCTTTCTTTGGGATTGGAATGAATACTGAACTTTTTCAGTCCTGTGGACAGTGCTGAGATTTCCAAATTTGATGACGTTTTGAGTGCAGCACTTCAACAGAATCATCTTTTAGGATCTGAAACAGCTCAGTTGGAATTCTATCACCTCCACTTGCATTGTCCATAGTGATGCTTCCTAAGGACCACTGGACTTCACATTCCAAGATGTCTGGTTCTAGGTGAGTGATCACACCATCGTGGTTATCTGGCTCATTAAAATCCTTTTTGTGCAGTTCTTCTTTGTATTTTTTTCCACTTCTTCTTACTATCTTCTGCTTCTGTTAGGTCCATACCATTTCTGTCCTTTATTTTGCCCAGCTTTGCATGAAATATTCCCTTGGTATCTTTAATTTTCTTGAAGAGATCTCTAGTTGTTACCATTCTATTGTTTTCCTCTATTTCTTTGCATTGATCACTTAGGAAGGCTTTCCTATCTCTCTTTGCTACTTTTTGGAACTCTCCATTCAAATGGGTATATCTTCCCTTTTCTCCTTTGCCTTTCACTTCTCTTCATTTCTCAGCTATTTGTAAGGCCTCCTCAGACAAACATTTTGCCTTTTTGCATTTTGAAAACCACAATCACAGTAAAGTAACCAAACTGATCATATGGACCACAGCTTTGTCTAACTCAATGAAATTATGAGCCATGCCATGAAGGGCCACCCAAGATAGATGAATCATAGTGGAGAGTTCTGACAAAACATACTCCACTGGAGAAGGCAATGACAAACCACTTGAGTATTCTTGCCTTGAGAACCCCATGAACAGTATGAAAAGGCAAAAAGATAGGACACAAAGATGAACGCCCCAGGTTGGTACGTGCCCAACATGCTACTGGAGAAGAGTGGAGAAATAACTCCAGAAAGAATGAAGGGATGGAGCCAAAGCAAAAATAAACCCCAGTTGTGGATGTGTCTGGTGAAGGAAGTAAAGTCCGAAGCTGTAAAGCGCAATATTGCATAGGAATCTGGAATGTTAAGTCCGTGAATCAAGGTAAATTGAAAGTGGTCAAGCAGGAGATGGCAAGAGTGAACATTGACATTTTAGGAATCTGTGAACTAAAATGGACCGGAATGGGTGAATTTAATTCAGGTGACCATTATGTTCACTACTGTGGACAAGAATCCCTTAGAGGACATGGAGTAGCCCTCATAGTTAACAAAAGAGTCCAAAATGCAGTACTTCAGTGAATCTCAAAAGTGACAGAATGATCCCTGTTCATTTCCAAGGCAAACCATTCAGTAACACAGTAATCCCAGTCTATGCCCCAACTACTAATGCCAAAGAAGCTGAAGTTGAACAGTTCTATGAAGATCTATAAGACCTTCTAGAACTAACACCCCTCCCCCCAAAAAAAGGATATCCTTTTCATCCTATGGTATTGCAATGTCAAACAAGGAAGTCAAGAGATACCTGGAGTAACAGGCAAGTTTGGCCTCAGTACAAAACAAAGCAGGTCAAAGGCTAACAGAGTTTTGCCAAGAGGATGCACTGGTCATAGCAAACACCCTCTTCCAACAACACAAGAGACGACTCTGCACATGGACATCACCAGATGATCAATACCAAAATCAGATTAATTATATTCTTTGCAGCTGAAGGAGAAGCTCTATACAGTCAGCAAAAACAAGACTGGGAGCTGACTGTGGCTTATATTATGAACTCCTTACTGCAAAATTCAGACTTAAATAGATGATTATAGTTAATGTCATTTACCTGTAACATTGCATTTAATGCACACACCTTGTATTTAATGTATTTGAGTTAGAATCCAGAGTAAGACAAAAATGATTTCTATGATCCTTGTTTTTCAATATTTTCTTGCAGTCTAGTCAGTATAATTAGACAGGAGGGAAATAAATAAGCAATGTTTCTTTTGAGAAGGAAGAGACAAACTCAATAGTTTGTCATTTCTTTTTTCAGATGACATATTTATGTGTATAGAAAATTCAAGAGGCTTTTCATGTAAATGGTTATAATCAGTAGTAGATCATTTAGGTTACTGATACAAAATAAATTCACAAAATTCAAGAATATATCTATACTTAAGCAATAAAAAAAATTAGTGGAAAACACAACTCTCCATATACTTTGAACAAAACTGAATCCTTGAAAGAGAGATTTCACAAAATGATAGGCAAGATCTTGGGCTTCCCTGGGGCCTCAGATGGTAAATGCAGGGACTGGGTTTGATCTTAGGGTCAGGAAGATCCCCTGGAGAGTAGGATGGATACCCACTCCAGCACTGCCTCAGGAATTCCATGGACAGAGGAGCCTGGCAGGCTCCAGTTCCAGAGTTTGCAGAGTCAGACATGACTGAGCGACTAATACTGTCACACTATGCAAGAACTTCTTGGACAAGATTATTACCTTCTATTGAGTACTACTGAAATAATATTACTGAAACAACATGGGATATGAATGTCTTAATGACATAACATTACAGAAAGCCAATTTTACTCAAATTAATCTATAAGTGCAAAGCATTTCAATCAAAATGTGATAGTTTAGAACCAAAGGAAGATCCAGAATGCTTTGTTTGAGCTGTATACCAAATCTCCTCTGTAAAATAAAGGTTTCCATGTCAAAATCTTTAAATAATCTTATCACATTTAAATGCATTAATGAGGAAAACAAAATAAACATGTTAATAAAGTAAAAATATCAACCAATAGCTTCAAAACTGTCAAAATTTATTTAAAAAGAGAGATAGTAATCACTATAGTAAACATTTAAACAAATATGCTCAAAACTATAGGGAAGTATAAGAAAGCATAAGCACAACCCTCAAAAAGCAAAATCTGTGTATTTTCCCCTTCTCAGGAGTAGTGCTCTGTCTGGACCAAGATCAGAGTCTTAGTATTTACATGCACAGGATAGAAAACTACCTCTGAGGAATCAGCATCTCATTCACCCTGGAAATCTGCCTGCTGTTTAGAATTTGAGTCTTTTTAATCCTTATTGTATCTACATGTCTATGGTGTGTATAAATATTTTATTTTAGAATGTATTTGGTTCTACACATTTTTCTCAATATAAGGCTGTTGTGCTATGAACACTTTCACCCTATCTTTCTTGAAATATAATGTTATTTCTTCTTAGTTTTGACTTTTATGTAAATGATATCATGCTGTGCTTTGGTCTTCTGAAATTTGTTGTTTCACTTAATGTTAGATTTCCAATAAGAATGTAGATGTTGTAGCTGTAGATAATGAAGAGTCACTTATGTGGACTATTCCATTGTTAATTCAACATAAATTATTTTTCACTGTTCAGTTGATAGGTATTTGGGTTATTTATAAATTTTTGTCTGTTTCGTTTTGGTTACTATAAAAAGTGTGTATATTATATATCATCTGCTGCGCATTTCTGGTTGTTTTGCTGACATGAAAAGTATATGCTCTCTGTTATTTATTTCTTTTAGTTTATAAACATTATACACCAAGGATTATATTGTTGGTTACAAATCTCATAAGTGTGTACTTCCATGCCTACAATAGAGTAAACAGATAATTGCAATAACCATAGCAAGATGACAGTAGGCAACAAAAGTCCCAGATTCCTCAGTAATGAAAGTATTGGTACCCCTCACCTAGCACGCAACCTAGATTGGCTGAAATATTGGATAAGAGCAGGGAATTTAAACAAATGTATCAGAAGAGTTCCAGAAGGTAAGAATAAAGAGAATCAATGAGGAGTGATATTTGGAGGAGTAATTAATGAAAATTTCCCATTAATTCATGACAAAAACATAAAGCAACAACTTCAGGGAACATCTAAAAACTGAATAAAAGGAAATCTATATTCATAACATAAGGAAGAGAAAAAACTGTTGTTGGTGTTTTTTAAAGGGTTCAGTTTCTAGCTACCGTGAAAGAACTATTGGACTTATGAATAGCTATAAAACTGGGTAAAACATAGGAAACAACCATGCACAGATATTAAACCATAGAAAGCTCAGAATGGTCATCCCTGGGAAAAGGGAAATATATTAGGTTAGCAGCATATTCACCCCAGCTCCTAACCTAGGAAGAGATTCCTAAATGCAGCAAAGAAAAGTAGAGTTAAAGCAGAACATCTTAGTCTCATTGACATGAGAACATTGAAAACACATTTCAAGGCTGTGTAAGCAGCTCAGATTTGCAGTACAGGTTGCCAGAAAGGAGGAGGCAGTGGAGAGAGGGGCTCCTAAGTATGTGTTCCTTGCTTAAAGTGAGGGAGAAATTCCACGTTGTCTAGCAGGGAGTGACTGCAACAAGTTTGAAAGTGGAACCAAGAGATTGTACAGTTTTAGGAGAGACTGATGTTCTGACCCAATCATAATGGAAGGACGTTGTTAATACCCTGGGCATTCAGCTGATATAGTAGCATGGTTACACTTTAGAAGTAACATCATGTCCAAAAGTTACTGCAATATTCCTTACAAAACCCATAACTGAACTTCAACAAAATCAAGTTAGAGATACCAGTTAATTAACTTGCTATTGTAAAAAAATTTAACACTCTTTTAAAAAAGACATTAATCTAGTCTTATTACAACTGATTACCCATATTAACCAGCTTTCTTACATATTTGCTTGATATTAGAATAGGCGTGATATGTGTGTGGGTGTGTGTATGTTTCACCCAAAAGGCAAGAAGAGAGAAAACAATAGGACAACAATAAATGAGACAAATAGAAAGCAAGTAGAAATATGGTAGAATTAATTCCAAATATATCAATAAATTTGGTTACCTGACGTGAAGAGCTGTCTTGTTGGAAAAGACCCTGATGCTGGGAAAGACTGAGGGCAAGGGGAGGACAGAGGATGAGATGGTTGGATGGCATCACTGACTCAATAGACATGAGTTTGAGCAAACCCATGGAGATAGGGAAGGACAAAGAAGCCTGGCGTGCTGTAGTTCATGAGGTTGCAAAGAGTCAGACACGATCTAGTAACTGAACAACAATATTAATAATTACATTAATGTAAATGAATCAAACATTCCAATTAAAAAGCAGAGGTTATCAGGCTATATAAAAAGTGAGACCCAACAAAATGCAATCTATGAGATTAACTTTAAAATATAAGACAATTAGGTTTCAAGTAAAATGATACAGAAGTATACGATGTAAATATTAAGCTTATGAAAATGATGAAAAATATGAAAATATATGACAAGTTAAACATATATAAAACTAAGATTTTTAGATAAGATGTAATGTCAAATACAGAAGTGGGAATTTTATACTGATAAAGGATAATCTCAACAGGAAAACATATAATTTTAAACATGTATGTATTTAATAATAGAATTTCCCAAAAATGAAGCAAAACAGACAGAACTAAAGAGAGAAAGAGACCAAACTCAAAATAAAGTTGAAGATCTTGACTCTTCCTACAGAAATAGTTTGAACAAGCAGACAAAAAAAATCAATAAGGATATAGAAGATCTGTCCTCAGAACATTATACCAAGTAACTGAAGAATACACTTGCTTTTTTTTTCAAGTACACATGAAGCAGTCACAGATATATAGTATCTTGGGTCAAAAATCAAACATTAATAAATTTTAAAAGATAGAACAAATAGAAACAAATTACCAACATCAGGAACAGAAGAGGAAGTATTGCTACATACTGTCCAGACCCTGTAAGAATAAGGGAACATTGTCTAAAACTCCAGATCAGTAAGAAATCAGGTAAAAATTTACACATTCCTTGGAAGCTTGCATTTATCTGACACCAGAAAAAACAGAACACCTGAAAACTATTTATTTATTAAAATAACTAGATTTGTAATACTATATCTTTCTGCAAAGTCCAAACCCAGATACACTGGTGAATCTTATCAAATGAATAGTGCCCATTTTTACACAAAGTGCTTTGAAAATGGAGGAGGATAAAGTCTGACATTGACATTAGAAGAAAAGAAATGTACAGTCTAAAATCTACTATGAGTTAAAGATATACACATCCAATTGCTCTGTGGTTGAATTCCCAGAATTTAACCCAGAGAAATAAGAGAGATACTACTGAAGACTGAATGCTGTAACTACCAGTGCTGACACCTTTATCTTATTGTATCTTTTCCATTATATAGGTAAAAATAACACTCAGTATTTTAAATAAAAGTTTTAAAATTTGTATACACATTTAAAAAGTTTTAGAAACAGAATTTATAAAATAATCAGAGTTCTTTGGGTGGTTCACAATCATTTTGATTTGGATTATTGTTTGATGTTGTTCTAAAATTCTTTTTGATTGACCTCTCCTCTTGCTATTTAAAGTTAAGAGCATTATTTCCATATGTGTAAGCCTGAAGAATGACTTTTGTGATGAGAGCATTAGTGGATGTTATTATCTAACCATTTTTTAGTCTATTTAAGAAACACTGTGCATAATCACACATATGTACACAAAGAGCTGTATATATGTTTGGTATAATGTGATTTTATCTTCCCTAAGCTAGATGTCTAAAGGGTTTATTTTTTTCTTGGGTTATTTGGCCTCCCTGATAGGTAATATAAGTTAATTATTTCTTTTGCTTTGATACAATTTATTTATTTGTATAGAGGAAGAAGACCTGATTATACCTTTCGTGGCTCCCATTACTGAGAGTTTCTTGTCTCTTTTGTCAGTTTCTCTCCTCTTTAACAATTTCTCTTGGCAGAGAAAGACACTCCTACCATTTTGGCGATCAATAACTGGGATTATAAATCTTTATTCTTTTCCAGTGTTTTGCCAATGGAGTAATTTATTTCCACCATGCATGTGGTCATACCTTAAGGGATATCACACAGTGTCTACACAATAAAATTATCTGGCATAAAATTCACTACAGATTTTCTTCCTCTGAAAAACAAAAATCCTCCTGGTTTTAACGCATTAGCACTGCAGTTATCTTTGCTTAAGACTTAAAAAAAAAAAAAAGATTAGAAAAGCAATCAGGAGGAAGAAAGCACAAGTCTGATTTCTCTTACTTCTCCATGGGAGCATGTTGTTAAGAACTTGTTATCTTTCACTTGTGAAGTTAAACAAAACTGAATATTTTTTCCACTACAACTAATTTGGAGACTTCAATGCAAAAGGTGATATTATCAATCCTCAGATCCATCCTATTTAACAAAAAACTTGTTGAATGAAATGGTTAGAATTCAAATAGCTTGTCTTTTAAACTTACGACATAGAATCAAGAATCTGGGTGTCAGTGCCAACTGCCCCATTGGAAAATTCTTTTGTGCAAATCACCCCATTTCTCATAGAGTGTGTATTAGAAGGAACTGGCAGAAGTTTCTAACACATTCTTCTGTTACCATTACATTTTTTTCCTGGTTATAATGTGGATGCTAAGGTCATGCTTTTACATTTTTCACAGGTATATATAGCCAAAAGGAAAGTTATACTGCCTACTCATGGCTTTGAAGACTCTAAGA
Source organism: Odocoileus virginianus (assembly GCF_023699985.2). Lineage (NCBI taxonomy): Eukaryota > Metazoa > Chordata > Mammalia > Artiodactyla > Cervidae > Odocoileus > Odocoileus virginianus. The sequence goes on along the minus strand of NC_069682.1, from coordinate 13,193,168 downwards.
AGTAAACATTACTATGTAAAGCTTAAATCCTTAGCAAAGATCTCACTGCTGGGTGAGTTTAAGTCAAGTCCCTTTCACAGATCAGCACAAGAAACCAGTTTGAGATGCAAAAGAGATAAGAGATAAGTAAAAGAAAATATGGGTTTGTGATAAATTCATATTGGATATAGTGTTTCTTAGTGGAAACTACAGTTTTCTAGAAAAAGTCAAAGGTCTCAGAGGTCTTAAATAATTTATTAGCTGAGTGATATTAAAAACTAAAGCCAGTTTTCTAATATGTAAAATGAAGAAATTGGGCCAGGTGATTGTTAGGGTTCTGTCCTGTTACAATATTCCATGTGCATTTTACTACGTTAACACCCCTTGAGGTTGTGTTCTATTTGTTGGGATATTTAAGTGCCTCAATCATCTTCTTTGAGATTTTCTTGTTGACACAAACAGATTAGGCTGTTTTGGCCCTAACAGAGATAACTTAAAGAATTATGTTAGAAATTGCAGCTCATGTAATTCCCAAGAGTTCTTTGGAAATTTTCACTCAAATAATATTCTTTGAATCAGGCCATGGCATCAAATTATAAGTTATTATTTCGGCATAAAGCTTTATCTTCTATTATACAAAGAGACAGATCTGCTCTGAAGCTCTAAAGGAATGCTCATGTAACTAAGATGCTCAAGCTGGAAACTCCTGTACATTCTGCATTTCTAATAAACTTACTTAATTCAAACATATTCCTTTAGGAACATGGCCTATTATCACACACTTTCAGACACAACCAACATGGCATCTACATAAGGAAATAGTCTACTGTATTAATTGGGAGAATTTTAGCTGCTTTAATGAATAACAAATTTTCAGTAGCTCCATTCTACTGAGGTTTATTTCTCACTCAAGCAGCAATGGAATGTGGGTGTTTCTGGGCTGTGGAAAACTTTCTTCCGCGCTGTGATATAGAGACCTCTTTCCCACTTGCAGTCAGTCTTCAGGTTTGTAGAGTCCCCTGCTTCCAACCAGTAGCCAGGGGGAAAAGTACAGAGAAAGCACACCAAAAACTTAACCCCTTTAGACTGGAGGCACACACATCACTTCTGTTCTCATTTCTGGTCGTAATGAAGGGGAAATGCAAATTCCTGGCTGGGTAGTTACTTTCCAGAGTGACTCTGTGATATGAAGGAAAAGCATGGATGTTGACAGCTATCTTTGCTCCACCCAATGTATCAATTAATCTTAGAAGGCTTGTGTTTAGAGCTGTCCTTTAGAGCTCAGGTCACTATGTGTCTTTATTAAGTGACCACCCACATATGAACTTTTACCAACTTCATTAAAGCATAAACTGAATTTTTGGCTGTGTCCTGTCCCAAGCTTGATGGTAGTATTCCTCCATTTATGACTTGCATTTCTCCCATTACACTCATTACTAAAATACAAAAGCATGCCAGAAGCAAAGTGGTTATCAGATAAAGCAGTCCTGGATGAACTTTTATAAAAATTTCTTCCTCAGCAGATTTTTTACCCTTTTTGAATACTAACTCAAAGTACCTGTTTGATAATGGAAAGAACAGCACTCTCCTTGACAATAAGAGAATGCTTCCTTTTTTGACTTTGGTTTCCTTCATTGCAAAATGAAGAGCTTAGATGGAATGACCTCCAGGTTCTCTTTATGCTCTAAAATTGCTGAAGAGTTTGATGGAAGTCTATCATATTGCTTATACGTTCTGTTGTCATTGTTGTTAGGTCACTAAGTTGTGTCCAACTTTTGGTGACCCCATGGGCTGCAGTGTGCCAGGCTCCTGTGCCCTTCACTGTCTCCTGGCATTTGCTCAGATTCATGTCCATTAAGTCAGTGATGCCATCCAACCATCTGATCCTTTGTTGCCCTCTTCTCCTTCTGCCCTCAACTTTCCCAGGTTCTGGGTCTTTTCCAATGAGTTGGCTCTTCCCATCAGGTGACCAAAGTATTGGAGCTTCAGCTTCAGCATCAGTCCTTCCAATGAACAGTCAGGGTTGATTTCCTTTAGGGTTGATTGATTTTATCTTCTTGCAGTCCGTAGGACTCCTAAGCATCTTCTCTAGCACCACAATTCAAAAGCATTAACTCTTTAGCACTCAGCCTTCTGTATGGTCCAACTCTCACATCTGTATATGACTACTGGAAAAAAACATAGCTTTGACTATATGACCTTTGTCAGCAAGGTGATGTCTCTGCTTTCTAATACACTGTTTAGGTTTGTCATAAGCTTTCCTTTCAAGGAGAAAGAATCTTTTCATTTCATGGCTGCAGTCATCCTCCACAGTGATGTGGGAGCCCTAGAACATAAAATTTGTCACTACTTCCACTTTTACTCTTTGTTTTTGCCATGAAGTGATGGACCTGGATGCCATAATCTTAGTTTTTTGAATGTTGAATTTTAAGCCTGCTTTTTCACTCTCTTTCACTCTCATCAAGAGGCTCATCAATTCCTCTTCACTTTCTGCCACTAGATTAGCATCATCTGCATATCTGAAGTTGTTATTTCTCCCTGCAGTCTTGATTCCAGCTTGTGATTCATTCAGCCCAGCATCCTGCTCTCCTGTCCAGCTGTCATTCACACTGAGGTGTTTTGCACACTGACTCTGCTCATGTCTGACTCTGTTGGCCAGTGTGAACTATAAAGTACTTCCTAGCCCCTAGGAACGCTGTTGTAGAGTTTCAGATCATGAAGCATCCTTTCCTGTTACCATTTTAATATCTGGAATCTGGCCTATATTCTCAAATTCACAGTCAGTTTCCCAAAGCTCTATGTCTGAGATTATGATAACTGAACTACTTAACCCTTTAAACATATTCCCCCAGCAGATATCATTTTTTTTTATCTCTGAATCTAACTTAATGCCCATGAACGTGATCCATTTGATGAGACCATCTGTTTTTTTTCCCTTCTGCCAAAGACACTCTGCATATTTTGGCAGCTTCCCTAAGTGTACTAATAACTCATGCCAAGTACAGTTGGAACGCTTCATGAGTCCAGACTCAGAAAGCAACTGAATCAAGCAGTGTTCATCTTAAAATGATGGCTGATTTGTGGTGAGTCAAGAAACACTGGACTATATATCTTAAGGTCTGGAAGAGCAGAAGGATAAGCTAATGTGATAATTATCCTCGAATGACACTGAAAAGGCTACTTAAGTTATAAATAGTGGCATTTATGGATTTTATTCTCAGAGGTCAATGCCTCAATTTTTGGATTTATAACCTCTATCCATGTAAGTACCACTGTGATCCTTTTTGTACACATAACACTGTGCACACAGAGACACAGTTGACTGGTTCTGAAGAGAGTGTCTGACTCAGGCTGGCTCAAGCTCAGCTCTTCCAGGAGGTAGGTGGATGTAGAACCCAGATGGTGTCTTTACGGTAACCAGCTTGGGTGTTAGAGGTCATCATAAGTTTCTCATATGGATTGGAAAATGAAAGTAGCATTCTTTTTAGGGGAGGGAGGGAAAGAGAAAGAGGGAGAGAGAGAAAGATGGATGTGGAAGAAGGGAGGGGCAGAGAGGGAAAGGGAGGGATGGAGAGAAATGGATAGAAGGAAAAATAGGAACAGAAATGGTAAGAGAAAAACTGAGTTCTGATAGCATTTGTGATTCTGGTTTTTCACTGGTTCAGATGTATTTTTCTTCTCAAATTCCATGAACTATCAAACAATTTCAAAAATTAACCAGGCCCTTTTTGCATAAGCAAGCCTTATTACTTGCAAATTAAATATTAATGTTTATGTACGAGGGAAAAAATTAGCTTTTTTTCAGTCAACACGAGGGAGGTTTGACTCAAATATTAATTGTGGCAAAAGAATTCAGATTAAAAATAAAATTTCAATCATTTGGAGGTTTGTTCTTTTTTTAGGAATGGTTATTCAAACAATGACAATTTTCATAATTTACCTGTTATCTAAATGGTACATATTTTCCATGTATTTAGATTCTGGACAGTGAATCATGAAAAATATTTTCATCTTTAAACTGGACTTTGGGTATGTTATTGGATAAGAGATTGGTATGCGTTTGATTTTTTTTCTGTTTTAATATAAACTAATGTCAAACTTTCTTAAAAAGAATCTTAGAAGTCTTATGAGTTACTTTTACTCAAAAGACTTGTTATAGTTTTCACTTTGTATGCCAGAAAAACCCACGACAAAATTCACAATGAAATGCAAGAATTTTATGAGAAATGAGCTTAAAATAAAGTTTAGTGATTGCTTATGCCTTTATTAAATTTTTCTTCTGTTTTTTTTTTCTTCCATTAAATTTGCCTTATTTTAAACTGTAGATTCCTTTTAAGGGAACATGACCTTTCCCAGATGTGTTAACTCAGGATCTCTTTCATCCAGGTGGTAGTACAAGGCAATGAATGGTCTCTACTTTTAAGATGAAGCTTTGTGTTGGAACTCAGTTATTGAAATGAATTAGCCATGGATTTACATGTATTCCCCATCCCAGTCCCCCCTCCCACCTCCCTCTCCACCCGATCCCTCTGGGTCTTCCCAGTGCACCAGGCCCGAGCACTTGTCTCGTGTACCCATCCTGGGCTGGTGATCTGTTTCACCCTAGATAATATACATGGTTCAATGCTGTTCTCTTGAAACATCCCACCCTCACCTTCTCCCAGAGTCCACAAGTCTGTTCTATACATCTGAGTCTCTTTTTCTGTTTTGCATATAGGGTTATCGTTACCATCTTTCTAAAGTCCATATATATGTGTTAGTATACTGTAATGGTCTTTATCTTTCTGGCTTACTTCACTCTGTATAATGGGCTCCAGTTTCATCCATCTCATTAGAACTGATTCAAATGAATTCTTTTTAATGGCTGAGTAATATTCCATGGTGTATATGTACCACAGCTTCCTCATCCATTCGTCTGCTGATGGGCATCTGGGTTGCTTCCATGTCCTGGCTATTATAAACAGTGCTGCGATGAACATTGGGGTGCACGTGTCTCTTTCAGATCTGGTTTCCTCGGTGTGTATGCCCAGAAGTGGGATTGCTGGGTCATATGGCAGTTCTATTTCCAGCTTTTTAAGAAATCTCCACACTGTTTTCCATAGTGGCTGTACTAATTTGCATTCCCACCAACAGTGTAAGAGGGTTCCCTTTTCTCCACACCCTCTCCAGCATTTATTGCTTGTAGACTTTTGGATAGCAGCCATCCTGACTGGGGTATAATGGTACCTCATTGTGGTTTTGATTTGCATTTCTCTGATAATGAGTGATGTTGAGCATCTTTTCATGTGTTTGTTAGCCATCTGTATGTCTTCCTTGGAGAAATGTCTGTTGAGTTCTTTGGCCCATTTTTTGATTGGGTCATTTATTTTTCTGGAGTAGAGCTGGAGGAGTTGCTTGTATATTTTTGAGATTAATCCTTTGTCTGTTGCTTTGTTTGCTATCATTTTCTCCCAATCTGAGGGCTGTCTTTTCACCTTGCTTATAGTTTCCTTTGTTGTGCAAAAGCTTTTAAGTTTCATTAGGTCCCATTTGCTTATTTTTGCTTTTATTTCTAAAATTCTGGGAGGTGGGTCATAGAGGATCCTGCTGTGATTTATGTCGGAGAGTGTTTTGCCTATGTTCTCCTCTAGGAGTTTGATAGTTTCTGGTCTTACATTTAGATCTTTAATCCATTTTGAGTTTATTTTTGTGTATGGTGTTAAAAAGTGTTCTAGTTTCATTCTTTTACAGGTGGTTGACCAGTTTTCCCAGCACCACTTGTTAAAGAGGTTATCTTTTTTCCATTGTATATCCTTGCCTCCTTTGTCGAAGATAAGGTGACCATAGGTTCGTGGATTTATCTCTGGGCTTTCTATTCTGTTCCATTGATCTATATTTCTGTCTTTGTGCCAGTACCATACTGTCTTGATGACTGTGGCTTTGTAGTAGAGTCTGAAGTCAGGCAGATTGATTCCTCCAGTTCCATTCTTCTTTCTCAGGATTACTTTGGCTATTCGAGGTTTTTTGTATTTCCATACAAATTGTGAAATTATTTGTTCTAGTTCTGTGAAAAATACCGTTGGTAGTTTGATAGGGATTGCATTGAATCTATAGATTGCTTTGGGTAGTATAGCCATTTTGACAATATTGATTCTTCCAATCCATGAACACGGTATATTTCTCCATCTGTTTGTGTCCTCTTTGATTTCTTTCATCAGTGTTTTATAGTTTTCTATGTATAGGTCTTTTGCTTCTTTAGGTAGATATACTCCTAAGTATTTTATTCTTTTTGTTGCAATGGTGAATGGTATTGTTTCCTTAATTTCTCTTTCTGTTTTCTCATTGTTAGTGTATAGGAATGCAAGAGATTTCTGTGTGTTAATTTTATATCCTGCAACTTTACTGTATTCATTGATTAGCTCTAGTAATTTTCTGGTAGAGTCTTTAGGGTTTTCTATGTAGAGGATCATGTCATCTGCAAACAGAGAGAGTTTCACTTCTTCTTTTCCTATCTGGATTCCTTTAACTTCTTTTTCTTCCCTGATTGCTGTGGCCAACACTTCCAAAACTATGTTGAATAGTAGTGGTGAGAGTGGGCACCCTTGTCTTGTTCCTGATTTCAGGGGAAATGCTTTCAATTTTTCACCATTGAGGGTGATGCTTGCTGTGGGTTTGTCATATATAGCTTTTATTATGTTGAGGTATGTTCCTTCTATTCCTGCTTTCTGGAGAGTTTTAATCATAAATGGATGTTGAATTTTGTCAAAGGCTTTTTCTGCATCTATTGAGATAATCATATGGTTTTTATCTTTCAATTTGTTAATGTGGTGTACTACATTGATTGATTTGCAGATATTAAAGAATCCTTGCATTCCTGGGATAAAGCCCACTTGGTCATGATGAATGATTTTTTTAATATGTTGTTGGATTCTGTTTGCTAGAATTTTGTTAAGGATTTTTGCATCTATGTTCAGTGATAGAGGAACTTAAGAAACTACTATTTATTTATTTTTGGGTATATCATTTAACCTCTTCAAATTTCATTTTGCTCATCTGCAATATATATGATGGTAGTAAAATCTGACATGAAAGGTGGTTGCAGAATTAAAGACAAGGACACAAAACACTAGGTACACAGTAGGCAATAAGTAAACAGTTTCAATTATTAGTCACTATTATCTTCAACCAGACTAGGAATTCTCTTTGGCTCCCACAAAAGTTTTCATAAGTGAATCGATTCATTCCATTCTTAATATCCAAGATATTTCACTCCTTCAGTGAAAATAGAAGAAACTTTTTTCTCCTTCTGCAAATATTTACATCAAATCAGTGATTTGCATTAGGAGTGATCGTCTTTTCGTGTGTATCTATCACTCTGAGAGCAGAGGACAGAGAGATGGAGCCTTTCCTTTTGAAAGTTGTACCACTAAAAAGGCTTCATCAAAAGCTCCTATCTTCTGGTTTCCTGTAGAGATTTGCTGAAAGTCACCCAAATACTTGCTTTTCTTCTAAAAACATCCTCTGTCAGCAGGGCTGAATTCTTTGATTTATTATCTGTCTTGACTTTCTATTACTACATATATATTAATAAGGAAGTATCTTAGTCCATTCTGGCTGCCATAACAGAGCAGCATACACTGAATGGCTTAAACAACTGCCAATTATTTTTCACAGTTTTGGAGACTAGAAGTCCAAGATCAATGCTCCAGCAGATGTGGTCTCTCCTGGTTCAGACACAGTGCATTTTCCCTCTGCCCTCACATGGTGAAAGAGGAGGGGAACTCTGTGGGGGCTCATGGTGGTGGCAGGTTAGTCTTTGAGACCTATCCGACTCTTTGAGACCCCTTGGATGGTACACCACCAGGCCCCTCTGCCCATGAGAATTCCTAGGCAAGAATACTGCAGTGGTTTGCCATTTCTTTCTCCAGAGGATCTTCCTCAGGGATTGAACATGGGTCTCCGGTACTGCAGGCAGACTCTTTACCAACTGAGCCACAGAGGAAACCCATGGTGTCTCATATAAGGGCATTAATTCCATTCATGACAGCTCCACCCTCAAGATCTGGTCACCTCCTGAAGGCACATCTCCTAATACTATCATCTTGGGGGTTAGTGTTGCAACATATGAATTTTGAGGGGACATAACATTCAGTGTATATACTAGGAAAGAAATATGATAGAACTACATAGTATTTTTCCCCTCTCAAAAAACGAAAGATATAAAAACATCATATTTTCATTTGATCAATCAGAAAGTAGAAAAACCACACATGCAATTTTAAAGGAGACTTTTCTATTCTTTTCTTTTCCTTACCAAAAAAAAAAAGCTGTTTAAAAAGAAAGTACATTCTAAATTGATGAATGAAAATAACCTTTGAATGATGGATTAGAAAATGCATTGAATTCATTCCATAAAAAAAAAATAGTCTCATGGTAGAAAATAAATTTGCTCAATACCAAGGTTTTCAATTATTATCAAATAAAACATTTGAGTCATGTCTTTCACTATTAAAGTCAAAGTAGGCATTGGTGTCCTGTTGTGATTCATAGTGAGTTTAGCAGATTCATGATGGCTGGCTTTATTCAAACTTATGATCGAGCATTCAAAAACAATTTTGAAGACAAATTTTCTATTTCATATTACAAATAAGTACAGACAAATCATCATGAATTTTAAAGGCTCAAGCATTCATTTTAAATATCCATTCTGCACATTTTAATTTTATTATTCATTGGAGACTTAACCCTTATTTTGCTCACAAAGAGTGTGCCAGTCTACAACAATGACAGGCAAGGAGCAAGCATTCAAAATTATTTATTTTTACATTAGAAATGTATATTGTGATATTCAGCATTTGACAACATCTCCACAGAGTGTATCAGTTGGTTTAGTTACGATATTTACTTGCTTACTTCACTAAGTTCTAACCAAGAGGGCAGTGAACAAAAGGTAGATGCAACCAAGAGAAGGAGAGAATAAATAGGCTTGTATATTATTTCCCAAATAATATATACCAGTGATCAAGTGTTATAAAACATTTATTTTCTCTATTCATTTAATGCATAAAATATTATAACAGGTGATTGCTTATGGGACTTCTTTAAAACTCATCTCAACTAAGTTGCATGATTGTAGAATATTTATACTACTCATTTCATCCTCATATTCCCTACCAACCTGCATTCCTACATTACTGCACTTTCCCTTTCTTTCTTCTTGGTTTCTCTGGCTCACATAACATGATATTGTGTTTCATTTCATTTATAAAAAGGCTTTTCTCCCCAACAACTTAAAGATCTTGTAGATATCAGCATGCTACATTAAACAAAACCAATAGTTGACTTATTGTAAGTCAGTAATGTGTTATAACAATGAAGAGGCATGAAAAAGATAAAGTATTTAAAATGCAATTTTATGGTATTATGAGAGCTCTTCAAATGCATATTCACATGGCCATTTTACCCTTTGCCCCACTGCTTGGAGGGCTGGGGCATTGAAAAAGAAAGCAAAAAGCATCAGAGATGAATGCATGTGGTTTCCAGGGGGCAGGCACTTCATAGAGGCATTGTCCTTGGAAGTTAATCATTCTTATCAAAAACATAAGGAAGGGGTAAATTATTCCACCTGGTATAAGACAGCAGGGGTACAATCATGATGTTATGGTCATAGTAAAGAAGGAGGGTGGATCTAGAGAAACTGCATTGCTTGGTGACCAGAGCCGTAGTTGCTAACTTTTATAGGCCTTCTATCACCCAATCACTATAACAGAGTCCGTCCCACCATGAGAGTAGCCTGTTTTTGCTTTTTAAAGAATGATCAGTGTTTGTGTTAATCTGGCCTGCAATCAAGGAGTTCACTGCCCAGAAGTTAGGCAAACTCTTCATGGCCCAGGCTCTTCAAGAATACAACAACTAAGAAGAGGTCGTTTCCAGAAAAGGATGTTAACATAGATTCTTGAGATCGCACTGGGGCAACTCTCAGAAGAAGCACATTTGAATATTGGCAAGTCTTTCTAGCAATTAATAAAATAAAAATAGACAAAAAAAAAAAAAGAATGATCAGTATAATAGTATATTTATGCAATTTTTGTTAATACCTCAATAATGGCTAAGTAAATTCTATCATACTTCATGCACTATTACCACTTCACTCAAAAGAAAATCATGCAGGATAAGTCACATTGTTCGTCAATCTCTTACTACATTTGGAATCCATCCAGAAAAACCCAGGGGGAAGTTCAAGTCAGCCCACAGTTAATCTGCAGAAAATCCACCCCAAGTGACTTTCTCCCACCCCATCACTTCAGGTTCCACAACTGGAGAATCACTGTCAAGAGATATATTGGGTTCTCAGGACTGAATATCCTAAACTCCACTTTGGCCAGGGCAACTGATCAAACAAGTGAACTCTTGAGAAAGATTTCAATGGGATCATGTGAAACATTAACTCCATGTGGGAAGTGGGTACTATTACAGATGGATGCAGTGCCCCAAAAGGGAAGTGTGAAAGATTAAAAGAGTAACATAAGTTTTCCTAATAGAGACAGATAGATAAAGCAGGCAGACTAATAGTATTAACATAGCAGTAACTGTAACAGCAGTAACTGTTAAAGTGGGAAGCCCCAGACATTAGGAATCTGAAGCTTGTAAGGGCACAGAGTGTCTGTGAACTTCCTTTAGTCAGGATGTTTTCAGAAACCCTATGGAAAGAAGACAGCTGGTCGACTGAACCTGAGGTGACCAGAATAAGGACAAAGACTATCTCTCTTGCTCAGGACAGTTTTTATGAACCTTCAGAATGTGTAACAGGCAGTTCCATTAGAGTGATGTTTATGAGTTTAAGTTTGAATTTAGTTTTAGTTAGACTATACGTGAAGGACTTCCCCGGTGGCTCAGATGGTAAAGCATCTGCCTACAATGCAGGAGACCCAGGTTCGATCCCTGGGTCGGGAAGATCCTCTGGAGAAGGCAATGGCACCCCACTCCAGTACTCTTGCCTGGAAAATCCCATGGACGGAGGAGTCTGGTAGGCTGCAGTCTATGGGGTCGCAAAGAGTCAGACACTACTGAGTGACTGCACTTAGTCTATACATGTCTCCACAGTGTTGATTTTTTTTTTCTTATCTATGTCTTTGTCAAATGATACTTCAAAGATCTGCATTTAGGGGCTCCCTGGTGGCCCAGTGGTTAAGAATCGGCCTTGCAATGCCAGGGACACCAGATGGATCCCTGGTCCTAGATCCCACATGCAGCAGGGTTACTAAGTCCGTGAGCCACAACTACTGATCCTGTGAGCTCTAGAGCCTGTGCTCTGCAACGAGAGAAGCCACTACAATGAGAAGCCCACACACTGCAACTAAAGAGTAACCCCACCATGCTGTAACTGGAGAAAACCCTCCTGTAACAACAAAGAAAGCTGCACCTGTTGGGGGGGTGGCAGTGCAGCTCCCCCCAACAAAAATCTGCACGTATGAATTAGAACAGGGATCCTCAACCTCAGGGATCTAATGCTTGATGATCTGAAGTAGAAATGATGTAATAATAACAGAAATAAAGTATGCAATAGGTGTAATGCACTTGAATCATCCTGAAACTATCACCCGCTCCCCTGTTTTATGAAGAAATTTTCTTCCACAAAACAGGTCCCTGGTGCCAAAAAGTTGGGGACCGCTGAGTTAGAAGATAAAAAAAAAATGGAACTTAGATGCATTTGACATGGTAATAATCTAGGGACTAGGGCAAGTCCACTCTAACTGAATTTTCAGATGCCTTCATGGGCACCTGTTATGACTGGAATAGGGAGTTTGGTGGGGGGGCACAGGCCTTAATATGCTGCCTGTCGTATGCTGCTAGAGACACATGCATGCAGAGAAGCTTTATCACTCTATTTTTTCCTGCACAATTTTGTATTATTTCAGGGGAGAACAACAGTACACACACAAACATACACACACAAACACACACACACATGAATCTGTCTATGTCCCTTCTCATTTAAAGCATTTCTTCTCCCTTTTCCTTTGTGGTTCTCTTCATCAGGGAAGAAAATCATGCAGGATAAAGTCACATTGTCAAGTTCTTCCTACATTTGGAATCCATCCAGAAAACCCAGGGGGAAGTTCAAGTCAGCCCACAGTTAATCTGCAGAAAATCCACCCCATGTGACTTTCCCCTAACCCACCACTGCTGATCTTTTCATGTATTCTTTATAAAGAATCCATCGAACTTTAATTAATATGAAAAATTCAGGTTTTCATCTGATTGAAATGTGACTGACATCATGCTGCTACTGAGAGTGGAACAAGGTACAAACATGACAAAAATAAAACGTGAAACCTGATGCCTGCCACAGCTTTCTCTTCTCACTGCCGAGCCATCTCTGCCATTTCCATGAGGCATGAGAGACAGACAGCAGCAGCATTTTCCAGGAATCTTGAGTCCATGTCTACAAACAGGGACACACTTGAAAGATGTCTATATTCAAGAAAGAACATAATTCATTATCCGTCAGATGAATCAGCCATCTTTAGTTCCAGAAGTCCAAGTTAAAAATGATCCAGTTCTAGATACATGATTCCAAACAGGCCGATGGGTGAAAGGAAGGGAAAAGTCTTTTGGAGTGAAAACACACAGGTACTTACATCTGTTTGCTGTTTGCCCATGTACATCGCTCTTCTCATAGTCAGTTGCTCAGAGAGGCACAGATGTACTCTCGGGAGGGAACTATGCGGCACAAGGTGTCCCGCTCTCAGCTCTTAGCCATTAACATCCTGCTTGCCCTGCCCAGGGCGCCCTCATGCTTATGCATTCTGCTCACACATGTGTGTAACACATGTGCCCTGATGTCAATCACACACTGCCTTTACAAAGACTGATGATCCTACATCCTGCTTTCTCCACGGAACATGAGCTACTGTCGTGGCAATACATAAAGGCTTAAAAAGTGACTTCAAAAGCAAAATTAACACATCTTTCATGTCAGTAAAATAACTTTGGCATTGTGCTTCAAAAATTTATAGCTGTCAGTTAAAAAATGATCAAACCCCTCCTTTTGTCTGCTATTACGACATGTGTGGTTTGCCCCCTTCCTCGCCATGTCTTCTCATAAGATGGTCAGGCTCAAGCAACTCCTGGCCAAGAAACAGAAGCAGAATCGTTCCATTTCCCCATGGATCTGAATGAAAACTGATAATAAAATCAAGTACAACTCCAAAGGAGACACTGGAGAAGAACCAAGGTGGCTTCCCAAGGAATTCATGCTATACCAGGTCATTAGTATATTACCACGTCAAACTGAAAAGAGCCACCATTATCTGGACAGTTGGACACATTTTGTTGAGAAAATAATTACTTTTTCTTTGTTTTTATGTCTCTTTGCTAATAGATTGGTTCAGTAATAGCTACATGAGATGTTTTTTTGAAAATAGAACATTATTTATTTATTTTTTAATTAATTAATTTATTTATTTTTTCCATTTATTTTTATTAGTTGGAGGCTAATTACTTTACAACATTGCAGTGGTTTTTGTCATACATTGAAATGAATTAGCCATGGATTT